>NW_012100765.1:4481285-4557141 GCF_000951045.1 Mandrillus leucophaeus | reverse complement strand
CACTTCAGCCAAATGCCTGGCAGACATTGGCAAAGGTTTCTCTTACTTGGGCTTATAAATGTGTGTGTGCGTGTGTGTGTATGTGCGTGTGTGTGTAAAATCAGCATATACACACACACACGATACACAAACTTGCATTTCCTAATAGTTTCTTGATATTAATGATGGTGTTTAAAACAGTTCCCATATGTTACAACTTGTTCAAATGATACCTCCTTATTTTTTATCAAATTGGTCAGAGAAGTCTGACTGGCCATTTTATCTCACGATAATGTAACCACAATTTTCAATCATGCTTTCGGCTTCCTATTTTTTATATACTCATCTCATTTAAAATGATGCATCGGGGATCATTCAAAGCATAAAACTGGGATCAAGAGAAGTTACGTACCTAAACACGAGCAGACTAAAATCGTTTTTCAAAAGAGGAAAAACAAAAATCACAAGAAAATTGGTAGATGTCCTACATAAAAAGAGGCTATTTTGCATAAGACATACTTTCCCCCTTTCATGCTGTTATGATTACCTATTTAATTCTAACAGAGAATAGAATACTTGCTAATGTTCACAAGGATACTTGCTGAAAGAAGAAAGGTGTACAGTGTTACAACGACTGAGTTTTCACAGCTAGCAATGCACATTTTTAAACCATGTCAGCAATGAAAACGAAACCATGAGTCTCCCCTCTGTGGGTCCTTTTTCACTGGGCAGTGCCCAGGCACACTGCACCATTTCACCACCAGGGCACACGCAGTTGCCATCATTTTGAGAAAGGCCCGGGACTTTGCTAGCAGGACAGGTCTATGAGGGAAACATGGACCAAGGTTTCCTCCAAACCATGCTGCCTCCCTTACTTTCACTTTCAGGTTCTATAAAACATGTTCACTACTCAAGTAGTGAAAATACATCTGCCTTACTTTACTAGTCCAGCTGTTGGGGGCAGGACCTGAAACAGATGAGAACGCATCAACGGATGATGTCTTAGGTTTAATCACATCAAATTCCTGGGAATAAGCATTTTTGGTTCTAGTAGGTCTGTAACTTCGATGCATCCTGCCTTTTGCCCATCTGATAACTAGTGGAATACCGGTCAGAAAGAGAGGAGCTGCTCTGAGGTACTGGTCTTACCAATTCAGTAAGTGGAATGGTAAAAAGCTGTAACTCTTCCTCAGGAATGGAAGAAATGTCATTAGTGTGAAAGGAGATAGAGGCAAAGACCTGAAGAATGACAATAACCAGGCATCTTGAGAGAAAACAAGAAGCAGGGAAGGGGTCTCGGGAAAGCCCGAGCTGTCAGTACAGAATAATGATTTATCTCATGAGATTAGCAGACAGTTTGATTAGAAAAGATGCCTTTTGAACACAGCAAAGATTGCAATGTTACTTGAAGATTTTGTTGTAGGAAAAAGTCGTGCCTGCCAAATGTGGTCTGTAACAGCACAGGCTAGCCATGAGTGATACAGTGGGAAAATAGCCACTAAGCCAGATTTTATTTGATTTGTACTGATGATTTTTATTAGAATACATGGATCATTGCTTCAACCTTTCCATGTAAAACCAAATCAAATTCAAAAACTCACACATCAGTCACCTAACCTTATGTCATTCCTTCTGCTTTACTCAAGTTGAGCCACATTTCAGCTGATCTGTCCTCGAGAAATTGTTCAGCTACTCAAAACTGTTGGGCCAAATTCTGGGAGGCAAGCGGTACACAAAAGAAACCGCGAAATCTGCAGTTACAAGTAAGAAACCAAGAGAAAAGAAATATCGCAAGCTTCTGAAACACAGAATGAATTCAAAACAATATACAGTCATGCAAAGCAAGATAAAATGAATTATCTTTATTGTACCACATGAGTTGTAATTTGTTTGTAAAAGGCCCCCACCTCCCCTAGCTTTTTTTTACTTAAACCCTTTTCAATTCAAGGAACTGTAGAGAATTTTGCAACCAGAGGAAGTCCACAGTTCTGCGGCATAAGGAGATTTAAACTGCAATAAACAGTTTTACAAATTAAAAATGTTCAACATTTAAGGTGAAAATTATAAATGTTAAATATTACATTGGTCGGAAATCTCTGATTATTTAGAAGAATTGCTTCATTAAAAGGAATGAAGCTTAATCACATGAAATATGGCAATGGGTATCCAAAGAAAAGTGCCAATAACCTACTTCCCACCATTTCTTTACCTTTTCTGTTTTTGCATTAACATTTTCCCTTTCTTCCTCAAACATTGCAAGTTTCATTTTAAACCTGTAACCAATACTTATTATTTGGATGTCCATTTCTAGTTAACAAATCAGTTCCATCTTCATGATTTCCTTTAGTGTCCCAAACAACTCTGAAATGCAAGTTATTATTTTCTCTTCAGAGAAGGTAAATAACTTTCCCAGTGACAGGCCATCAGCAATCCAATGAAGACATGAAGACCCAATGAAGACACTGGGCATATGTGGCTCATGCTCAACCTCTGGAAGATACTGGATTGTATCAAATACCCAATACCTCTGGGTACCTTAACACACCCAATACCTCTGAAAACTAGTGGTCACCAAACTTGCAGACCTCTGGTGTTTTCACCAATCCCCATCTCTTTCTGCCCCTGACCACCTAGGAATCTGAAATTCCCCATCCTCCTTTGCAGTCACAGGATCATATGACTAGGATGTGGCCAATAAAATGTGAGCAGAAGTAATACTTGCCTTGTCCAGGCCTGGCCCTTGAAATTTCCCATGTAATCGTCTATGCACTCTCCTTTTCCTCTTTGATCAGCCTGATACCAATATCTAGTGAACTCCAAGGTCCTAGGGGATAGCAGACCGGAACCATGGAAGAAGCCAGGCTAGGACCAGAGCCCACCCACATTGCTCTGTGACACCAGAGGGTAATAACTCTCTGCAGTGTTAAGCTACTGAAGTTTGGGGATTGTTTGTTCCAGCAATTAGCATACCCTGACTAATGCATCTTCCAAAACAGACTTCCGTGAATTCTGGCGCTATGATTCTATCTTCCAAGTAAAGCAAACATACGCAGTTAGAGCTGGCACCAGTCAGAATTGTGAAGCAGGGGAAACTGGTCTTTGAACTATCCTTCTTTCCCTTTCAGACTTGTTTTCCCCTCTTAGCATTTCCTCCCTCTGAGCACCAAATGTTCTCAGGCTGCTCAGTCTCGTCTGTCTCAAGAAAATAGACTCAAGATATTCATTATCCATCCTTTCTCTTAACCATTACCTTTTGAATACCACCCATGGTGGTGTGGTGAGCTGCCTGCTACCTGGGCAATTTTGAAGAAAGTTTTTAACATCTCACATTGAATGCATCCTCATCTGTAAAATGGGAATGACTGTATCCACCCTCTAGTACTATTGTGATGATTACAGATAACAAGGAAAATGTTACCACGGAACCTGGAACACAGTAGGAATTCAAAAAAAAAAAAAAGTAGGGGGGCGAGGGGGACTACTATGTGTATTACACTTATTGCTATGGTCATAGCATGATATTTGACATCAAAAGGATACAAAATGTACATAAAATAGGATGCTTTCTCTCTGCAATATATATAAGCTAGACTGGGAAGAAAATCTTACGAAAATAAAATACAATATTTGATTACTAACACAAACGTAGCAGAATTTTTGAGAAAGGTGAGTTATATGGTCTAGAACCAACACTTGCAAGGAACTGGTGATTTAGGACAGAGTGATGTTAAATTTCAGAGAGGCCTAACAGAAAGGTTCGTGATTAACCTAAGCGAATAAACTGCTACTACACCTCAACATTTCTCATGTCACATTGTGTAAGGTGGTGCCCTGTTCCCGGTCTCTTTATTGATTCAGTTATTAATTCTGTGTCAACCCTGATACAGATGCCACTAAAATTAAACAAACCCTAGTATAACAGGGGTGGGGGACAAGGATTGATTTTGCTTTGTAAAAAATCTGGCATAGGCCAGGAGTGGTGGCTCACAGGCCGGGTGCGGTGGCTCACACCTGTAATCCCAACACTTTGGGAGGCCAAGGCGGGTGTATCACTTGAGGCCAGGAGTATGAGACCAGCCTGGGCAATATGGTAAAACCCTGTCTCTACTAAAATCACAAAAAATTGCTGGGTGTGGTGGCAGGTGCCTGTAATCCCAGCTACTTGGGAGGCTGAGGCAGGAGAATCACTTGAACATGGAAGGCGGAGGCTGCAGTGAGCCAAGACTGTGCCACTGCACTCTAGCCTGGGCAACAGAGCAAGACTCCATCTCATAAAAAAAAAAAAATCTAGGATGTATCTAATTTGGAAAGAAGGAAAGCAGTGGCATCTTGGAGAGCGCTCTGGCATTGTATGTGTAGTTCTCCAACTCCATGTTCCATTTTGTAACACACTGGTAACTCGGAACTGGCAAAATGTTGGGAGTATTTACACCATGGAAATTGGCAAACATGACAAATAATGCTTTTTTTCTTTGAAAAAGAGGTTATTAAATATTTACCACCACACCAGTGAAAACAATCATTCATTGTGAGGTATTTGTACTCAAATTGCTTCATTTAACTTTCACAGCCATTACTCAGGTAGACTGTTTTATCCACATTTTACAGATGAAAAATCAGGCCTTACAATGGTAAGTGATTGGCAAGAAATCCTGTTGTCGGTGCTCCCTGGACTAAAAACCAGGTTGCTTACAAAAGTGAAGAACACCTGGATTTCTTTTTCTCAGCATATCAAAAAGATATTCCCATGAAGACAGAAAGCTATACTTTAAAAACATCTAACTTCAGGCAGTACTCCTCCCAAAACCTTTAATTTTCTACTCGGCTTCATTTTGCTTCTCTACTCATCTAACTCTCCACTTAATCAATATATACTTCGTTTTTACCACCCTGACTTCTGCCCAATTCAACATTTTGGACCTATGTCCTTCCAAGAATTACCCCTTACAATGTCTCAAGAAATAGACTTGTGCGTAATGACTGGGATACGTTATGAATAATCTTTAAATCAGTGATTCTTCACACACCTGTTCTCACCAAGGTAGTCTAATCCATCTTGGTCTGAGCTACAGTTACAATGAGTAAGTCTGGGTTTAGAAAGAGCTGGGAGACTCCTTGAATTCAGATGAGGTTTCTGACATTTATTCAATAATGACTGTTGTCAACAGCTAGCATCAGGATTGGAGAAGGGCCTAGGGGTGAGAAAAGCCAGGAAACTTCAACAGGTATCAGGCGCAGTCTGAGATTCAGGGGATCTACCATATTAGCAAGGACAAAAAGTTTCTTTGTACCCCTCACCTCTGACACCTCCATGTCAACTTCACCCTAACGCAGGCTTCTCTCATGGTCATAGGATTCCAGATCTACTTACTTCCTCACTGACTTTCGACCGGAGCAAGTTCAGTCTATAAAAGAGCAAAATTCCTGCTGAACGTTGTCCTGATTGGGACCATGATGGGACAATCCCTAAAGCCAAAAAACACCATGCATGGATTTGCTTAGACCTGGATGACTCAAATTAATCATCGTGATGACAGGGATAGGATTACCTTGATTGTTTTAGTCCAGTCACAGTAGTCCATCAGGGATGTAGTGATCCCACACAAATCAGAGATAGCACACACTAGGGAAGGAGTAGAGTATATAGTAGTGAGACAACCACAGTTGCCCCAAGAACCACTGGCATATTAATAGTGTACAGTGTATCGCTTAAGAGGTCCCTGCTACCTGGGCAATTTTGAAGAAAGTTTTTAACATCTCACATTGAATGCATCCTCATCTGTAAAATGGGAATGACTGTATCCACCCTCTAGTACTATTGTGATGATTACAGATAACAAGGAAAATGTTACCACGGAACCTGGAACACAGTAGGAATTCAAAAAAAAAAAAAAGTAGGGGGGCGAGGGGGACTACTATGTGTATTACACTTATTGCTATGGTCATAGCATGATATTTGACATCAAAAGGATACAAAATGTACATAAAATAGGATGCTTTCTCTCTGCAATATATATAATCTAGACTGGGAAGAAAATCTTACGAAAATAAAATACAATATTTGATTACTAACACAAACGTAGCAGAATTTTTGAGAAAGGTGAGTTATATGGTCTAGAACCAACACTTGCAAGGAACTGGTGATTTAGGACAGAGTGATGTTAAATTTCAGAGAGGCCTAACAGAAAGGTTCGTGATTAACCTAAGCGAATAAACTGCTACTACACCTCAACATTTCTCATGTCACATTGTGTAAGGTGGTGCCCTGTTCCCGGTCTCTTTATTGATTCAGTTATTAATTCTGTGTCAACCCTGATACAGATGCCACTAAAATTAAACAAACCCTAGTATAACAGGGGTGGGGGACAAGGATTGATTTTGCTTTGTAAAAAATCTGGCATAGGCCAGGAGTGGTGGCTCACAGGCCGGGTGCGGTGGCTCACACCTGTAATCCCAACACTTTGGGAGGCCAAGGCGGGTGTATCACTTGAGGCCAGGAGTATGAGACCAGCCTGGGCAATATGGTAAAACCCTGTCTCTACTAAAATCACAAAAAATTGCTGGGTGTGGTGGCAGGTGCCTGTAATCCCAGCTACTTGGGAGGCTGAGGCAGGAGAATCACTTGAACATGGAAGGCGGAGGCTGCAGTGAGCCAAGACTGTGCCACTGCACTCTAGCCTGGGCAACAGAGCAAGACTCCATCTCATAAAAAAAAAAAAATCTAGGATGTATCTAATTTGGAAAGAAGGAAAGCAGTGGCATCTTGGAGAGCGCTCTGGCATTGTATGTGTAGTTCTCCAACTCCATGTTCCATTTTGTAACACACTGGTAACTCGGAACTGGCAAAATGTTGGGAGTATTTACACCATGGAAATTGGCAAACATGACAAATAATGCTTTTTTTCTTTGAAAAAGAGGTTATTAAATATTTACCACCACACCAGTGAAAACAATCATTCATTGTGAGGTATTTGTACTCAAATTGCTTCATTTAACTTTCACAGCCATTACTCAGGTAGACTGTTTTATCCACATTTTACAGATGAAAAATCAGGCCTTACAATGGTAAGTGATTGGCAAGAAATCCTGTTGTCGGTGCTCCCTGGACTAAAAACCAGGTTGCTTACAAAAGTGAAGAACACCTGGATTTCTTTTTCTCAGCATATCAAAAAGATATTCCCATGAAGACAGAAAGCTATACTTTAAAAACATCTAACTTCAGGCAGTACTCCTCCCAAAACCTTTAATTTTCTACTCGGCTTCATTTTGCTTCTCTACTCATCTAACTCTCCACTTAATCAATATATACTTCGTTTTTACCACCCTGACTTCTAGACGTCCAATTCAACATTTTGGACCTATGTCCTTCCAAGAATTACCCCTTACAATGTCTCAAGAAATAGACTTGTGCGTAATGACTGGGATACGCTATGAATAATCTTTAAATCAGTGATTCTTCACACACCTGTTCTCACCAAGGTAGTCTAATCCATCTTGGTCTGAGCTACAGTTACAATGAGTAAGTCTGGGTTTAGAAAGAGCTGGGAGACTCCTTGAATTCAGATGAGGTTTCTGACATTTATTCAATAATGACTGTTGTCAACAGCTAGCATCAGGATTGGAGAAGGGCCTAGGGGTGAGAAAAGCCAGGAAACTTCAACAGGTATCAGGCGCAGTCTGAGATTCAGGGGATCTACCATATTAGCAAGGACAAAAAGTTTCTTTGTACCCCTCACCTCTGACACCTCCATGTCAACTTCACCCTAACGCAGGCTTCTCTCATGGTCATAGGATTCCAGATCTACTTACTTCCTCACTGACTTTCGACCGGAGCAAGTTCAGTCTATAAAAGAGCAAAATTCCTGCTGAACGTTGTCCTGATTGGGACCATGATGGGACAATCCCTAAAGCCAAAAAACACCATGCATGGATTTGCTTAGACCTGGATGACTCAAATTAATCATCGTGATGACAGGGATAGGATTACCTTGATTGTTTTAGTCCAGTCACAGTAGTCCATCAGGGATGTAGTGATCCCACACAAATCAGAGATAGCACACACTAGGGAAGGAGTAGAGTATATAGTAGTGAGACAACCACAGTTGCCCCAAGAACCACTGGCATATTAATAGTGTACAGTGTATCGCTTAAGAGGTCTTTCTGAATAGACATGCAAACTCCCTCCTTCAGATACCTGAGTCTTCCTATTGATGTCAGGATTGGAGCAACCTTCTTAATTGTGAACATCAAGGTCATCCTGATAACATACCCTCACGCCCTTGTGTTCTCTCTTCCAGCTACCTTGATTGCCTTTGACAACACTCAAGTACTTCACCGGCCCTTCTGCTGCAGAACTTGAACACGTGGTTCCTCAAACACAGTACTTTCCTCCCAACTCCCACCACTCCACTTTCCTACTGTGACTATTTCACTCCTGTATCAACTCCACTGAATCATCATTTCCTTAGGTCAGCTTTCCTTGTCCCCCCTGACTAGCAATAAATGTCCTCCTCAATCAAGTGTCTTATCCTTCTCCTTCACTGGACTTGTCACAGATGTAATTTTACATTTTTAGGATTCTCAAGTAATTTCTTGCCCACTAAAGAATAAGCTGCATAAACACAAGGGCTGCATCTGGTTTGCCTTCCATCTCACCCTCAGTACCCAGCACGGGGTAGGGGTAATAAGGCACCCTCGGCGACTCTTGGAGAAATGGATGGCTGTGTCTTTAGCCCCTCAAAGGGGCCGTCCATACAAAATATATCCAAAATGCCAGCTGAATTCATAAAGTTACGAACCATTCTGCAGTACTCCTGTGACTTTGAGAAGAATACCTAACATGATGAAAATGTATAATGAGTTTTCACCTTGTCCACTGTTGGCTAGAGAAACCACAGGTATGCTATAAAGGTTAGCGTGGCACAATACATCTTTTCTCCATAATTTAAATACTCATTTGTTTCACAAATATGCAAGTACAGATTAAGATTCAGCAAGAAATATGCAGATCAGTCCTTTTAACACATTGAAACACTTCACTTGCCAGTCACATGACCAGACGGAGTTAATGTACAAGTCTCAAGCTCAGTGATTTCTATAGTAAAAATGCAGTGAAACAGTCAGACTTCATGTATGTCTTATCCCCTGACAGAAATAATCTCTTATATGGTCATTGTAAAGGGAAATATTTGCCTCTTTATGCTCACTTTGATATGCACCCTAGTGATTTGATACATATTATATAATCATTGGCCTCAGGACAGAGGAGAAAACAACTGTTACCTCTACAGTGAAACAGCTTTCTGTGATCAGGTAATAGCAAGATAGAAAGTGGGTTAGGCATTCTGCGTCACTTACTTGGATGGCAGTTACAGCTCAGCATTTTTTGGAAAACCTTTCCCCTGTAACTTCCCCATTGATGAATAAGAATATCATTAATATTTAATGTTCTGCTTCATTTATAACAACCAGAACCACCATGCTAACAATAAATATCCCAGAGCAATTTACTGCTTTCGATTTTTCAAAGCACTTTCATGCACAGTATTTCATCTTCCTTTACAACTCTGTATATCAGAGAAAGTCAAGGCTTGGTCCAAGACCTCAAGGCAAGTTATTGGAAAAGCTGGGAGGAGAACCTATAATTTCTCCTTTCAACCTCTTTCCAAACTGCCTCTTACCCATTTTCTTATGTTATGAGAGAGAAGTGACATCTGCAGAAACTGGAACTCCAAATTTGGATGAAAGATGTTCTCTGTAGAAAAAGTTATCTTTCCTCTTTCAAATTAATTATTCAGAATCCAAATTTCCTAATTATAAGGGCTTTTCTTTTGGGTTAAATATGCCCCACAGAAAATTGCAACAGTTTAAATTAATACTGACTCTGACAAGCATTTTAAATTCATTTTCATGTACTTTTTCCCTCTTCCTCTACCCAGAAACTTAGAGAATATGTTTAAATTAAAGATGCATTTGAGAGATGACAATTCGTATCACTTTGTAAGACTTACCTGAAAATTCTCCAAGGCAAGAATAAGTAATCAAACCTATTAACAATTCACCTGTGAAGAGAAGTGCTGCTGTAAACAATGAGTTTAGGCAAACGCGATAGTTCAGTCCAAGTTGCTAAAATCTTGCCTTTCTCTTAACTGTGCATGGCAGTAGGGCCCATAAGTAAACTGAGTGGGGGCCATGGAAACCAGTCCTTGTGTGGACAGAACATCTATTAAAAAAGTTCACTCACGTGGACTTAAGCATATGAGTGTACCCCATGTGTTGTGGTAGAGAAAATAACACAGATTTAGATAACTTTTAAAAATAAAAACATGACTTCCTTTTTTATTCAGAACATGAGTTTATCAGAAGATACAATGACACTGTTAGTTCTGTTGGTCCAATATCTATTTTCCCCTTCTTCCTTCTTAGTGGAACCCACAGCAGTTTTGGTATAATTGCCATTTGTTCACATAGCCACCACTCCTCCTAGTGGATCAGGAACAGGTGACCTCATTTCCAGTTCCAGAGGGAAACCCCCAAGTCCTGCAGCCAATCACACCCCTTGCCATCCCCAGGCCAGGTACCAGTTTCAAAATGAGCACTAAGACACAAAGCTGCAGCCTCCACTGGGTTCTGGGAAACATCTCCCTACTCCAGGGAAAGAGACACACCAGTAGATGACCTCTTATCCTCTTTGATGATTTTTCTGTTTGGATGTGATGCCCAGAACCAAAGCAGGAATTTCCTTATCATTCCTAGGATGAAAGCAGTACACAGAGGAGGGAAACCACCAGAGATTTTGGAGTAGGTATCGTAATGTAATACATTTCCCTATGTTTAAGTCCATCTGAGTCAGGGTTTTCTTTCGTTGCAGCTGAAAACATACTACAATAAAAAGTAGATCTTCCCCCCTCCACCAGCACCCCAGTAGGTTTATGAACTTACTTGCTCGCTGAGGTTCTTTAACATAGAAATACCATGTTATTTATAGAAATACCAAGAAATACCAACTCTGGATAAATCTAGACTTCATCTAACCAACGGCAATCCTCTCCCGGCCACTCATTTTTGTCTAAGCCCACAGAAGCATCATTTTCAGAAAATGTATAAGTTACATGCTTATACATTTTGCATAATGTATAATGTATGTTACATGCTGCATACTTCCCTATTTAATCCTTCTCTGATCTGTGCATGCATCTTTGCTCTCACCTCTCCTGGTCCCTGTGGCCCTCACATGAATAGAATCAGCCAGCAAATATCTAATGAGCACTTAGCACAGGTAACGTTAATGGCTACAAAAGGTACCTAAAAAGCATTTTTTTTTTGGATTTACCAATATCATACCTACACACATGCTACATACACAGCCTAAGCACTGCAGAATTTTCCTCATGTATTTAGCTATATGCATTTTTCTGGGAAGAGAGTCTAGAGCTTGCGTTGGATTTTCAAAGCAGCCCCTGACTTGATGAAGGTTAAGAACCTCACTCTGGATCAGCTAGCATTTGGCAAACCACACTGTCTGGATGTGTCACACACACAGAATGTGTTCCCCAGAGCTTCATATTTCTTGCTTGAGGCAAACCATCTTTAAGTATTAATAATACTGAAGTTTTGCGATATTTTGGACTAAATAAAATTTTGTGGGCTCTCCTGGAGCCTCAAAGGCCATTTATATTTTCATTTCAATAGAAGGAAAAATAAATCCTACTACTTAGAAATATGGGACAGGACCTAACTTTCTGTTTGTGCCTCTCCAAAGAAATTATGAATCCTGAGCCCGAAATTTAGTTGAAGAGACGAAAAGTGTATTTGAAAAATAACTAATACGAGGAAAAAGTTTTAAGTTTAGGCTACAAATGGTAAATAAACACCAAGGGATTGTTACTGAAATAGTTTTTGAAAAGCAGACGGAAGTTTCCTTGAAGCAGGACTCTTAAGGCAAGAAGGAAAGTCGGGCATGGTGGCTCATGTTGCCTGTAATCCCAGCACTTTGGGAGGCTGAGGCGGGCGGATGGCTTGAGGCCAGGAGTTGGGAGATCCGCCTGGCCAACATGGTGAAATTCCACCTCTACTAAAAATACAAAAATTAGTCGGGCGTGGTGGCACACACCTGTAATCCCAGACACTCAGGAGGCTGAGGCAAGAACCCGGAGGCGAAGGTTGCAATGAGCCAGTATCACGCCACTGCATTCCAGCCTGGGTGAGAGAGTGAGACTCTTGTATCAAAAACAAAAAGCAACAACAACAACAACAACAAAAGAAGACAAGAAGGAAATCAAATATTGGAGAACACAAAGAAGTGAATTCCAAAGTGCGGCCAGAGAACAGGTGAAATCGTAGAGCCCAGGTAGCAAACGGTAACGCTTTAACTCAAGACACACGGAAAAATCAAGACCAGTCTTATTTCACTGAAGAGTAAGTCTAACAGTCGTGAAAGGTAAGATCTGGAACTTTTCCATAGGAATGCTTCAAAACATTTCACTTGCCCTCACTCAATGTAACTAACTACAGCCTTTGCCAACCCCCTCCCCTCCTTTCCTCTTTTAACTATCACCTCTCATAATAAGGACCTGAAAACAGGTTCCCTAACTTCAGCAAAAGTGCCCGCTCCAATCTATTATGAGCCACTGACAACTGTCACTTCTCCATAGAAAAATCTTCAGTGGCTCCCGACTGCTTTGGGTATAAACGTAAAATTCCTTAGGCTAGCATTTAAGGTGCTCAAGATCTTGTGTACCTTCTTCTCATGTTATTTTGCATTGGCACTTCCTCCTGTGCCTCAATCACACCAGACTCCTCACCGTTACCTAATATATCCCTGGCTGTCGAGTCTCCTGTCTTTCCTCAACCTGGAAAACATTCTTTCCCACACAACAAATGCATGAAGAATGAATAAATAAACGCATAATGCCACCAAGGAAACACTCACACACAGACATCAGTCAATTACATGCATACATATAGATATATTTATATTTGTTTGTTGGTATCTTTATCCCCACCAGGATGCAAGCTTCAGAAGGACAGGAACTCTGGGCACCTATGAACCAGGGTTGACACCAATGCCTTGCTAAGAGCTCAATGAACATTTGTCAATGTGAAGAAGTGCATTTATTAAACATGAAAATATTCAGAATCTTTTGTCACAAAAAGAAAACAGAACCAAATTCGTAGAATTTGACAAAATAATCATCAGTAACTAACAGAATGTTTTTAAATGGTGATAGAAACATATTATTACAAGATACAATATAATAAATAAGAAAGCATTTTTTCCCAACAAGAGCTTCCATTGTATGTTTTATTTCTCTAAAACATTGAGTGATGGCATCAATAAAAAAAATAGACAGGGATGGGATAACAACTTGATTTGAAGCACAAAAATTTCTATGAGATGAAATTCACAAATTATTACCCCTTTACAATGTAAAACAGATTTGAAATGGCATGACTTGACTACCTGATACACAGTTTATTACTGGTTCACCCAAGGGATTGTATACAAAGCTCTCCATTTTCCTAAAAAAAAAAAAAAAAAAAGTAGAACCAGCTGGTAGATAAATACAGTGCCCTTCAAAAGCCCCTGTTAAAGCCACAAATAATTGCAAAACTTGTTCAAATCAAATGGACAATTTATTTTATGTATGATTTTGCAAAGCCTTTACAAATATCCATGGATGGCTTTGCACCCCATTTGAAAGGATTTGCTATAAAACTGCACTGGCATAAACAAACAAAACTATTCTCAATATTTATACTTACAACAAAAACTTATGAGGTTCTATATTCAGTTGTAGTCATGAAAATCCTTACTCCCTGAGTTTTCATTGGCTATAGTCTAATATACAAAACAAACAGGGTTTTCCGTTTAAATGTGACACACATATACTCTGTTTTGGTGTCCACGTTTCAAGCATTTCTCAAAAATTCAGTCACAAGGGAGAAAAGCAAAGAAATAAACGTATACATTTTAAAACACACCATAGCCTTCTGTAATATAGAAACGATTACATAAACAGGAGTGAAATTGGTTTTTTTAAAACTCCTTCCTCCAAGTTTTTGGCCCCAGAAGAGGTTGAGAATTAGGAGACAGAGAAGAGAGGAAAAAAAGGAGTATTGGCCAGTAAAATGCCAAACAAAGCAACTGAGCTAGGACAAAAATTGAAAGGTGCTTGCCAAGACAAAAGCACAACTTAAGCTGCAGCTCTGTCCTCCCAGAGACTACACAGGGCAGGGAGCCTGACGCTACTAACCTAGGGTTTCTAATGATTCCAATCCTGTATCCTCATGTCAGAGGACAGGAAGGACAAAGCAAAGGGCTGTTCAAACATAGTCATCACCAAGTAAAACAAGGGACACTCCCCTGGCTCCTGCAGCTTAGGTATGCCTCAGGAACCTTTTGTTGTTATTGTTCTCTTTTTTTCCCTCTGTCTCTCTCTTTTGAATTCAGAAATGTAGCTTCCATGTAAAGAAGAGAAGTCAAAGGGAGAAAAGACTCTCTTTACAAAACAAGCTTTCCAAACACACCTGTCCCCTATTTTGAGGATTGTGTGTACCTGTACTGATAGTAGAAGCATGATTTGTAATCCTCCAATTTACCCCAAAATTTCCTGTCACCTAGAATCTCTGTGGCAGTTCATTCTCCATAGTTTGTACAAATACAAATCCCAAGAGTGTGGTGGGGCACACATGACCGAGGCTGGTCCAGGGCCACCACTCCCAGTGCAGCCCAGGAATCTGCAGTTACAAAACACATCTAGCATATTAGGATGCGGGGGCACCCACTTTGAGAAGTATTGGGGCATCAGTTACAGCCACAGTTTTCCTAATTCCACCTGTCCCTCGGATCTGGAGCACTGTTAACAATACATATTCCTGGGTAGCTCCAAGACATACTGAAGCAGATTCTTCTAGATGGGGCCTAAAAGTCTGAAATTCACCAGGCCTCTCCCCTGCCCACCCCCTGACCTCCCCACATACTGTCTGATGGCAGGAAGTGAGCGGTAGTCTCTTTCAGGCTCTCTGGGAGGCACGTTGCCTACAAGTGCCACGAGCTGCAGTCGAAGAGAAGATAATAAAGTTCAGAGCCTCAACTACCAGGTGAGTATCAGGTCAGATGTTAATGATCGCCCCAAAGAAGAAAAGTGGACCCAGAGTGCACCAAGAACTCCAGAGAAACAAGTGGTATAAGTGATGAAAGTACTGATCATCAGAACTCAGGAAGGGCGACTACCAAAAAATAGCTGAAGACCAAACAAACAAAAAACAAAAGAAACCTTTTATGAGGGAAAATGATTTGCCATTTTCCACAAGGCAATCTGCATCCTGAACACAAATAAATGCACCACACAAGAGGACGTAATTTTGAAACAGACCCAGAAATCCTCAAGATTCCTTTCAAATCTCCCCCACAGGACTCAGCAACGCTCAATGAGAGTCTGTTCTTAAACAACCTGAAACCACGAACACCTAAGCACATGTGAAATATCAAAACAAAACATTTCCCCCACATCCCAATCCCGGCTCGGTGATGAAAAGCAGTCGTCATCTGATCCAATCAGACCACATTCAAAGCAGGTGGTTCCGAGCATTATTGGAGCACACAGTGCCAGCTCCTTCTCCACACGCACCAAAATATATGGGGATACTTTTTTAATGACACATAAAGAATTAGAAAGAACGGTTTCAAACCTTTTTGTGGGTAAAATTTAATCCCCACATTTTTAGTCAAAAAGCATAAAGAATATCTTACTGAGAAAATGTGCCTCAGAAGAGCAGCAAAGCATAAGGAAATACCAAGAAATTAAAATAAGAGTTGTGTGAAGTCTTCATATCAAAGCCAGTCAAAATGGGATTTCTGCGGTTATTTTGCCTCTCTTTGGCAGGCTCCTTTAAAAAGGCAGATTCAAGTTTTTTTTTTAAAACTTATTTAGATATATTTATTTATATTCGCAAATTAGATGCCAAAACAGCAACAAACGTGGGCTAGAGAGGTACATATTTCTGAAATCTAATCCCTTTCTATTTATTAACCATATGGCAGGAGTAATACACTTAATCTTATATCTCAATGTGCTCATCTGTGAAATGGGAATAATATATATTGTTTGACAGATTAAATGAGATTACTGATGTACTAAGCAGACTATCATACACATTGATAGGTATGTGTTGATTCAAATTGATATGAGTTTATTATCAATAACTGCTGAAATTAGCCTTTATTTGACAAAAATAATTTAGATAGTTTGATTTAGAATGGAGAAAAAAAAAGAAACTGAATAATCACATAAAGTACGACTTAATAACTTATTGTGGAGTTCAGGCACGTTAACAACCTCATTAAAGGCAGACACCGTTTCCTCCACTTTCTCCATAAGGCCAGAGAAAGGAATACGGAGATGACCTGACCATTCCACGTAAGTGAGTGTTTAACAAATTCTTGAATTTAAAAATAAATCCCATTTGGACTGCACCAGTATTTTTACAAACATCTTCAGTGCGGTATAGAAATGTTGACATAGAAAAGGAATGACTGAGAATGCTATTTAGTTGAGAGAGATTAGAGAAGATATTGGAACAGTATTAATGGAAAGGTTAAGAAAAAGCAAGCAGAAAAAAGGAAGTCTTTCAAAAGATGATTTTCCATTAAACTTCAGTTGATTATGGGGGGAAAAAAAATCCAGGCTATTAGTCTGCAGTGTTGGTTAATAGTTTTCCTTATTTTGAGAAAACAATGAAAACTAATGAGTTACATCCAGCAGCTTTAAAAAATGAATTCTGTGCATAATTCGTAAGCCCTTCACCACGTGCCTCTATGCAGTCCTTCTTTTAGTTAAGGTTTCAAATTAAGGTTATTATTTATGAGAAAAAGTTGGAGACACATTAAGAGCTATAACAATTCCCCCAGACCATCATGGGGGCGGGAAGGCGGTGGTTCCATTCACAATGAATGGAAGATATACTCCAGGCCAAATATTTAAAGAGGGGTGCAAAGGATACACACACAGCAATCCGCAGGCACCTGTCACTGCAAAATTCAACACTCACACAATCGAAAGGGCATTTGTGTTCACAAATCAAGTAATTATATCCCTAACTATCCATCTGCATATGCAATTACCCAGTCTGTTGCACAGAGAAGCAGATTTTTGCAGGTGTTTCCTTACCATCTTTCCTTCAAAATCCAGTTGCCCTTTATGTCCCCAAATCTGGGCACATACCAGTTCTCTAATTGAATCTTCGTGGCACTGTGGTGAGGATCAAGTGTTATGTTTTCACATACCGCACTCACACACAGAAGATTTTGTAATCTAATCAGGCTCTTGCTCCCGATCACCACTTAACTAATGGTTTAATGGGCTCCGTTTACACCTTGATGTTAAAGCATGTGCAATGTGCCTCATGACTCCTCTGATGAATCTGTTCCTAGGTTCTCTGACACATTCCAATTTTGCATATGTACTTTAAAATCTCAGCGTTACAACTCTGGTATGCCAAGTAAAGTTAAATAAACAGAATGACAAAGCAGTAGACAGAGAAAATGAGCATGTGTGGTTGAGGGCAGTGCATTTAATCAAAAAGGAGCTTTTCTGAATTTTGGAATCATAGAAATTCAAATTGCAAAGTGTTTTCTATACTCAGAACTTGTTAAACATTTTGTTCCGATTGGTGCAAACTGTGCGTCTGTGTAGTCCTATTATACTTGAGAAATCAATAACTTCTCAGCCCTGAGGACATCTAGGGACCAGTTCCCCTTTATGTCAATCTCAGACCTAAGTTAATCTCAGACCCAGCTTCATAGAATCTGAGTGCTGAACAGGACATCAGATGGCATCAAATCCAATAATCATCACAGAAATAGAAACCAAGGTCCAAGTAAGTGCAAAGATATCCCATGTCTCAGACTGTGCTTAAAGGATTGATTCTAGAACCTTCATATGTTTGAGAGTATTTCTAACTTTAATTTCTTCACTGTTTGAATTTAATGTTCATGTTCTGCTACACAATCATTTATATGCATGCTTCTTTAATTTCCTAGATTTTCCTGGATGTACAGTTAAACAACAAAGTCTATTTAAAATAGCAGTAATTTGCAGTTCTAGAAAAGAGAAAAGTTAGGGGGTCAAACTTCTTTCTTCCTTACAGAAGCTTCTAAAAACATAATTAATATGTTCTTTTTAACAAATATTCTACAGTACTGTTAAAGCATTGTTATTTAGATCTGAACAAGACACAGATTATTTTCTACTTGCTGTAAATTAGGCAAGTCTGCCAGGGCAGGGAGACAACCAAACCTACAGCTCAGGTCTCCTGACTTCTCATCTTCATACCAAGGGTGAGATATTGCTGGTCCTGAGATAGATCTTACTTGCCCTGCACAGGATTCTTGGAGATGCTGACTGAATTAATGAGGGGGCACGCTTGCCCCAGTTACCCTAAACTCACCTCTCCTTAGCATCTGCTTCACTCATTCATACTATCCTGCTGGAACCCAAAGCCAGGTGCATTGTCAAGGCTCTGCTCTATACTCACTGGTCACGACTGTGACCAAACTGTTAAGAGGGTAAGAGGAGGAGACACATACACATATCCACCAACACCTCCACCCACAAAGATAGGCCTCTCTTGGAGAATGGACAAAAGCCATTGATAGAAGTCAATTTCACATCTCCATTGACGTAGCTATCAATATCTGAGAAGATACAGCTATTATCTGGTATTAAAATATTCGGGTAGAAGACCTCCATATCTGTTCACATGTCACAAGTAGTATTTTTCAAGAGGACAGGACAGTTAGCATGAGTGACACAGAAACCCTAGGAAACTGTCCTAAACAAAGTCTATTTAAAAAAACAAGAAACTAAATACCACTACCAACCTGAAAGGCCTTAATTTAAAAAAGCTTTTGGGCTAAGTTAGCATTTCACAAAACTGTCTTCTGCAGAATGTTCCACATGGGAGGTATTTCATGAAAAATGGAGTTCTCTGGTCAAAGCAACTTGGGAATCATTACAAGTAATATCACTCTCTAGGGGTGTTTTACAATATTTAATGCAGAATGTACTGAAAATAAAATTTCTATTAACACGTCTTGAAACAAGATTTTTTTTAATGCTAGTCTACATTATTCTTTCAGAAGACTCAATAGGAAAAGGGGAGTAATGTAAATGATAAATTACTGTTTTGTGAATTATATGAAATACATTAAAAGCTAATAAATGGAATATAGTATAGGCTTCAATATTTACACATCTCCTTGATAATTCCTGAACACAGAAAAATGTCGGAAAATTAATTTATAAATGATTTGATGAATCTTATTAATATATTCTTTACTTAAATTTGTGTAAATTAATACACAATTACACAAATACACAAACTACATATCCCAGGTAAAATATCCAAAGAGCAAAATGCCTTTGTCTCTCTGCAAAAGATGTGGCGGTAGGTTCTTGCCTTCAGTGTCTGTAGTCTACAGTTTCTGTAGACCAGTTCAGCTAGTCCCTAATCCAACTTTATTTCCCCAGATCAAAGATCCTGCACCTGTTCCATCAACCCAAATATAAACAGCAAGATATATTCCACATACATTGAAACAATGTGAATTGGTGAAAACAAGAGGCTTAGAAGATTGAAAAATATTGGACTTGAGGTCAGGCTTGATTTTGTAAATGTTTTCCTCATTTTTATATTACTTTGCATTTACTCTCCTATTTAAATATCATAGTCTTAAATAACTACTCCAGTAAGCATTGGGAGCTAGATTTTTACTTCTCTGACCAAAACATAGCAATTTGTTTGAAATATTATGGACACACACACACACACACACACACATGGATTACTCAGGCATGTACAAACAGGAAGAAAAAGAAGTAAAGCAATTTTAGTCAATATATGCTCTTCTCCAACTAATACAGTAACCACAAACTGTACATATATTCTATTTGAGAAAAAAAAAAAATGAAAAACTGTGGAATCACATGAAAGGTGGTTTGCATGCACACAGAGGAAAAATGGCCAGTGAGAATAAAGGGACTTCTTAGCTAAATAGAGAGTCTTTTAAGATTAGTATTATGATTTAAGTCTACTTCAAAATGGTTTCAGCCTTATTAAAATTACATTAAAACTAGCCCTGATGCATTTGCATTTAAAGGGTTGCCTCACACTACTTAGCAGGCGCTGAATTCAGTCCCCATTGATTTATAGTATTAGGGCACTACAATCACAGACATTTTTCAGGATAAAGGACAATAATACCCTGACCAAAAGGGTTTAAGGATGCAAGTCATCAGGAATGTGAATAAGAGAACTACGTTTATTTGCACAGCAGAACACATTCACTTGCAACATTAAAACAAACCAGAGAATGCAAGACAGGGGAATTACTATTCTATTACATGGGATCCTTACCAGTAGGACCACATTCAATCAGGAATCTTGTACCCTTGTAAGAACATAAATCTTGAAAAGGAAAGAGATGATAAACTATTTTGTTATTTTAAAGTGTCTCAGTTAAAGTTATTAACTTTGATCCTTTCAATCCTATACTAATAGAAAGGAGTATCTTATTGCAACATCTATGAAGATCTGAAACAGATAATGAAGCCTTTCTTTAAAAAAAAAAAAATAAAGAAATCTACACAAAGCAACGCAGCTCAAAGAAGTGGCAGTCTTTCTTTTAAAAGACTATAAATGCATTCCTAGGTCTGGTTCTTTAATCATCAAGAGCTCAACCACAGGGTTACTGGTTTATTATTTTAACCAGTTCACAACCTATTTGATTCAGACTGTTGACTCATTTAAGCCAATAGGTAAGTTTTTTCAGTGTTTTGCACCAAGTGACTTACCAGAAACCTACACTAACACAAGAGGATCAAAAGTCGTAACTAAAGTTCCCATTTCTGTCACACTCAGGCAGCCCACAAAGTCGGTGGAGAATATAAGGAGGTATTTGGAAAAAAGAAAAAAGGAAGGTATTTGAGGTACAAAAGCTGGATAATTGGCCACTTATTTCTACTCCAACTGTAGAATAATTTAATTTTTAAATCTTGTCCTAAACATACGTAGATGTGAAAGAACTTTAGAAGTTCAAAGTGTCACACAAAATCGTTATAATCATTTAATTATGAGAGTTGCTCAGCAAGTACAAGGTTTTATGAGAGCTAATTCTGTTCTACAGTTTAGTCATTAAAAGAAAAATGTGAATCTAAAAATTCCTGGGCTGCAAATAAATATATTTTTTAAGGACAAATGTTTTTAGGAACAACCAAACCAGTTTTTGGAAATGTCACACTTTGTACATTAGTTTCAACATCAATGCAGAAAAATACACATTTAACAGGCATGACAAAAAAGGACAACAAATAAGATTGATGTCGTAGAAAACAACAACATCAAAAAATTGTATACTAGGCAGCAATTCCTTTAACAGTAATATAATCTAGGTCTAAGAAAAGAGCCATTTTACACTGCTCTTTCATTATGAAAAGGAATTTATGTTCATTTTTTTAAATGTTGATTTCTGAATTGTTTGAATAATTCAGGATATGTCCTTTATATGGAAGTGAATAGCGAGGTCTTTTTAATTGAGGCAAGAATCATTTTCAAGAGTCATCTGAGTTCTTCCCCATTTTTCCCTTTCCTAGGTTTGAGCATCAGGAGGTATCTTCAGGTCCTCTCTTCGTCTGCTTCCTAGTGTATAACCACAAGCCTACTATACTGTGATACAGAAAACCCAGAGATGTGGCAAATGAAAATGGGAGCAACAAAACCACTACAGCACAAGCCTTTAATGCAAGGCGGAGGAAGGAAAGTAAATGCTTAAAGTTTTCATACAGCTTACTCTGCTGATGGCTGCCAAGTAAAGAACCTAAATTCAAGGGCTTTATAATTGTTACAAATTGTGCCAAAGTACAGCGTGTTACAATAAATTATGAAGCTTATCTAAATTATAAAAGTAATTAAACTTTCCTCAGATACTCATAATTCTGCCCTCCATAAATTTTCTGTTCATTGCATATTCAATACCTGTATGTTCCAGTAAAACAAAAAAACTAAAAAAAAAAGAACACACACACAGAAGAAAGAAAAGAACAATCTCCTAAGAACGATGATGCACAAATAGGCATAGAGCATAATCTAAATTGCAGAAATGCATAAACAATTGTTCTCAAGATCTTCAACCATAACAAATGTTAATAAAAATATTTACACTAGAAACAATTTTCAGAGCTTTTTTGAAGTTTTGTTTTCCTCTTATTATTACAGACATTTGTTTTAACATGAGTTTTCTCCTCTATCCCAACATTTCCTACTGCTGTATGATGCCATAAATCTTTGTTAGTACATGACTGTACAATCTGTCACAATAATAACAAAAATAATGAAAGCCATAGTAACCCAGTTATATGGTCCTTGCCATTTGCAAGAGTCTCAACTTCTTTATATACGCTAAATAGTAAAATATATACAGGATCCATCAACTGCTGAAACACAGCAGTCTACAATGGAATACAGCTGCTGCTGAGAATCAAACTGAACAAGAGCTGTCAAATTACAAGAAAAAAAAAAAAAGTTTAAAGCCATGAGAGAATATATGGAGGATACCATTTCCAAGTTTAAATTTAAAGAAAGACCAAAAATGCCATCTTGATACTCGTAAGGTAAAAAACATCATTCTTTCTTAAGGTTCAACCACATCTCCACCAGGAGCAAATCAGCCGAGCAGGTGTGTTAGTGATGAAGGAAACCCTTGTTCTATTAGAAGTATCTTCAATAGTCAGCAAACATGATGAACAAATTTTTTAAACGTATATAGGTTATAGAACAAGTTTGTCAAAAGGTTCCTAGAATTTTGTTTGATTTTTGTTTGGGTACCTGGTTTCTCGATCCTAAATTAGGCACTTCTATTTCAGTGTATATTCCAATTTAACAAAAACATTTATTTTATAAACAGAAAAGGAAATGAGCTTGGAGATATATTTATGCAATTACCATATCTAATAGTCAATTACATGTCCTTCCATGAACAGATAAATAATATATGCACATACATTTATCAATCTCGTCTATGAGGGAAAGAAGAGAGAAGAAATTAAAATAAGAGCAAACTATTATATACGGCACGCAGTTTTCATTATTTCATATTTGCATAAGGGGATGCAATATTTGTCTTCAATAAGGCTACAAATTACAAATGATTAGTTCAGATCTTTTTAAACCAAACTAAAATATACAAGTTATTAAGTATATCATTCAACCTAGCAGTTATATTTGTTATAACTATTTACCTTAGTTTCCTTATTTTATAAATTAAAAGCAGGAGGAATGTTTGAGGTCATGTAAAGCTATTAAAACATTAATTATTTAAAGATCAAGTTAAATATGTTTTAAAAACAGAATACCTCACAATATCCAGTGGGGGGGAAATTACGAGAAGTGAATGAGAGAACAGAATCAGATCAGATGTACTGTACTTTAAAGTATCCATTAACTAAAGCTACATGAAATTGGAAGGGGAAAAAAAAGAAAAAAAAAAAACCTCTGACATCCACATGAATACCAAATTAATTCATTATGATCAGTGCTACTACAATGAACACAAAATTAATTCATCACAGTGGAATACACAAAGCACTACCCACTTGTTATACCTACTGACAAAAAATAATAGGACGATTATCCTCCACCAGGGTGACACACGTGGCCATGGGCACTGCCGGCTTGTCAGTCACACAAGTGTTTCCTTCCCTGGGAGTCTACACCAAGATATTTTTACAAGGAGGCTCTTTATCAACCACATTAAATGAAGCATAAGATGTGAAGACCTAAAGTATCAATGGTTTTCCCTCCTGCTGTTGCTCCCTGCCAGGGCTGGGTCCTGGGTTAAGCAAGTAAAGCACCTGGGGGCAATATTTAAGAGGGTGCTCACACACTCAGACTTCTGCAAGTCATGGCCCGTGCCTTACACAACCCTGACAGTGAGTCCCACAAGCCCTACACATCGGAAAGCCTAGACTTTAAAGCATAATCACCTCCCTTATTCAGGGGCCCAGGGTTCCTGCCATACCAGAGTAGACTTGCCAGTCCTAACACCTTCCAGTGTCATGACCATGGTCAGCTGTCTTCTCTAAGGCAAGCGCTCTGGATGTCAGTCTCTTGAGAAAGCCTTATGTAAACTTACAAGCGTGAGACTAACCATCAGGGTGCTGGGGTCTACCACAAGACTTCACCATAAGATATGGAAAAATCAAGATGACTTCGTGAATCCCCCCCTTTTTACCTCCTCAGAGTCTCTAGTGAAGAGAAATGGCTGCTGACTTTTGTTTCCCAAGCCATCAGAGATAAAGGACCTGGCACCTGAACCTCAAGGGCTCCGTCTACTTCCACTTCTAGCACCAACGGCTTAGTGTTGTAAGAGTGTCTTTGCTCAGTTACTTCAAGGGGACTTAGTAGGTGGAAAGTCACACGTAAGACAGGAGAGAACCCTTTCCTAGAGAGGATGAGGTCCTCCTTGGTAACGGGAATGTGATGTAATATATCTTCTTCCTTTTATTTGTAAGTACCCCTTAAAGTACCCCTGAAATCCCTGTGGGCAGCTAGGACGTAGAGTTTTCACGTACCATCTATAATACAAGATTATGCTTATGGAAATCTTTCCTCTTTCCCTTGACATGGCGAAAGTTTTTGTTTTTTAGATCTTCAACAATGGGTTCATCTCAGACCCTTTTCCAGAACGGGTCCAAGAAATGCAAATGTCAGCCAATGTAATGAAAGGCACCCATTTAATATCACAACTTGCTAAAGAAGAAACTTGTTTATTCAGAATTTGTCTTGGAGTATACAGGGACTCAAAAGATGGATGCTCCTTCCTTTGCTAAACTGCAATTTTGTTCTTCATCCTTATTACTTAGCCTTTGTGGGGTGCTCATGCTATACCAACACATCTGCACATCACAGATGCGGTACTCAGGTAGGAAGAAACAGGAATCTGATACATCGTGAGAGCCTAGCATTCTATTCCACCTGAGAACAGGGTACCAATAAATGTGAAAGCCTTAGTAGAGGCAATACTTTTAAGCCTGTGTGTGTGGTTAGGGAGGCACAGTAACGGAGTTTTAGCACAGGGTAAAGCATATTCTAAAAGAAAACTAGACTTTTTCAGCTAAACCTAGCTCCATCTGTTTATATAGGACAGAAGTACTCTAACTTGACTGTACATTAGAATCACCTGGGGAGGTTTTAACTCCCCCTCCCTCCCCAATTTAATTGGGGGTGAGGTCAAACATCAGTAGTTCTTCGCCAACCTCCCCAGGTGACTCTAATTTGCAGCCAGGTCTGCAAACCACTGATATCGAGGCCAGATGGCCATATATCGTGTACCTGGGGAAAGAGCATTTTTACTATGAGGGGACACAAATCAGTGAGTAGTTTCCAAGTCCGGCTGGCTATCTGAATCCTATTGGGAGCTTGTATTAAAACACGGACTACCAGGCCTTGCCTCTAGGCCTTGCCTCTAGACCTACTGAATGGGAAGCCCAAAAAAATGAGGTTCAGCAATGTCTGCATATTTTAAAAATACGGCCAGGCACAGTGGCTCACGCTTGTAATTCCAGCACTTTGGGAGGCTGAGGTGGGCAGATCACACGAGGTCAGGAGTTTGAGACCAGCCTGGCCAACATGGTGAAGCCCCATCTCTACTAAAAATACAAAAATTAGCCAGGCATGATGGTACACGCCTGTAATCCCAGCTACTCGGAGGCTGAG
Organism: Mandrillus leucophaeus; assembly: GCF_000951045.1. Classification (NCBI taxonomy): domain Eukaryota; kingdom Metazoa; phylum Chordata; class Mammalia; order Primates; family Cercopithecidae; genus Mandrillus; species Mandrillus leucophaeus. The sequence continues at coordinate 4,531,389 of NW_012100765.1, read as the reverse complement.
GCAGGAGAATCGCTTGAACCTGGGAGGCGGAGGCTGCAGTGAGCCAAGATTGTGCCACTGCACTCCAGCCTGGGCAACAGACGGAGACTCTGTCTCAAAAAAAAAAAAAAAAAATCTTCAAATACATTTTGATTGTCATCTGGGATTAGGACCACTGACCTGGATGAAAGTCAGATGCTCTTACCCCTAACTCGATTTCCAACAGAATGCTTCATGTTTGGAAGAGTAATCTTAGCCTGCCAAAGAATTAGGAATAGCACGGGAAAGGAGTGGAGGAGGGGAGAAGTGTTTAAGAAAAAAATAAAGAGAAAAGAAATTTAAGTGTCCTCTAAGCACCCACAAGTCTGCTTCTTAAAGTGCTGATAATGAGCAGTGTGTGCTGAAAAGACCAATGGAACTAAATTCTGAACCAGTTCATTTCGGCACATCCTGTTTATACGACTATTTAATGAGTCATTCAGCCAGGATGATTTTCTGTCTGAATATGTTAATTGCCATTTTTTTCATAGCTCTCTATTAAACAGTACAGATAAAATAGACATGCTCATGTTTTTAAGCGCTATCAGCCTCTCACCCTCAAGAGAGTGGGCAACAGGAGTAAATAAGGGAAAACTTTCTCTTTTTTAAAGAGCTTAATTCTTTTAACATATATTGGCATTTGGGACCCCACTTCAATTCAAAAGCATATGTTAGAGTTAGCATTAAAGTGAAAATGAAATGAGGTGGTTCTCCCCCATATGCCACTGGCTTCATTATATCACAAAGAATTAGCTCAAATAACAGGCAACAATGTGAATTTTCTTGCTGATAAATTCTTCTACGTTTAGGTCAGTGTGGATATTTGGGGAAGGACAAGTGATAAAGAAACAGAAAAATTCTGACTCACTCTGATACTCCTTTATAAATCAATGTATAATGATTATGATTATTGAGAACCCTTGAAGATCTAGGAAATGGGTGAAAGGTCTAGTTAGAGATTATGTTTAATGAGTGATTAAAAGAATTCATTTTTATGTTTCATTTATCCCCAGAGGATGCAGAATTTAGAAATGAAAATTCCAAAACAACATCAATGCGAAAAGAAGCAATAAACATCAGTGCAAAAAAGCCATATTTTCAAGCACATTATCACTTAATAAATCAAGCCACTCTTAATATTCATTTTAGCATTTATGCAGTTTCCAGTGCCTTAATTTTAAAGAATTTACATTAAACAAATTACATATCATTATACTGCATTCGGAAGGGAAAAAAAAAAAAACAACCTTAAGGCCATAACAACATATTTTATTCTTAACGGCTTTGTTTACAAATATTAAATGGTCAAATTAATAGTGTTCTCAATGGCTTTTTGACAACTCACATTTTTCATAAATGAAAATAAAGCAACCGAAAAGATGAAACTCCAGTGGCAAAGGTTTATTGGTCTTTGTACCTCATTAAAAGGACTTTTATAAATCACGTTTGTTCTTTTGAGTAGCAACTAACACGGCTGAAAAGGACAGGTTGGGTTTTAAAAGAGACAGATATGACCTAAAGGAAACACATTTTACTGTAGTGAAATAAACTGAGGAAACAGTTAGCAGATTAAAAACCCCTTGAAAGGAAGCATCATCTTTGGGAGAAAAAAAAAAAAGAAAAAAAAAAACCTTCGCTGAGGAAAACAGCTGGAAACAGGAAGCTTTTGGGCTTTCATCCTGCCTGCTTTGATTCCACCGCATCCCTATATCATGAAAAGGCAAAGACACTGATTTCAGCTGTGTCTTCTTTCAACAGAAGGGGGATAAGGCTTTGTGGAGTGTGAGCAACCCCATCCAGAAGACCCCCGCCCACCCCAATCATACAAACACTAACAATGAAGTGGAAAAAGAGAAATGGTGATAGATAAGTAGCAACTCACAAATAGCATTTTACAGGCTGTAACAATGAAAGGAGAGTATTTGCTCTAACTTAATTGTTTCTCTCAGCAATTCTCATATGAATTTGCAATCCCCTAAGTGAAAAACACTAACCAAGGTAGATACACTATGACAGGTTTTTTTCTCTCTATTCTTTTATGCCTTTCTAACTTGGTATTTCCAGGAATGCATGACGATGAAAAGTTTCTATTTCTGATATCCAGCGCGTTGTTGTGGCCATTTTTTTGGTTTTTTTTTCATTAGAGAGAAAAGGAGTTAGATGTTACAACCCGTTATGGTCTTAAATCTAAAGTCACTGAATTCTGGTTTTCACTATATTTAGATATCTGAAGTCACTCTATTTAGAGATCCAAAGACCAATAAACCTTTGCGCACTGCAGTTTCATATGAGATGTCCTTTTGGTCATCTCATCTAGATTGTTCCCCACTGCTACCTTGAAAATATTTGTATTCTCATGACATTTAAAGGACAATGCAGCATAGTAAAGGAAAGCTTGGATGAGAAGCTTACATCATCCTTGGTAACTAAATAACAAAGCAGCTCAATAAACAAGATCATACAAATCTAATACACCCAAGTCACAATTTATTCTTCTGTTGCTATTTTGGGATGCCTTTTAAAGTGGGGATTACAAAGCTAGACAATATAGGGGCACATAAATGTAAAACTCTGACTTTGAAAATGCAACCAACGTCAACATAAAATAGGAGGTATATTTCATGCTTTTCACAAAGGAGAACTGATTTTCATACAAGTTAAGGAAAGGAACTTACACTCAAGTTACATACAAGTTAAGGAATTAGCTAATTCATTTTTCTAAAACTATTCTTAATAGACAGGAAAATTTCACAGCATAAGAGGTTTCAAGCAGGATATGTAAAATGAATATCAACTTCATCTTAACAGACGGCTTAAAGTAGGTATCTTCAGATATTCAACCTTACAGTGGAATACTTTGATTCCATGGTAACACTTCAATTTCTAAAACGTCTACATTTGACACTTGGTATGTGCCACCTCCTTACCAATGGATATGAATTACTTTTGATTTATCCTTATTCATTCTAAATGTCTTTTTTATGGAACTGCCTTAGTTACTAGTGAAACACAGTATAACTTTGAGAATCCTCATGCAAGGTTATTTTGACAGGCTACACCGCTAAAATAAAAGTGATCCTCACCAACAAAACAAAATAATTTAGTTATTTGTGTCAAACTTTGAAGGTCTATAGTAACAATGCAGTAGATATCAGAAATAACAATTTTTTTATCATCATGCATTCCTGAAAATTTGAAGTTAGAAAGCCAAAAATTCAGTCTAGACTCTTCATATTTTGGGCACCATCAATTTCATCATCATCATCCTCATCATCATCATCATCATCATCACTAGCCATCTTCTACAATTATGAACAGAATTTTCACATATTATTTCATTCATTCTCAAAAGCAACCTAAGAGGAAGGCCAAACAGGTATACTCCTCCTCATAGAAGAGACAAATAAACTGGGCCCAAGAGGGTAAACAGAGATTCTAGTGATAGCATCCAGATGTCTGACAGAAGTCCTTGTGTTATCCATGAATAAGTACCTAACTCTGACTCATAACTTCCACCAATACCTAGAAAAATAACCAGCTCAAGAACCACCATTTTCAGGTCAAAGTACAGAATTTTTGTTATTCCTAACACATTCTTGGGGAACTCCGTTTCTTTAGGCAATAGTACTAATATGGCCCTGTAGACTTAACAACATACAGGAGGGAGCAGAGAATGACATAGTCAACTTTTCTTTGCAATCTATTCTAATGCCTGGGCACTGTGGCTCATGCCTATAATCCCAGCATTTTGGGAGGCCAAGGTAGGTGGATCACCTGAGGCCAGGAGTTTGAGACCAGCCTGGCCAACATGGTAAAACCCGGTCTCTACTAAAAATATAAAAATTAGCCATGCATGGTGGCACATGCCTGTAATCCACCTACTGGGGAGGCTGAGGTACAAGAATCACTTGAACCCAGGAGGCAGAAGTTGCAGTGAGATGGATCCACCTCACTCCACCCTTGGCGACAGACTCTGTCTCAAAAAAATAAAAAAATAAAAAAAAGGAATCTATTCTAATTGCCCTAATGTACTCCTATCTCTGCTGCTCTTATAAATATGTATTCATTCTGTAACTTACTGATCATCTATCAGGTAGCAAGGCCATTGTCAACAATGTAAGTCTGAATCCATAAATGCCGCTCCCATGAAGTCTACAAAAAGATAAGAAATGTACACATGGGAGAAAACAGAACTCACATCTGCTGAGCATCTATGAAGATGAAACCATTTCCCAGCTCCTTCCTTGAATCCTCACGACAGTTATATGAAGATGAAAACTGAAGACTACTAGTTACCAGTCACTTTTGTGGCACTGGGCTCTCCTACGAAAATTAGAAATCCTACTAATATTTGAGTAAAACTAGCTAACATTTCAATCACTAAAGTGAACACATGCTAATAAGTAGAGACACTATAATTCTTCAATGCTTTAGAGAAAAATATGATTATACCATTAACAATTTAATCTTTTCCTTGTCATTTTAATCTGCCAAGGCTTTGATTTAGAAACAAAATAGATGAGGCAAATCACTGTATTGCCGAACATTGGTATCAATACCAAAAATAAACTGAGGCACACATACAAACACTGACAGAGCTATAACATTCTCGCTCACGCATACTCGCTGCCCCTCTCTGAGTCTGTCCCACCATACACAGTGTGCCCATACTGCCTCTAATTTGTGTTGTCTTTTGGCAAAATGGACTGTAGTGCCAACTTTAAAAACCAACTGAAGTATTAAAACAAAACAGACACCCTCTCCCATATTTGGCAGAAAAAAACCCTAATTCAAATGTTCCAAGCCACCCCCAAGAGCAAGCAATTATAAGGTGCAGAAAGGCAATGGCTTTAAAACAACATGCTAATCCTAATATTAGTACCTTGAAAAAGGAAAGCTGCCAAGATGTTGGAATAGTGCCCAGTTATCCGTCTTACCTACAGCAATAAAACTGTCCTATAAATGTGAACAGGACAGTAAGGATACATTTTGGGGTTAGGTTATTGGCATTTTTTTCCACCTTGCCATTCCCTAGGAGAATAAGCCTGACCTACGGAAGCAAAACACAGCAGATGGTAACTCAGTCCAGTACCAAGAGTACTTAGTCAATCCAAATAATTCACACAAAAATGAAGCAAGATGTTCAATGATTTATGGCGCTAATTTCACAAGAAAATTATGGAATCCTTCTCTTCAATACCATCTTTTTATTGTCATCTGCTGGATAGCTAACTAAAGTGTCTAAAAAGCAATATATTATTATATTACTATCAACAATACATAATAATTACATAATCATTAATAACATAATAATTATTATAGCTAACACTTATGCTGAGTACTCACATCCTCAGTATAATTCTATGAAATAACTAACGCCACTGTACAGATAAGAAAACTGAGAAAAAAGCAACTAGAACAAATAACTATGACATGGAGAACCAACTTTCAAATCTGGGAAACATACACCCTGTCCATGTGCCTGACTACTCCAACAGTATAGGAGTGGGTTTAATCTAAAGATTACTGCAAAAATGAAGAATCAAATAGATTTGCATGGAAATAACACTAGACCTGGATTCAGCTGACCTGACTTGTTCGCTGTGAAACCTCAACAGAGACACCTCTTTGAGAAATGGTTTCTACATCTCTGAAATGGAGTGAATTCAAAGCTGGAAAGCTTGTGCTTCCAGTTTTAAAGATCAGATTCTAAGGATAAACCCTTAAATCCGAGTTTTACTTAAAGACCAGATCACTTTTTATCATTGTTCTAGATCAAGAAATACTGATGACTTCCAGTGGAAATCAAACAGCAGCAGTTTCTCCCTGGTTCAATGATCCTCATCCCACGTGATGCTATCATAAAACTGTACTTCCTCTCTTTGCAGAGAGGATTAGGCTACTTGCTAGTAAATGTAACTCCAATAAACCTAGGAGGACCTGAGGCTGCTACTTCCCAGTTCCCAAGTCAAGTCAGGCTTTTGATAATATATTTTATTTATATACACACATACATTCAGACGAAATCCTCCAATCACCTTCCTGATTCTAAAACTGCATTTTCTTTCTACAAAATGAAGCCAAATGTCCAAAGGAAAACCATCAGCTATGATAATATACACACATTAAAATGTCCACATGCAACAAACACACACATACATATACACACCCCACACACAAAAATACTTCCACAGGCAAGCATGCATTCATTTATTTAAACATAATCACAGTACTCACTCTAAGAGAGGGAGTTTTTAGATAGGTTTTAAGATCTCCAGTGGATGCCTGAAACCTCAGATAGCACAAAATTCTATATACACTATGATTTTTCCTATGTATACATACCTATGATAAAGTTTAGATCAAATATCAGGCACAGTGAGAGACTGACAACAATAACTAAGAGTAACAGAACAATTATAATATACTGCAACCTCAGCATATGATATTTTTTCTTTTTTCTTTTTTTTTTGAGATGGAGGCTCGCTCAGTCACCCAGGCTGGAGTGCAGTGGCCCAATCTTGGCTCATTGCAACCTCCGCCCCCTGGGCTCAAGCAATTCTCTTGCCTCAGCCTCCCAAGTAGCTGGGATTACATGCATCCGCCACCACGCCCGGCTAATTTTTGTATTTTTAATAGAGACGGTGTTTCACTATGTTGGCCAGGCTGGTCTCGATCTCTTGACCTCAGGTGATCCACCCACCCTGGCCTCCCAAAGTGCTGGTATTACAGGCATGAGCCACCAGGCCTGGCCTTTTCTTAAGTGAGGAACTTTTCCCTTGTAACTTACAGGATGCACTCTATGGCTTTCTTTTGGCATATCTGAATTGCCAGATTCACTACTTTTATGCTTTGGGGCCATAGTTAAGTCAAATAAGGGTGACTTGAACCTGAGCACTGCCACAGTAACAGTCAATCTGAAAACCTAGAGGTGACTTGGAGGCAGGGAATATCTAGAGTGTGGATCTGCTGGACAAAGTAAGGATTCACGTCCCGGATTTCATCACATGACGCAAAATGGCGAGCAATTTAGAACTTAGGAGTTATTTCTGGAATTTTCCATTTAATATTTTTGGACCACAGTTGATGGACAGTAGCTAAAACTAGAGAAAATGAAACCACAGATAAGAGGGGTGGGGGTACTACTGTATTCTAATTATCTTTTTTGCCTACCTAAGGGTTACATACTTTGATGCAGTTTAGTTGGATATTAGGCAACTACACATGGGTAGATAAAGAAATGAACACCTTTGCACTTGAACAGCAACAGCTAAGGGGCAGACACAGAGGGAACCACTGAATTCTAACTTTGGCTGAAACTTAGTTGGATGGGGATCAGGGAGAAGATTTCTGGGTGTATTGTGTGTGCTGGGTGCAATCTATCAAGTAGTGATTGGGTTCAAGTGTTGGTGTTGAGGAGTTACCCTCAGTTTCTCCATTCCCCTAAAAATTCTCTAGGCTGAACTAGCCTTTCTAGGCATTCACTCAAGTAAGGTGGAGAAACTGACCCATGTAACCTGGAAATGACTATGACCAGGAGGAGACGCTGAGGCTAATGTGTTGCCTATAAAGTCTCATCCTCAACTTGATGCTATCCAGGAACAAATAACAGAACCAGTGGGGGACAGGGAGGCTTCCTGACCAGAGGACCAGCAACAGTGGAAAAAGGTGACAGGGGAAATGTACCCCCAACACACGCAATACACCCTAAAACTTTCTCCCATCCCCCCCCAACAAAATGCCTCTGGCAAATAACACCTTATTATTTTATATGTGCAACTGTAAACTCATTCTTCTTTAAAGTAAAACTAGAAGCATCTTTAGAAAACTTTGCTGCTTTAAATTGATCTATAACCTACTCCAGGTCCACCGCCCTTTCTTTTAACCAGGCTGTCATTCCTAAATTTTCCTCCATTATAGCAATTCTACCACCACCACTTCTGAAAATGGGTTTTGAATGTTAATATTTTGTTGAATTTTCAAATGCAATGACTATTTCTAACAAGAACTGAGAAACTGCTCCATTATATTTCTCCTCTCTCAATTTGATCATGCTAATAGCTTAAAAATACTCTCTGAGCAGTTACTATGGGCTGAACACTGTTCTCAATGCTTTAGACGCATTAACTCATTTAATTCCCATAGCCCAATGAAGCAGGGACTTGTATTATCCTCATTTTACAGAGAAATTAAATAACTGTTGCCCCAGGTTACAGGTAGTAAGTGGTCAAGCTGAGATTTAAAGCCAGAATCCATGCTTTCCAGCCCACCCTCCCCAGCTCACACTTGCTCTTTAATTATAAAATACCAGAAATCGGCACAGTAAACATTGTTGCTGTGCACATCCTTTTATTCCTAGGAACACTTAATAACAAACTGCAAATAACAAAACCGCAATACATGCTAAATGCTACAAGGTTTCATTTCACCATCCCTACAAGAAATTTGCTTACTTTTAGAAATTATGTGCTGACTTTAAAAAATCCAAACAAAATGTAAATCATATTTTTATTAACTGTTAAACAGATTATCTGAAACATTAGAGTAAACCTCCTCTCAAAAATCATAGCAAGACTCCTGTATGTTATTAAATCTCTTCATATTTTAAACAGGAAAAAAACTCCATTTCTGAGTCCGATATAAGTTGTTAGCCCTTCAAAGTCTGATATAAGTTGTTAGCCCTTCAATAATCCTCACTAAAAAATCAGATTAATTGGAATTTAAATATATCTGTGTGTGTCTTATTTCTGTAAGTCCTTAAGGAACATTATTGTCCACTATTATCTCCAAGTCTTGTGGACTTCGTAAAGGAGTACTAGACACAGGGCAGGTTTTTAAACCATTACATAAAAAAACTTTGATATAATCTAAGTTATTCTCTTCTCTGGTAAAACTAGTTACCTAAAAGCAAGTAGGTACAGCAACATAAAACACTCAGACAGACACACACACACAAACACACAAACACCACCACCACATACTCAGTTAAGATGTTCGTAATATCACTACTTGTTTTTTCAGTTTTAATTCACTATGTCGAAAACTACTCAGAAGATATTTGATGTCTCTCTTGATAGTACAGCATGTAGAGGCAGCCCCCAGAATTATAAATCAAACTGCGTTTAAAAAAGAATGAATTGCTGAAGAATGATCCCCACTAAACATACAGTTTAAAGGCAACTAAGGTCATCAAGAGTAAAATGGCTAGTGGCTTAATGTGACATCCAAAATCTCATCCCCTTTATACTAAAACAATAGAGCGGTGCCTCTAATAAGTTAATATCATTCCTCAAAATCTGTATTGAGAAGCACCTTTAGACCCTCAAATCTGTCTCCCAGAGGAATTCCATCAATCCAGACATTACTGAAGTTATGAGCCAAAAATAAAGGTTAAGGGGGTGTGGGGAATCGCAGGAAGTTAAACTGTTAGGACTCCAGCCAGGGAAATTCCTTTGATAATCAAGCCCTACCTTCACCCTGAAGCGTATCTTTCAAGAGTTGAAATAATAACTTTCTTTGGAATTCTTCATACATGAAAATGTCTGGGAAAATGATCTAAAGCAATAATTCTAAGAAATAATTAAGAGAAATGAAAGCAAAACCAAAGATTTTTAACACTGGTCTTCCACTTTCTGAAACTGCTTTTCATGTTTGTCTCCTTTAAATGTCTACTAAACCAAGGCCAAGTCTCCCCCTGATGTTCTATGCAGCACCTCTTAATGAGTAAGGCCGACAGTAACCACATTCTCTGACTCAAGCTTAAAGGTGCACATTCATAACGTAAAACTCCAGATATAGCGCTCAGTCTGCCCCTTAGACTGACTGAGTCACAGCAGAGGATCCAGAATGGTTTCCATTCCTCTATTTCTCTGTCTAAAGAGTCATGACATTTTCAGGCATTTTGATAGAGAGAGCAAAAAAAAAAAAAAAAAAAGTTAGAGCTTAAAAAAGCAGAAATGTTTATAATATTCCACATTACTTTCTCATTTATATGTGTCCAACTTGACAGAAATTTGAAACCAAAATCCTGAACCACACATTCCAACCCAGAAGCCTTTGTAAAAAGCCCCAGTCAAAAATGTCCAGCAATTCAAACTTCTAAGGATTCAGAAGTCGATAGATCAAACATTTTAATCAAGACTAAGCTTTTAAAATACAAGTTACATAAATATTTACCTCCACTGTCCTCTTCCATATGAATAGGAAGTAATAAATTCCCCCAATATATCTGGTGATTAAAATTCTAAAATACTACTTCGTGAACTTTTAAAGTTTGTGAACTGAGACCTCCACTTTAAAAGGCCTTTCTTTCAAGGGGCCTTCCTTGTTACTCTCCTACGCTCCATGGAAACAGAACATGAGTTAACCATGACCGTAGATTTTCATTTATTTGTATACATCAGTCAGTAGAAGAGGAAATGATATTGGCTTTGTGTTTATGAGCTACATTAGAAATTTGAACAATAGCAGACCTTTACTGAAACAAAAATAAAATATGAATCAACAAGATCTTTGCCAAACAGAGGTCTCAGGACAGCCTTGTTCAGTCTTCTGGGAATCCCACTGCAACAAGCACAATAAAAGCAGGACGTGCCTCATTTCCTTCAACCGTTCAACATGCCTCTCTTGGAGATGTTTGTAAATTTCCTTCCTTTACGCATCAAGCTGGCAAACTGTCGTCATTTCTTTGGGGTAATAATATCCTGTTGATGTCTGAGTAGATCTGTTTTGATTGTTTCTTCCACATAACACATACACTTTTAATATCATTTTCAACACACAATGCACGGAATTATTTTTCAACATATTCGAACATAGTTCAGCAAAGTATGAACGGAAGCAATGAAGGGCAGAAAACGTTAATAAAATCCTAGTTTTATTTTTGGATTTACAACTTAGATGTAGGTAACAGAGTAATTCCAAAAGTGGGAAAAAAAAGCATTCTCTGCTGTTTAGGAAGCTGAAAATACTTACCTCTACAATTTTAATAAGGTATATGTTTTCATTCAATTCCTATACTGGAGTGTGGGGAATTTCACATAGCAAAAGTACCAAATCAGCATTAAAACACTGACTTGTAAAAATGGCAACTTTTATTCTACTGGATATACAAATTACACCACAGTACTTTAACAACAGAGTTCTAAATTCATTCCAAAAGTAAATTATGCTTCAAATCCAGTCAAATACTCTGAGGGATTACAAATTTTTATCTAAATAAATATTTTTTTTTCAAAACTTAAAATTTATTTGGACCTGACGGTATATTTCTTGGACAAAGAAGTTTTACCTAAGCGAAATTATTCCTGATTGAATTGCATTTCTCAATAAAGTTGCATGATATAAAGGGAGAAAATCATACAGAATGACAATTTTTAAAAATAATACTCAAAAAGTAAAATAAGACCAACTCTCAACTAATGTAACTTGCACTAAGGCAGACATTCTGGGTTCAAAAACAGCAAAAACTGATTTGTGAAATACTAAAAATAATTAATCATTGCTGCAAAGCACTAGATTTGGAGCTAAACTAAATGGCATGTACCATTCACTGCAATTCCAGATAACACCTTATTTTACACATGCAATAAGAATCATGAACATGAAAAATGTTCAGTGTCATTAATCCAGAAAATGCCAATTTCTAAAAGAACACAACCAGATACTATTTCGACTACCATGTTAATAAGATAAAAATAATACAAACTGGCACAGCCTTCCTAGATAGCAATTTGGCAAGATACATAAAGAGCCTTTCACCTAATAATTCCCTAGGAAACTATCCTAATAACATCCTTGCAAATGCAGACAAGTATTTATGTGCAAGGAGTTTAAGATGTGGTCGACAGCTGCAAACTGTTAAAATAAATTATGGAAGACCCATGTGATGGAGTATTACAGTGCCTTTAAAAATCACACTTTCAAAACATTCAAGGACATTGGAAAATATTCATGGTAAAATATGAAGTTTAAAAGCAATAAACAAATTTCATGTTATGTTTTTAAAAACCAAAGGGAGACAGAATCTACACAGTAATCAAAATATTAACATTGGCTATCTCCACAATGAGGGTACGTTACATTTTAATAAAAAATAAAATAAAGGGGTAGGTGTGTGTGTCTACATATATCTGTGTGTATGCATATATATCTGTATATATACGTGTATGGTGTCTATACAGAGACAGATATTTATAGTATAGTTTCAAACTTGAAAGATCTCATAGTCTATTATTAAGAATTTATCAAAATCGAGTGGGAGTGGTAATATGTAGATGACCCAAGAATGGCAGAATGCTGGTAATTATTGAAACTGTATGACGGCAACATAGAAAATGATTCTACTATTGTGTATACACTGCATGTGTTTAAAATTTTTTCAAAATAAACAGTTAAAAAATAATTAAAAGGCAAGAAAAAATACAGTAGCGTCATAAGATCAACCCTGAAAGAAATACCGGTACTTCTGAATGAATATCTAGTAAGATTTCAATAGGCAAAGTAAGTACTTAAGGGTAGTAGGCAGGATACTGAGCAAATAATACTGAAGAAAGGCAATGACCTTGAGGATCAGGCCAGTGAATAACTGGTCACAAACTAATGGAATCTTACTGCTCCTTCTAGTATTAGATGAAATCCCCTGATAGAAGATAAAGGGGCACCATCTTATGGATTTCAATCAGGATGTAATTCTCCTAATAAGTGGGCATTTCACCTATGCAAATCTTCACCTGGCATGAAGGCGATAAAACAGCGTCACTGACTAGTGCAGACTTCAGGTCCCACCCTTGGTCACTGAAGGAAAACTATTCCTTTTACTGGACAGTGATTCCTGCATAATTCTCATGGGTTCTTTATTCTCACTGGACAAAACCTCTCTGAGATCTAGGCATGATGAACAGTGGAAAACAAAGAGCTCATTTTTAAAACCCTCTACTCATGCCTTATCATTCCTAGCCCTCAGCTTTTTTTTTTTTTTTTTTTACATCAATAGCCCATCTCCATATAAATGTCTAATTTTGCAACACTTTAGGTGCCACAATGACTGTGTGAATGAGTCAGAATATGCATTACCAAAGAGTGAAAGAGTGTAGTTTTCCTAACCAATATCTATTTTTGAAAAAATTTTTTAAAAGCACATTGCTTCTTATAATTTTTCCATAAATATCTAACTACTCTCAAAGCTACCATTTAGACTACAAATGCATCCTTCAGTTTGTTAAGGAAAATTTCCATCACTTGCAACTATAAATTTGGAAAATGCAGTAACCTTTAATGGCATACAAGATATGATTTTGCTTTCTCATATTTAAAAAAAAAAAAAGCTGCTTATTCCTGAAGTAATTTTTCAGAACCTATATGGTTTTATAATTTTAAAGCTGATCCCCAATGTTTGATAATTCTCTATCTCTTCTTTCTTTGTATTTCAATCCCAAAATCTTTTAGTTATCTTTGAAAATACATATGCATTAAAGTTTGAGGCCAGACAGCCAGCATATACTGGTAGCCCCTGCTAAGGCTAATTGAGTTATCATAAACATGTAAATCCCTTTGTATAGAGAAGCGTGGCTTTTCCTTGCCATCTAAGATGAAACTATAAAGATAAGCAAGATCTATGTTCTTGATTTGCTTTGCATGTAAATTCTTTCACATAGATAAGCTCTTGATATGTATTCCTCTTCTGAAAGATCAAAGATCATTCTTCAAAAGCCAGGTTTTTCTCCTATCTTCCATCTCTTCTCAGATTTCTACTGTATCTTTTCCCCATGGCTAATGTTCTCCGAAGAGAACCAAATTAATGAACACTGACATTCTTCATAACTATTTTAATGGCATCCTGTGGTGACGATGCAGTAACAGGACTATTGTGGCATCGAGCAACATGGTCTCCATGCTTACTTCCTGACAGTGCCTCAATCACTGAGCATGTGTTTGAAATATTATGCATTCATACATGCACATCCATGAGCATACACACACACCTATCCATGCGCGCACGTGCACACACACACATATACACATACACCCCCCAATCATACCTACCACCATGCTGGTCAGCACCCACAGCCAAGGAAAAGTAAAGGCCTAAAAACTAATCTAGAAGATGTAAACCTGGTAACAGTTAATTCAAATAAATCATTAAATACAAAAATTTAAAGAAATACACAGCTGCTGATTATCTCAATTCTTAAACTTGGCTCTTACAGGTTCATTACAATTAAAGCCTCTTCCAAAGTGAACTCTGCTCAGGGCAGCCTTAGCATTCGACTTTTTTTGGACAGAAGCTTTTGGTAAGTAAAAAGCAAACAATAAACAGAGGAAAAACATACGATTTAATAAAAGGAGCACACGTAAAAATATATGGATGCACAAAGCAATTGATGTATATTATTTACTTTTTTTTACAATGTTTATAGAATAGTACAATTTGTATATAATGCATACATTATCTGATTATGAATAATACATATATAATATATGGTTTATTACTATTAAAATTATTACCATATAATGGTAACTGAATTTGTGCCAGGCATAATGCTAAGCAATTAATAAACATGCTCATTTGATCCGGCCCCACTCTATAAAGAACTATAATATTACTTTCTTAAGGATGAAAATAACTTCAGCAAGATTAAGAAACCTGCCTAATTTCAGAGGAAAACACATTAACATAAAGCCATAAAGACAGTTACCTGTTCTTGTTCAGTCCTGTATCACCAAAACTTAATGTAAAGATGGAGAAACAAATTAAAGTTAAAAGATCTAAGAAGTCAGGCAAGTAGATGAGAGGGAAAAAAGTCAGAGAATGCAAGGTAGGAAAAGAACCCAGAGTATAAAACTCATGGGACAAAATGGCCTCACCAAGTTGAGTACGGTCACACTCATCTGTTCATTCATCAGGCATGTACTGAGTGCTGACTATGTTCTGGTTACTGAGCTACGTACAGGCACATGGCTGGGGTGCAAGCTCTGAAGACATGATCCTGACCACTCCAGAAACTACAGTTCCGTCAGGAAGACTAAGTGCCTCAGCAGGTGTGATTGCCGGCACATGCCCCAGCAGACATGAGGACAAGCTGGAGGGACAATCAGATCAGTCTTCTGGGTTAAGAAAAACTCCCATGAAGTGGTAGACGTGAGCTGAGTTTTGAAAGAGTAGGAGGTATAGAAGAAGGCTGTGTTCCAAAGTCCATTGCTTCAAAGAGGTAAAGCAGTAGAAAGGTCAAAGCCAATCAGACACGTTACTGACGACGTTTTGAGGTGGAATCTGCAGAGAGTGCTGCGGAAAGAAGCCAGATCATGGCACATTATATACAGAATGTCGTGTGAGAAAACTTGGCTTGAAAAGGACAGAACAAAATGAGGAGAAAAATTAGTCTCAAAATTTGGAGGGGGGTAGGTGTATTTAAATCCATCTTTAAATTTAAAAAGCCATCTTTAATTTTAAGATAGGAGAAATGGGCATATTAAAATGCTGAGGAGTCAGGAGAGAAGAGGAGGTTGGTGATTCCAGAGAAAGAGGGAGAAAGACTCCTGGCGAACATGCCCTCAGATGTAAGAGGGTGACGGTAACAGCTATTGAGACTAGCAAATATAGACGTGATTACAAAATCAGATTGGGTTTAAAAGAAGTTTCCAGAAAATGGTGGTGGTGGTGTGTATATGATAAAAGACCAATTCCAAAGGCGTGTGTAACAGCGATCATTCAGTGATGAATTATGGAGACAGGGCTGTAGATGGAGAAGATGACTGGACATGAGTTTGGGAGTCTTTTTTATTTTCTAATTGTTACCTTGAACAAGTCATTTAACCTCAACCTCAGTATCCCTAACTCTTAAACAAGGATGACAGTCCACTTAACTTTTTTTATGACATATCTGAAAGCACAGAAACTGGTTCATGGAAAATGCTCACTAAATCTTGGGTTAGTCTTATCTAAATCTAAAATAATACACTGCCGGGTTTTTGGGGGGTCTTTTTTTAAAAAAAGAAAAAAATGGTTTATAACCAAAGTGAAGCAAAAGCGACAGCTTTCCATTAGGTGAACCCAAGCAGAAGACTGAGAGAAAGAGAGAAAGGCAGTCTGATTATGCAACTGTAGAAGGTTAGCCTCTTGAGACACAGAGCAGAATGGGGAGTGATCTGGAAGCCTTGATAGAGAAAAACTAAGTAGGAAACACGATGGTGAGCATTAGAAGAGGAAATGGCTGTAATCTTTAAGAGTGTGGTCAGGGAAGGCTTTCTGATATGGGATTTGAGGGAAGAGAGAGATGAAGGACCCAACTATGGAGAACCTGAGTCAAGTGTTCCTAACAGAAAGGATAACAAATGTGAAGACCCTGAGGTGGGAGCTTGCATGGTGCATTTGCAGAACACCAAGAAAGAGGTGTGGCTGGGGCAGAGTGGGAGATAAAGCAGATGGTATCACAGAGGTACCAGGGAAGCCACATACCATTTTAAGGTCTTTGACTTTAACTAAATAAGGTGGGAGGTCAGTGAAGTGTTCTGAGAAGAGGAGGAATAACATCCAAATTATGTTTTAAGGATCACTGCTCCATTAAAAAACAGACTAACTAAGGTCAAGGGCTAAAGCCGGCAGTTCAGTTAGCAGACTATTACCAGAGTGCTACAAAGTCCTAGCAATAGAGGTTAGGAAAAGTGGTTGAATTCTTAAAAGTCAGAACCTTGTGGGAAATGGTTATAACAAGAGCCCCTAATGAATAACACCACCCTTCACCCATGCTTTTGTGGAGTTTCTTACCACCCTGACACTGGACTATGCCATGTGACATGCTTTGGCCAATGGAGTATCTGCAAGCATGATGTAAGCAGAGACTTAAAAAGTGCTTGCTCATTGGATCTTGCTCTTTTGTGGGGCTGGCTGATTTTCTACCATGATGTGAAGAACCCTGAGCCAGCCTCTGGACGCCTAAACCATGTGGAACAGAAGTGAGCCAATTCAGTTGATGCCTCCCTAAACCAACCAGGCCCTCCTGTCCACCTGCCATCAGACTGTATCCTCATGAGTGAGTGACCTCCAGTGACATCAACAAGAGAACCAACTGGCTGAGCTCAGTCCAAACAGGTGAACTACATACAGATTTGTGTGCCAATAAAATGGTTATTGTTTAAAATCACTAAGTTTGGGGAATGTTTGCTATGCAGCAATAGATAATAAATATAAGCTAATAACATTTATGAAGACTTTAAATGTACAATATAAGAGAAAATGAAGATATGAATAATTCCCTAGAAGTTAAGTCTGAGAAATGGGAAAACTAAAGGTGTCTTCAAATGAGATGGGAAGGCTGAGGAAGAAAGTAAATCAAGTGTAAAACCCAGAGGATTTATAAACATCCTCAGTGCAAGCAAAGCTACATATAATTCTGTTTAGGTATAAGCAGTAAAGCAATGGTGACTCCTCAGACACACACAGCAGCTCCAATCAGGGAAGTGTGAGAGTCCAGGCCCTTGCTGGTTAGAGCTTTCTCCATCTCTCTTCTGTTTGACCTTGGATTTCAATTTTTGCCATGAGCAATAAATTGAAAGTAACAAAAATTACAATAATCATTTATATAAGTTTTCATATATCCATTATTCTCCAAATAATACTTTTTGCACAGTAACTTTTCTGCCCATCATTTATCCTAAGTGATTACATGAATTAATGGCCCACCATTAAGTACTTAGCAAAACACCTTGAATGCCTGCTTCAAGATTTAGATCTTGAAACAGACAGTGGTCTTTATATGCAAAATCTCTAATGACTTCTAGAATGCATGGAGTTTATCTTCCTTACATTACCAGCAATATGATGATTTGCTGTCTGTTATATAAAATGTTTAAATGTTTACAGCTAATATGAATTCATCAGGTACAGTTAAGTAGAGCAAATTTAGTTCTATGAAACTTTACACAACTTCACAGAAACAAAATATCAAAGACTCTATCAAGGAGCTATAAAAACTGTGTATTAGAAAATAGAAGCAAAAATGAAAAAATGTGTGCAAAGATATGGAAATAACCAAAATCACCAAATATGTAGGAGAGACTTAAGTAAATGATGGTAAGTCTAACAGTTTAACACTAGTCATTAAAAAATTCAGAATGTAAACTATTGGAAAACATATTCTATATATGAAAAAATGACATAGAAAAAGAACACAAAGGTATGTAAGCACTGAATAAGTGTGTTTTAATTGCTTTTGATTGCCCAACAAAAATTTTTTTAACTGTCAGATAACACATGTGAAGCAAGGATGAATAACCCAGAAAAATGAAAACTGTGTGAACATATACGAAGGGACACAGACAAAAACCAAAGTTTATCAGTAACATAATAGTATTTTTAAAAAGTCATTGGAGGATTTTTTGCTGTAAATCTGTTTAAGTGTATAAAATCTGAAAGAGAATAAAGAAGTGCGACCGGGTCCTTGTATTTTTTTGTGTTTTTTCTCACAATTATCCAACATTTTAACAAGCAGAGGTGTCACAATAGCATCTTGAAAATTAAGATTTAGTTCCCTATATTCTTACATATTTATACATATCCAAGCCTGCCACACAAAAAAGAACATTCAACCCAAACTCACCAGACTATTATCTGAATGGCACTAATCAATGCTCTTCAATAATCTTCAGCACAAAGAGGGAAAATAGGTGGAAACAGGATATTATGAAAGTAAATTACATGAGCAGCATTAGCAACAACATGAGGCTCCCAACAGGATCATGAATCCTAAAAAGTTAAGACGTGCTCTGGCCAGGTGTGGTGGCTCATGCCTTAATCCCAAAACTTTGGGAGGCCCAAGGCAGGCAGATCGCTTGAGCCTGGGAGTTCGAGACCAGCCTGGACAACATAGTGAAACCCCATCTCTACAAAAAAATACAAAAATTAGCCATGCATGGTGGCCCACGCCTGTATTCCCAGCTCCTCGAGAGGCTGAGGTAGGAGGATTGCTTGAGCCAGGCAGGTCAAGGCTGCAGTAAGCCCCGATAGTACCACTGTACTTCAGCATGGGCAACAGAGTAAGACCCTGTCTCAAAAAAAAAAAAAAGAAGAAGAGGGGTTCTAACATTGAGAAACCACGGTACCAACTGTCCCCATTTCCTCAGCTATCAAACAGATGGAATCTGAATCTCTCCCAGAGGTATTCTGGCAAATTTGAGAAATATAATAAAAATAATTATTATTTCAGAGCCTAAAATAAAGCCTATGTAAATTCGTAATATGGAGCATTGACCAGCCATAAGACAGGATGGTGCTACTGTGCACACGATTCACTTACATGCTGAACTGAGATACTCTAGGACCTTCACATTCTTCTTGCATTTCCCTGCTTAGTATATGTGTAACTTCATCTATGCTTAATTAGCAATAGTCTTCATTGATGTCATGAATAAAGAACCCAAGAAAATCAGGTAAGTGTCATTTCCCAACTGCAAAAGCAAGTTGTTGAAAGTACTCCATAAAAAATATAAAGTATGAGCTGTGGTTGCTAAATGATTCTAAAAAGAAGAAAATGAAGGGGCTTCACTTCTTTCTTCACTTTACCAGGGAATTGAAAATTCAGTTTAGTGCTATAAGAATCTTCTCATCCCTCCACCTTCCCATCCCCTGAAGACCTCCCCACACCCAATGCACAAATACACTCATCAACAATTGAAAGCAATCCCATAAATTAATAATTCAAATTGATTAAGCTACCTAAAGTGAATTTTTATTTCCATGGAGGAATAATAATTTTCCTAGAAATTCTCTGTTCAATATAAGGCCAATGATAGCATAAGAATGTCTCTAGGAATCAATTTATTCTGTCAAATTTTAACCTTTAGAAGACCAGATCAAAGCAGCGTCTTATCATCTCGGCATTGATAAAGTACTGTAAAATAAAGCTTGTCTATAAACGCATTGAGTCACTTAAATAAAAAGCAATATGTTTCACTTCTTCAGCTATATAAATATAGATATGTATATATAAAAACAAGTATCATCCCACATCCACATATATATGGCATGTGCACATGGGAAGGATCGATGATGTTTATAGATGTCTATATGTATTTATATAGAGATATACATAGGCTCCCAAGCAAAATGTTCGTTGTTTTTAAATTCTCTGATTTTTGTTGGTAACAGTTATTTCTTGTTAACCACATAGTAAATATGAGACTATCACATTATGTAAACCATGCAAAGCTGATTGAGTTACATTTTTCCCTGAAACACATATTCTGTGAATTTATAAATGAAGATGCAACTTTTGAACAGGAACACACGGCTTTATTTATGAGCAAAGAACTGGTGAAAGAAAATGTGATCACACAGAACAAGCAATGGTCAGGTTAAGGAGAAAACACCAGGGGAAAGCCTGCCATTCATTAGGCAGGAATCTTAACATAATTGTCTGACATTGCTTCACAGTTTTATTCCTATTACTAGTTAACCATAAAATTTATGTAGAAAGATTTCACTGTGAAATCAGTGTTCCTTAAGCCACTATAGGCTTGTGACATTTTTTCTTTCAGCCTATTCGTCGCAATTCAGAGTCTAATTATCCAGTTTGTGAAATACCTAGACCTTGGTATCGTTTCCTTTTCTCATATTTCTTATTTGGCTTCTGCACTATGTCTTTGTGACAAGGCAGAGGGGCTCAGAAAAATGGTGACATTCCTATCAACCAGCACTGCTACTTACTAGGAATTCTGGAAGTGAGTTTATTTGGAAAGACTGGAACAGCTGTCTAACAATTTTCCCCAAGAAACAAAAATAAATGGAATTATCGTTTCCTCACAATAGATTATTCATCAAGCAAAAATTATGATAAATCAGATTCAAGTAGAAGGAGTATTTTTAGCATGAAAATAACTTTCTTCAAACAGTTAGAGTAATAAAAAATAATGAACTTAACTCATTACCTTAAAAGCATGTTATGTAAATGTTATCTTCTAGCTTCTAATAAAGAATAACACTTTGATTTACCTTTCATGCACTGCAATGACCTTAAATAGAGATGTCAGTAAGTCTCTTTACTGCTTTACAACACCAAAAGCAAACTGTACACATTAAGTCAAATCTCATAATGCAAAACTTCCTTTCTCCCATGTGTTTCCTACCTACGTTATACGTTATCCTTCCAAGAAAATCACACCAGAACTGTCAGCTTACTCTCACCTCTACTTTATTTCTCCAGCTTCCCCACAGTGAGTTATCTGATAAAGGCCACATGCCTTCTGCAGGGTCATCCACCATTGCTCTGAAAAGTGCAGGTTACTTTAATAACCCTTTTACCTTTGATAGAGTATGACATCCACAGCACTTATGAGACGCAATCGGGTTTATAATAAATATCTAGATAGAAAATTTTCTTAAGACTTGAGTCCTCAGGATTTGTCATCCTCTTTCTAAAGTCTCATTTTTAAAGGGAGTTTTTAGAAGGCTAACTATTGGAAGACCATTGCCTTCCTGAACCAGTATGGTTGGATGTGTGGCTTAAACAACATATATTTACAGTCCTCTGGCTTTAGACTTGAGAAGAAGCACCCATGAACGGTCGGATGGAAACAGCTACCATCCCCAGGGCTGGGGAAACACAGGGAAGTGGTTGGGTTTTCAGAGTCTGTAAACTCAGAGAGACGTGATGAGAAAGAGACACTAGCAGACTGGGTCTGTTATCTCCAAGGAGGTTAATTTTAGGAATGTAGACAAAAGTAAAAACTGGAAAAGACTGATGTTACCAGAATGATGATAACAAGAACAGGAAAGGAAAAGTTCTTCCTCCTCTAGCCTTCTACTCTCCCTCCAGCGCCTCCTACTGGTAGAGGCTGACATGGAGACCAGCATACCTTTTTACAAAATATATGTAGTTAGCCTCAACATCACAGAATATATTAAGAAAGGCAGACTTGGAGCGTCCTAAAGTTTAACGTGTTAAAAACTGTGTAGTGAGAAAAAAATCTGCACAATAAAATATAGGGGAATATGTACTCATAATTCAGAGGGAAATTACACTTTGAAAAACATTTTCACCCTATAAAAAATACAAGTGGAGTCTAGAAAACATCACATTTGACAGTTATATAAAATAGAATATCTCTATAAAATAGGTGTCAACACAAAAGATTTGTGAAGAGATGTAAAAGCAGATGGATGTAATAGGAAATATTGTAAAAAAACTAAAAATGCATTAACAAAATTAAAATTTGCATAAAATTGTAGAAAAATCGTCAGTGATGTAGAGACAAACTTGAAAAGTTCTCTTAGAATAATACATGGAAAAAAGGAGATAATAATAAAAGAGGGAGTACTGAAGACCAAAGATGAAAATATCTACCATAAACACACAGTCATCATGAATCGCTTATGCTTGAGGAACGGCAAGTATTATTTTGCGGAACTGTTTAACACATCTTTCTAGGTTCAAAAGAGATCTAGTTAAGAAAAAACTTTAAAAACTGAAAAGCAAATTAAAACGTACACTACAGAAAATAAGCCACATTTTCAGCTATTACAAATATAAAAATAAATCTCATTTGAAATACTGAGAAAGTCCTAAAATATTTATTGGGACAGAAAGAGTATAAGAAATTTTAAGACACAGAAACTACACCGTTTCTTTACTGGCCACACCGCAATAAAACTAGAAAGCAGTTATGAAAATTTTAAAAGCAAAAGTTGATAATCTCTTTGAAATTTAAGTGACAGTTCAAGGTAGCTATTGTATTAAAAGGAAAAAACTACCAAAATAACTTCAAAAACTAATAATACAGAGAATATTACATTATCAACAAAACTTAGGGAATGTAGCCAAATTTTTACATGATACAAATTCATGATCTGGAACATAAGAGTGAAATAATTTAACTCAACAGTCAATATAAGGAAAATGACTTCTATAAAACTGACCCACGAAAACAATGGAATAACAAATGCTTAATGAATTAATAAATTAGCAAACAGAAAAACCACAGTAGTTAAATAAATTCAGGAAACACAACAACACACATATCCCTGGCAGGTCTCATCAGTTTTTTAAAAATGCAAATACAAAAAAATAAAAATAAAAACATATAACAATAAATATGAGTTTATTTAAATAATCTAAAATTGCATACAAAAATTGTATGTATATGTGTATATATGTATATACGTGTCTGTGTGTGTACGTATATATGTGTGTGTGTATATAAAGACTACCACCAGGCAATACAATCAACTGTTACAGTACTTAACTAATAAGAAGGAATTTTTGACTTTCCCTTTTTATTTTTTACTATTAGCTAAATGTTCTGCAATACACAGTATCGCCTTTACAATTAAAAAAAAAATAGCTTGAGGCGAAAGGATTTTTCTGTGACGTTCATACCAGACACATAAGAAAATTTTAGTTCACGTAGATTTAAAATGAAAAATACCACCAATATTCCAACTGTTGTAGTACCAAAACTAAAAAGTCAGTTATTTTCATGAAACTATCTGAAAACTTAACACTTAAATATTCACTGAAAATTTAGAAGGTATCACTGAAATCAATCTTTCCAACATGCAGATTTAATAATTTTTAATATTTACACAGAAAAGGTCAGGCATGTTATTTTGCTGCCTCTACAGTGTGAATCGACCTAAATGAGGTTTCCTGATGATATCGGATTGAGTATATAGAAGACAAATGATTAGTTCTCTTTATAAAATATATAGAACAGGCAACTCTTCCACTAGATCATGTCCTGTTGGTCAAGATGTTTTTCTGCAAGACTCAGATACATCGTTACTATATGGTATTCATTAATAACCACCTTATTAATCAAATCTTACATTTGTGCTGAGTGTAATATTCTTCAAGATGCTTTCATACACATTATCTAATTCGATTTAAAAAAAACAACTATGAGTTAACTAGGTCAGAAGTAGAATAAAAATAATCTTCAAACATTGTGCTTATAATGGTATTTCATGAAAAACCAAAGATGTCTTGTTAATCATTTGCAGATATTCTTCAAGTGATCTTTTCTTTAAATGAGCCTTTCATGGTCAAGAAGACCGGTTATTGGTTACAGTAAATCTGATAAATCTGTATAAAAACACAATGGCAGGCCCCTTCATCATTACAAAATAAAAATCTATTGATGAAGGACTATCCCAAGAAGTATGCTAACCACCCCTTAGGCTAGTTCTGCCACTCAGCTGGATTTTACACATCCCAAGCACTACCGTGGTGGTCATTTGGCAACTAAAGGCCAGAGAATAATTTCCCATCTGGTGTGCTGCTCTGAGTATCCCATTCAAGGACTAGTCTCTAGAAGTTTAGGAATAAAAAGTAACCAAAGAACTGGGAACAATGGTCAATTATCTAATTAGCATTTCAAAAGACAGTGATAAAAAGGAATAATACTCTGAGGCCCACAACTCAAATGAACAGCTGTGTGTGACAAGATCAGTTCATTAAGGCTTCAGAAGTTTTCCAAGCCCATCCTAGGTCTTCCTCCATCTCTGGCTTCCTACTTTTAGGCAGGTGTATGCCTTTCTTCTAGATACCCACCATATCCCCTTTCCCCTCTCTCTCCTCTCTTCCTCTAATCAGTCCCCTTTGATTTCCTATAAAGCTACCTTTCTTAACTATTATATCAGATTTAGGTACAGTTTTAAATGTCTACTGTGTTTTTTTCACATGCTCCAATCAATTCTAAATCAAGTGAGTTTACATTTTAAATCTTAAAAAAAAAAAAAACTCAATTAGATGACATTGCTTCTTCATTCCATGTAACCTTTGACTGATTTTTTTTTTTCCTGAAGGTCAATGACTCTCTATAAAGAAAAATACTCTTCTGCCCATAATGAAGAAATACCACATTCTAAATCAAAGACCAGGTAGAGAGACTCCTGTTTCCTCAATGTTATTTTGTTGCTTAGTAGTAGAGAAAAGTAAATTCAAGGGCCTTATTTGTGCTTATTTGTGGTAGGAATGTGAAATGTACTATCATCATCTCCAGTACAATCCTGCAAAATACATACAATTAATCTCATTTTATAGACTTGGAAATAGGACACAGTAAAGTTAAATAATTCATTAAAAACTGAGTTTCAAACGCAGCTGTCTTTGGCACAAGAGACAAAAGAGGTCCCTCAACTGTGCTACCTTCCTATTAAAATACACGATTAAAAAGGCTATGACTCATTAGATTAACAGTGAGACCAATTTCCACACCTCTGGCCCAAAACTTGCACAAGTAGCAAATGACGCCGATTTACACAGAAATGGAATAACTCAATTCATTTCCACCTTGCCCTCAGCTGGAACCTAGGTGCTGGATATCCATGTGAGCTTCTCTCTACAATAAGGCTTACCCCAGTTTCAGGGAGGAAGAAAGAGAAATGAGGCAAAAGAAAATAAGGTGATACTCATTATTACTGGTAATAATTCTCAAGAAACACACTTTCTTGAAGACACAATAAAATTGCCATCAACACCCTTGAGCTGCCAGTCTCTATTCTCAGTGATTGTGTGCTTTACAGATACCAGCATTGACATCAGGCATCAGGTAGCCATTTGTAACATTACAGGCATCCTTATCAACTTACAATATTTGTGTGTGTCATCAGTAGCTATATGCCACCTTTGAAGTTCCACTGGACTCAACAATGTATTTACAGAACCACAAAGGGGACAGAAATGTGTCCCACTTCAGGAAACAAAAACAAAAAAATGTACTTTACTGCACACATCACACTTGCCTATCTAACAAGGGATCCAGCAGAGGTTACTCCAGTAAAGATTACTCTGGCTTCTCGTGCTTAGCACTTATTTTACCTCTGACACCGTATGGGGCCAGATTAGTTTCAGGAAATTCTTTGCCTATGGAAGGCTCAAGGCTTGATCCCAGTAAATGTTCTGTTCCACAGACAGCAGACGGATTTTTTTTTTTTTTTTTTTTTGAGACAGAGTCTCGCTCTGTCGCCCAGGCTGGAGCGCAGTGGCCGGATCTCAGTTCACTGCAAGCTCCGCCTCCCGAGTTTTACGCCATTCTCCTGCCTCAGCCTCCCGAGTAGCTGGCGCTACAGGCGCTCGCCACCTCGCCCGGCTAGTTTTTTGTATTTTTTAGTAGAGACGGGGTTTCACCGTGTTAGCCAGGATGGTCTCGATCTCCTGACCTTGTGATCCGCCTGTCTCAGCCTCCCAGAGTGCTGGGATTACAGGCTTGAGCCACCGCGCCCGGCCAGCAGAGGGATTTTTAATCCAGAATCCTTGTAGCAATCCTGAGAAAAGGCACTGCCCCTGGGCCCCTTTCATTACTCTGAGATGCTTTAAGGCTTTCAGATTATTTACCAACACCAGGCAAAGTCTACGGCCAGATCTAACACTCAACTGGATCCTAATTGATTTTTCCAGGCACGGTGCCTTAACCTTTGCTGGGTCACAAAATCCTCTTGCTACCCAGATAAGCTCCACAGGTGCTTTCTCCCAAACATAAAGGGGTATATATACATTTACGGACACCATTCTCCATGAACTCTAAGTCAAAACTCCTGCTCCAGGCTCAATCCACCAAGATGTTAGAACCAACCTATCCCAGGGAGTCTCAACAAGTATTTTTCACTCTAGAAGCGTAGGCAAGGCAAAATTGTGCACCACTTAGACAAGTGTTCCTGTAAACAATAAACAAAGGAGGAGATAGGTGAAAAAGTAACTGACCTCATGCATCTGTGCTTCCCTCCGCCAAGGAGGCTGCAAAGCCCACCACAAAGGTCCCCTCACTCTACCCTGCATCCTTACGGCGACACTGACCCCACAACAAACACCGCCTTCACATGCATGTCTACAAAACTGCAATGGCAGACTTACCACCATCGTGGTGGGTCAAAGAGAGGTTCATCTAAATCAGGTGAGCAGAGCGAGGGACTGTAACAGCTATCTGGAAGAGTCTCTGTCCTGTGGTAAAATCCACCCATTACTGTTTTCTCTCCAGAAAGAAAAATAGTAAGGAATTGTTTATATGAATACAAATGCGTTCCTCAACGAATAGGAAATACTGAGGAAGCAGACCAAAAATTCACATCCCTGGTTCTTCTAAGGCCTTGTAACTACCATAGATTATTGGAATTCATCATTTACCTGGTGCAGATTCAACGAGGTGACATGTCAAACACACAGAGACAAAATGCATGAGGTATTATTTTCTCTCTAAATATTCCAGGTACCAGCAATTAAAAAACATAACACCATATGCATGATAAGCACTCAATAAATACAGGCTGAATGAATGAGATATCAAAGTTATTGCAAAAGAGAGTTCTTTTTAGGAAACCAATGTATATCTAACTTGAAAATCCAAGAATTTTTTTCAGATTGGCCTTCCCCAAGATTTTCAAATGCCGAGATAAAATTAAAACTAGTAAACAACAATAGGAGGGAGTTATGAAAAGCGGTCAAAAATGTATTTTCTGTTATTAAAAAAAAAAAATGTTAAGTGTAGACACACCCTAGGAGCAAACCAACTGCACTGAGCCTGAACTAATTAAGCTCCTACAGTCCACAGCCAATTTGGGAGAAAAAGCAGCCAGGGCTAAGATATTTGTACCTACCTGAAGGTAACCTTGAAACTCTTTTGTTGAATCTTTAGAAAAAATTTGTTACACACAAAAAAACCAAAAGTGTATGACCATATGATTCTAATTAGCAGAGAGCAAAAGGGTTAAAGTTGAAAAATCTGTCATATAAGACTGCTATTTCTCCTGCCACTGCAACTTCAAGAGCACAGAACTGGTTCTCCATGATCTGGAAGCTGCATGATATTCCCTGGATATTTAAAGAACAAATAATTTAGAGGATGGCTATGATTAAGATCTTAGGTATCTAATGTTTGGTAAGTAATTTGGTGGGGGTAAGAAAATCGACTTCATTTAATAAAAATGAAGTTTAGAACTTCACCCTTCACACGTTCAGAAACATCACCATAATCTGATCCATTAATATCCAGTGCATAACCCAGAGGTCTCTATGATATACTGTGGACGTGTACAGCCTTATCTGGAAATACTCTTTAATTGAACCTTTGTTCATTCATAACCAATAACAGTTCTTACATTATTGGTGATTTCTAAAATCTTCTCGAGTCTAAGATAGAATATTCTAAGAGTACATTTTTGACAAGATGTAAAAGCTAAAATATATTGAAGCCACAGACTTGGATCTGTGTATAGCTAATGTTCAGAATCCACAGAAATTGGACAACAGCAAAAATACTACATATAAGTGACAACAGCACCAGTGTCATTAAAGGAAAACTGACCCTAAGGTACGTTTCTCCAAAGAATGTATGTCTCTTCATTATTGACTATTTGAAATTCCAAAAAGAATCTGAATGAGTAATACGGGCTGTTGTCATTTTCAGTGTCTTTCCCATTTTTTACATTTCTTTTTATTCTGATGTCCTTGCTTCAGTAAAATCTCATTCTTAAATATCACAACAACAGAAAAAAGACCTCAGCCGAGCGCACTGGCTCATGCCTGTAATCCCAGTACTCTGGGAGGCCCAGGCAGGTGGGCCACCTGGGGTCAGTAGTTCAAGACCAGCTTGACCAACATGGTGAAACCCCATCTCCACTAAAAATACAAAAATTAGCCAGGCGTGGTGGCAGGTGCCTGTAATCTCAGCTACTCAGGAGGCTGAAGCAGGAGAATTACTAGAACCCAGGAGGCAGAGGTTGCAGTGAGCCGAGATCACGCCATTGCACTTCAGCCCAGGTGACAACAGCGAGACTGTCTCAAAAAACAAAAACAAAACAAAACAAAATACCTTATTCTTTAGATACTTTTGATTTTGATACCAATAAAATATTTAGCTTCCTAAACTCTAGGAAAGCTACAGTTTAGATTTTTTTCAGCATCTCATGAGTAAACAGTTCTACCTTTCATTTCTACTACGGTATTTCATCCTTAAAAAATATAGTGTGAATCATTTCAATCTCCGACTTTTATTTTTCTATAGGCAAAGAGGCAGTGAGAGAGAAAACGAGAGAATGTATGAATGACTGGGGTCTTAGCCATGATTATTAGATCTCGTCAGTTACAATCAAGTTAGTCGTGCCTCCAATTTTTTTAAAATAAAAAGGAATGATACAGTTAGCATTTATTGCTTTAGATCAATTTTCAAGGCAATCTTACCTAGATTTACTTCCTGCTGAGCTAAAATCTCTGCAGGGAATCTGTGAGTAAAATTATCACTGACATTAGGAAGGAAAAACACTGGCAACTCCACGATGGCTACAGTAACACATTTCTAAAGGGAAGTAAATTGCCAATGTTTACTCTTGACCAGGGAGAAAGGAGCCTGTCACTAGCACACCATGCTAGGACGAGGACACCAACATTTTAAATATCTAGAACATTACAAAGCCCTCCCCGTGGCCATTTCTGCAGGTGATTCTGTTAACACTCCTTTCGTGGCACATGTCCTAGAACTCAGACTTAGAAAAGGACCTAAGGCAGTTTTGTGTTGCCAAGCACACAAGCGGAGACTGCTGTTTCTGAGATAATACGTTAATTTCCGAAGAACAAAAGGTTCAAACCTGACTACTCCAAAATAGCAACCACTAGGCTGCACGAGACTGTGTAGCTGATTAGGGCAAAACAGTCTGCCAGTAAGAGGCAAAAACTTTGTCATGAAGATATTAAATAACTTTGCATCCACTTTCATATAAAAATTGAACGGCAATTGTGGATCTCTACAAAGAAGTCAAGCAACAGAAAATGGGGAATAAAACAGGTGATGGGAAGGAGAAAGTCTATTCTGAATCAAAACTATGCTATGCATCTTGGCTCCGTGCACTTTAGGTTTATTTGCACACTCTTTTTAGAAGGAGTAGGGGGTTGGGATTCAAAGCGGATGAAAGAGTTATTTATGAACAGACGGGACACCAGGATGGGGTGGTAAGAAAGCTATGGAGGAGTGTCTGGACTTGTGGATAAAGGAAGAAGCAGACATATGGGGAAATCTATATAGAAGAAACAGAGAAAGTGAAGAAGAGGCTAAAACAGGCAGATGGCTGGACGGTAAAGGAATAGCATTATGCGGGGGCTCTGAAGGAGGGGAGGTGGCCCTGGAAGGGGGGGAAACAACTAAGGGGGAAAAAGAGGGTCAGGAGGTGACTGCTTAGAAAGTTTTTTTGAAAGTTGCAAAAATTAGACATGGATAAAAATATTTTAAATATATATTTAAAAGCCAGGAGGAAAGAAACCAAATGAAAAAGATATCTACTTAAAAAAATATATTCACATGAAAATCAGTGTTCAAAATTAACAGCAAACATTTCTGACAGAAGTGTGAAAAAATTATAACTAATAAAAACTACAGATCTATAGAGAAGGGTCCTCTTGAAACAGACATTCTATGAAACTACCGCTAGACTGCAAATGACACTCCGGTACACCTTTCTGAACTGCATTCCTGAAACACAGTAGGCATTTTCTGGGCTATCAGAGCATTTTGTTTTTGCTTTTTTTTTTTTTAAATTAAGACTTCTTCTCACTTAAACTCTCATTTAATTGAGAGTTTCGTTCTGTCACCCAGGCTGGAGTGCAGTGGCACAATCTCGGCTCAGTCCAACTTCCACCTCCCAGGTCCAAGCGATTCTCCTGCCTCAGCCTCCCGAGTAGCTGAGATTGCAGGTGCCCACCACCATACCCAGCT
The DNA here is from genome assembly GCF_000951045.1 of Mandrillus leucophaeus. Taxonomy (NCBI): domain Eukaryota; kingdom Metazoa; phylum Chordata; class Mammalia; order Primates; family Cercopithecidae; genus Mandrillus; species Mandrillus leucophaeus. The sequence goes on along the minus strand of NW_012100765.1, from coordinate 4,500,681 downwards.
AATGTTTTTGTATTTTTAGTAGAGATGGGGTTTCACCATGTTAGCAAGGCTGGTCTCGAACTCCTGACCTCAAGTGATCCACCCACTTCGGCCTCCCAAATTGCTGGGATTACAGGCATGAACCACCACACCCGGCCTACCAGAGCATTCTCTATACCATCTCTCGTAACACTCATCATGCTGGATAATAAGTATTTGCTTCCAGCTCTGAGGGTAGGTACTGTGACTTATTAATCTTTATATTCCCAGTGTTTACCACTATGATTGGCATAAAGAAAGGATCACTAAGTAGAGAATGGAGGAAGGAGAATAATTAAAGTTACTTTATAAGTCTCAACAAAGATAGCAAAATGGAAATATAGAGATATAGATGTATACACTGTATATATATAAACACACGCATACATATAAATCATGCATGGACACGTGAGTATAATTTTGCTACTACTATGGCTACTACTATTTTGTAGAGGAACAGTATTTCACTGCCAATATTCATCAAGTTGCTAAATGTGATCAATATTCAGCAGAATAAATGGTATCTGTGTCCTTCTATCATGTGAATGACTCTAGTCCTCACTGGATGGTGGGAATATCAATAAAGCCTAGAAAAGTTATAAATTGTGCTTGGGTATGTTTCATGTTCCAAGACTTATTATGCAATTCATTAGTGTTTAAGAATAAAGACCCTCTTGAGACAACTAATACAGACACACTTTGCTTAGTCTGATAAACATCGGCCATGGCCAATCAACACTATACTCAACATGGTGAATATAGTATGGCATATCTGTTTAGAAATTTTTATTTCGTCTCCTTGCTTAAATACAAAAACAGCTGTCAAAAATACAAAACTTGAATAGGATGCAAAAGTACCAAATTTGTATGTCATTAAATAGTTAGGGTTTGCCGCCACGAATGACTTTAAAGTCTGATTTACTCCCATAACTAAATTCAAAGAAATAAGAAGGTAATTAAGAGTAAGTACAGAGAAGTGGGTTATTTTAAGACACATAAGGTCCATGTATCTTAGGTTCACAGTGTTATTTTCAAAAAGGAATCACCTAGCTTGTACTTCATGAAGTGAATCTTCAATGAACAATCATCAAGTCTGGTGATATGATTAAATATGGATTAAGGAGCTAATAGTCATTGCCATCCTCATCATCATCATAAACACGCCACTGCTATATCTCCAATCCCAAACCTCAGGTGCCATCTGCCAAGTCACAGCAACTTCTAAGGAGCTGTTTAGTGAGCCCTTGGTGGCTCTTCCAAACCAACCGCTTCCAAATTAAAGTGAGGGCACAAGGGAGCTAATTTCTTTTGGAAGGCTGGTACCAAGGAAAGCTGAAAAGCCACCAAAGGAAGATAGAAAACCATAATATGACCACTTCTGGTAAGTACTGTCAAACCTAAGCATATAAAGATATGTCCCATTCTCTCACTAGTTTCATAGATTTGGAATATAAACAATGGAGCTGTCTAAGCATAGCCAGGTCATGCACGCTGCAAACCTGAAGAGGCAGTTCCAGCTTAAAGGATGGTCCCATTAAAGGCCCTTCTAATCCTAAAGTTCTATAATCCCATTGATGTGCACTGAGTTGTACTCTGAAAAGGTAATTCCTGTCCCTTTACTCTTTAAAGAGTTCGCAGAAATGACATGACTGCCTGGGACTGGTGTCCTATCTGGTAATAAGAGCTCTGAATTCTAAGTTAGGTTCCATCCACATAACCGGCAAGCACGTCTCCAAATTCCACATTCCTTAACTTACCTCTCTGTGAAATGGAGGCACAATAGCTGCCTTCTTAATAGGGGTGTACGTAAAGGTATTATAAAACATGGAAAAACACAAAAAATTACCAACACCATATAGTTCTATGACGTAAGTGTTACCATTTCTGCTCCCCATATGTTTCCATTCTGCCCTCCTTTCTATCAAGTGGCACAGTGGAACAAAATGTGGTTCAAAACAAAACAAAACACCAGCAGGACTACATGTTTAACTATCCTTAATATACTTCATGTTCAAAAATAAAACAAGAAACACCCCTGATTAAAGTCTGCCAATCAACAACCCCAATAAAACCAGCCTCCCAGGGAGCGTACGGCTGTAGGGCATGCGACCCACCTTCCCCCATTATTAAAGGCAGGCTCAGGTAAAGCACTCTGGCTTCTATCAAAGGACACATCAAAGAGCAAATATGTACCCTCACATGTTTAGAATTGCTATAAAACCTGAAAATGCAAGATCAATGCAACAGACCACGGGGACCCGTAAAGCCCAGAGGAAGCCAGGCAGGGCAGGGTCTACCTGGTTAATGTTATCCTGAGAGGGTGGGTTCTCTGGGCACACAGCTGGACCCCATTAGAGCCTCCCCAGCTGCTCTCAAGATCACCTCACAGCCTCAGTCCCCAAAAGCTGCAAGTCTGAAGTAGAAATTTACAAGACCGTATCTTCGAAGATAAGTTTTCCTAGACCTTCTCCAATCTTTCTGATTTTTTTTCACAAGGAAACATTTAGTGAAAATGTAACTGTGAATTTCCATGTAACAATGTCTAGCCTCCTTCCAAAACACAAAAACAGTACAACACAAGTTTCTTAAATGACCACTAATAAAATCCCTTCAGTACCGGTCATTTTCTGGGGCTCAAATAAGGTATCAGACTGTTGTTTTCATCACCATGTTTCTGTGTTCTTCTTCCCTGTACCTCCACTTCTCAGCGTCTCATCTACCTTTCCTTTGTTCTTTCTTTTAAGAAAATACTTGCTGAGCATCCACCCTGTGCCAGGCACTGAGGATGCAGTACAGGTTAAGTATCCCTTATCTCAAAGGCTTAGGATCAGAAGTGTTTTGGATGTCTAATTTTGGGGGGTTTTGGAATATTTGCATATACATGAGGCAACTTTGGGATGAGACCCAAGTTTCAACATGAAATGTATTTACGTTTCGTATGCAGCTTCATGTATACCTTACACATACCGGCTAAAGGTAATTCTACAAAATATTTTTGATAAGTTTGTGCATGAAACAGTTTGTGTACATTGGAACAACAGAAAAAGCAAAGGTGTCACGATCTCATGTCCGTGTTCAAAGGTTTTGGAATTTGGAGCATTTCAGATTAGGGATGCTCAACCTGTAATGCTTAAGACTGGGCCTTCATGGAACTTCCATGGGTAGTGAAAGGGAAAGCAATGCAGAGACACACAGTAAGTGAATGCACAAATAGGTCCCATAGATAAGTAAGCTCCATGAAGAAAAATACAGCAAGTAAGGGCACTGGGGGTGCTTTACTGAGGAGGAGACACATAACTAAGGGATGGTAGACTTGGGAAAGGGCTCCAAGCCCCTCTATGCCCTCGTCAGTTGCTCCCTCCCCTGTCTGCACTCATCAAAAGACAAAGCTTAGGTTTCTGACCACTAGAATGTCCACCTAGACTTCCTCACTGTGGAGAATAAGACACAGCAGAGTAGTGACTGGGACTTAAAAGGAGTTGCTTTCTTTCTTCCTCTGCAACCCTACTACTCTTTGTACAAGCAAATCAGGACTCTTCTTAAGTGAAATTGAAAATTCAGCTTAAAAACCCCCTTTTCAAGACTGTGAAATCTACCACATCGGTAGCTTTTAAAATATCATGATGTAACTTTATATTCCGCTACATGCCTGTGAGCATGTCAACAGAATGACACAGCGGTGAATGAATGAAAAATATCACGCTGTAACTTCATATTCCACTACATGACTGTGAGCATGCCAACAGAATGACACAGTAGTGAATGAATGAAAAAAACTAACAGTGAGCACCTACTATGTGTCCAATCTATTCTATCTCACCCTTTCTCACAACAACAAATGTGCACAGGGAATTCTTATCATCACCACTTAGACTGAGAAAACTGAGGTTCTGTTTCCATTCCTTGTGCCCTTTCACGATTCCTTATAAAGGCATTTCACCATAGCCAACACATCCCGGTTAAACTGCAGGATTATAATCTGCATTAAGGTTACTGATAACACCATGTGAGACACTGTGTTTCAGTAGTCAGCTAAGAACACTCTTAAATCATTTCAGGGTTGGTGCTCTCTTTGTTTTAACTCCAATGTGATCTCTACTGGTGTGTTAAAGTCATGAGTTAGCAAACTCTTATCAGCAGACTCAGCCTGTGAAGATATAAGGGTGTGCCATAAATTGTTAAGGTGGGAAAACATTAGCAGTCGTTGAAGAATTCAAATTCTGTACTAAAATGAGAAAAAACCTGCAGCAACCATTTTTGTTTTACTTAAGTATAAACAGCAGTAACGGGAAGGAAAATGTGTAAGCCTAGATTTTCAGAACTGCTATATTAGAAACAAAAGTTACACAAAGTCTTTTACTGATTATTATAAGGAAGAAAATTATAGCACTATCAAGCTTTAAAAATTAGTTTTCTTACTCTCTTCACTGTCTGTGAACTCTACTGGATCAATTGAGAAAATGTGGCAATAAAATATATTTTTTCTTGGAGGCAAATCCTAAAACAGAAAGCAAAATCATCTCCTTTTTGCCAAAGGCACACACTAATTGAAACAGAAATAAAACATGAAATGGAAAAGAGATAAAGATACAAAGTTATTTCTTGGTCCAATTAGTAGGTAGAGAGTTAAACAAATTATCAGTTCAAGGCAGTCTATGAGTTTCAGCATTAAAAATCAGCAGTAAAATGGCTGTAAAACAACATGCACCTGGTCTTGATAGTGGACTCGACAGCAATTTCAAGAAAGTAATATTTTACATCTGGAAACAGTCCGATGACAAATGAGAACAAACCAGTAAATTCATAAAAGGATCTTACTGAAGATTTTATTTTTTTAAAGAACAGTGTTTCCACATTCTCAATCTGAGATATATTTTTAAAAAACTGTACCTCATACTCTTCAGCAGACTAGCCTAGACCCAATATAAAATAACTAAAGTTGTGGCATTCTTCACAATTCATGTTTCAAACAATGCCCTAGATTTCAAAGTTATAGTGCTCTCATTGGCAAATATATAGAAACAACATCCATGCTAATTTTTTTAAGTTTTTCAGATCATGATCTTCAAGCATCCCAGAGAATATCTTAACTATTAATAAATCAACATTTTCCTACTATAAATTACAGGAAACAATTACTCTTGAAAGTTCTATAAACAAAATTCCTCCAACAGTCAAATGCACGTTCATTTTTAACAACAGTAAGGGTGGGAAGAGGAACTGTGATGACCTCTTTAAACCTCTTTCAGCTTCAGACCATGAAACCATAGCTCTATAGGAACAAATCTACAAAAGAACAGAATTATAGTTAATACAAATACAGTAACCTAGTGCCATCCTAAAAGCATACTTTCAAAACCTGATGATTGATTCTGCAAAAACATACTTGCAATCAACACAAAGAATTATTCAGAAAAACGTATCAGAAGATAAAACGTATAGTTATCGGAATGTTGCCCCAACATATAAGACATAGGACAATGCTGTATTCAAACCATATTATTAGAACTATCACAAGACAGATTTCCAAAGACTGTGGATAGAAACAATAAATACATTCAACAAACAAACGTTTTAAAATTTCTGGGGAGTCAACATTCTGAGTTTAATTGCTGGTAAAACTGAATAAATTTGCACAAAGAACAAATTTTGTATGTAAGTATGTTACAAAGTATGTATCCTCCATCATACTTTTAAAAGTACTTCCAGTTTCCAACTGGAAAGGCTTTATGAAAAAGCCAACTATTATTTCACCAATGTTTGCAAAAACTAAAAACAAGCATTCTAATGTTCTGGCCTTGGAACCTTCCTTTCTCAACCAGTTCCTTCCCTTTTTCATCTAGCTTTTAAAATGATGCACTGTTGGCCAGGCACGGTGGCTCATGCCTGTAATCCCAGACCAAGGTGGGCAGATTGCTTGAGCTTAGGAGTTCAAGAACAGCCTGGGCAACATCTCTACAAAACACACAAAAACTAGCAAGGCGTGGTGGCATGTGCCTGTGATCCCAACTACTCAAAACGCTGAAGTGAGAGGATCACTTGAGTCCAGGAGGGGGTCAAGGCTGCAGTGAGCCATGGTCACGCCACTGCACTCCAGCCTGAGTGAGAGAGTGAGACCCAGTCTCAAACAAAATAATAATAATTAAAAAATTATGCACTGCTAAAGATTCTCATTCCTACAAAACAGAATAAAATGTGTGTATACGTGTGTGTATAAGTTTGTTGTGGAGTGTGCCTTTACATTAGTTGCAGTGGTCAAGGATTTTAAGAATTAAAAAAGGTTCTCATATTTCAAAAGCTATTTGTGGCAAGGCTAGTGGGCATTATTGTCATTCAAAGGGACAGGCTATTGAGGTCTAAGCCCCTCCTATATAAAGAGTTCCACTTCTCCTCCCAGCCCTCTATGGGACTTATGCAGCCAGAAAGGATAAATAGATTTTTAATTCACGAGAGAATGCACTGCTTCTACAGTACATGGTGAGTGACCCAAGTATGAAGGTATGAAGGTTATCCTGTCATTGGCCCTTGTTTGCTAGTCTGGATTTAGAGAGAGAGTACACACACATACACACACACAGACACACACACACACACACACACACACGTCATCAGTTCAAATCAAGAGAAAAAGGGCAAAGGTGTCAAGAGTGATTTTGTTGCCACTAGCTCATTTGATTTGCATTACTGGTAAATGAGTATGCTCTCATTTGCCTCTGCTTTGCTTGACAGATGTCTATAATAAAATCAATGTGACATGTATTCTTGAGGGTTTTTTAGTACCGCCACAGTAATACTGAATGTAACTCTAAAAGTATAATCCACCAGTAGCCCCTAAAAGACAAACTATATAAAATAAGTCTTGATCATGCTCCCAGACTTTCTCACTGGCTGAGGACATTTTTCCTAGGTAAAAAGCTAGGATCCTTTTAAGGCTCTCTTTCTAGACCGATTAATATTTATCTGTACTATTTGAATATATTTAAAACTTTGTTCTAACAAAGAAGACTGAATATAAGACTGTAGTTGGGGCCTGAGCCAGAAGACTCCACAGTAGGAAAGTTTTTAAGCGATTTCTTCAGTCTCTGGAAGGGATCCAAGACTAAGGTGATAATCCAGGTCTACCCAAGACAGAGGTTTCCCGGGATACTGGACTTTTAGTGTTGGTCATCCTACTGACATATCAGTGCCTTACCCTAAATATTCAATTCAAAGGGAAACGGAACAATCATAGCATTGTTAGACATATCTTAGCTAGCAATCCTTCAGCAAACAGCAGACACAAAGATGAACACCAAATCACTTTTCTGTGTTTTTTCTAGATGGCTGTATATGTATCTTTAAAAAAAAAAAAATTGTAAGATTTAGAGATGAAAATAAAAGAATGAAGGTTCGGTATTTCTGACACATTCTCCAGGTTCACAAGCCCATTTCGTATCTAATATTACACTCAGAAAAAGAAAGCAAATACCCACATAATAATTGATTTTAGAAATGAGAGGGGATTTCTAGTCTCAGCAATATAATGGTTCAAGTAATGCACTTCTCCAAACACACTCACACCCATGCGTGCACACACACACACCATTTAAAAAAAAAAAAAAAAAAAAACCTGGATAAAACATGATGAGAAAAAAGTTAAATACATACCCAAACTCAAAAGAAATGGAATTCTGAGAGGGAATTTACAGCCAGAACAAAAAACACAGAACTGGAAACATTAGCAGATCTATGGGCCCTAAGGGATAGGGGCTGGAGTTTTTAAACCCACAGAGGGACAGGTCCTAAGACCCCTGCACAAATCCAGAGATTTGGAAAGGCTACTGATTCTTACGTCACTGATTCAGGGAAATGGCCAGAAAACATGGTCTGGCAAGGGCTTTGGTGGGCAAAGAAAGAGTTGCCTATGAGTAATCAAACCCCTAAAACTTTTCCATATGCAGTTGCAGAATCTAAATTTATACTATTTGCTTAGTTTGGGAACCACAAGCCATAAAATTAATGTAAAAACTAATGCCAAACCAATGAAATTCCTGAGAAATTGGCAGAAACTAACATAAAACCACTTTGTAAGAATTGTCCCAGAACCCAGAGCACAAACTTCCACAGGAGACAAACATCCCAGATGAAGATGAGCTCACAAACAAAAATTAGAAACACACACAAACTTATCCACTGTGGACAAGTCAGCAGACACACAAAGGAGGATTAGGGCCTCCAAGATCTTGTCAAATAGAGTAATTTGAAAGAGATTTTTTTAAATGACTGTATTTAAAATGTTAATGCAGACAATAAAAATAACATAAATCACAATGAAAAGACAAGTCTGAATTGGAACCAAATAGAACACCAATAATTAAAAATATAGCCATTGAAACACAGAGTTTGAATTATACAATACACAAGACCAATGAAAGCTAGGTAAAGTGAAAAATAGATCAGAAGAAATTATACAGAAATCATTCATTTATTAAAAATAATGCTTCCACTGTGCACTGAACATCCATTCTGAGTCACTCTTACAAATGTTCAATATATATCATTATTGAACAAAACAAAGACTTTGGTCCTCAGAGAGCTTATATTCTAGTGAATGAAACAGAGAAGCAAAAAAAAAAAAAAAAGATGGTCTATATTAAATAGACATAATATAGAATGAGAATTGTCCAAAACCTTCTAAGAGGAGTTTCATTTAAAAAACAAAACAGAGAAGGAGTAAGGAAGAGGCAATATACAAAATACCAGTTGAGAAGATTTCAGAATTTTTGCAAGGTATGAAGTCAGCACATTGAAGAAGCAGACTAAGTAAATAAAAATAGATGCAGACATATCACAGGAAATCTGCAGAACCCCCAACACAAAGGGAATATCTCAAAACAAAGAACAGAATATTGTTTTCACTAATTATGATATTTTGTCTAATAGAGTAAATGAATGTTCACTATTTGCCCAAAACTAATTTAACACATGAACTTGATGACATCTACTTTGACTGCTTACAAACATCTTTACTTATTTGCAGGTCTTCATTACAGAGAAATATAATTAATGTTTTTTGGCATGTAGTATAGTCTGATACTCCTCCCACAGTTTGCCTTATCGAGAGTTAATCATAATTTCTGAGGAATTACAAAAAACATTATTTATTATTATATATTTGCAAAAAATAAGAGAAATTCCTGGCATATAAATTTACTATTCTTCATAAAAGCAGGCAGATGTATACAGTTAACAAATATTAAGTCCCTATTCCACAAGCATTAACACTGAGACATATAAATATCACACAACTGAGAAAGCAAAGGGTATAACTTTAATTTCACAAACATCTATTTTGTGAATAAACTATTGTTTTTGGTTTTTCAGGATTTCATCTTTATCCACAGGCCTTCATTCATCCTTTCCACTTCAAAAATTCAATCACTGACTATTATTTTGATAGGGATAGTCCCATACTTATTTTGTTCAAATTATTTTATTTTAGAGAAAAATAATACAACAAAACAAAGAATATATTTTAAGAATAAGACCTCAGCCATTGCTAAGGTAATTGTGTGTTTGTGCCCATGTAAAAAATTTATCTCTTTCATACAGCGAGTTTCATGGTATACAATTTGAAGACCACTGAATTAGAAAATACTACCATGTACATAATAATGACAATGTAAAGGTCTCTCTTGCCTTTTATGCCCATAAAGTGATACATTCCTGTTAAATGCTCTTTTCTTGATTTCATTATACACATTATTATCTTTAACATCATTTAACCTTTATATGGCATTTGATATTGCAAATTGCATTTTTAATGTAGTAATCACAATTGTAGAAGGATTCCCTTTTTACACTATTTATGTTATCCTAGTTCAGCTAGTTTTAAATAATCACAATCACTACAAATTAGGAGATCATGATCTCATTTTGATGAGGTATCCATAAAACATTTAAAAACACAGATACCAATAATAACTGTACTTTATAGGATAAGGTTTTCTTATTCTATGTGAACTGAAAACTCTAAACAACATCAAATTCTCTTAATAAAAATCATGTTGATGCTACAACATTAAATTTGGGCCCATAATTAAATCTGCCCTTTAAATTCTTACAAATACATATTCTAAGCATATTTCTCTTATACAAAAGTACGTTTTTCAGAGAATGCAGTTATATAACTTACAATAAAAATTTAGATATAAAAGATCAAGAAAGACAATCTTATCTACCAGAACCTTTGCTAGAAAACTCACAGTATCCTCACTTACAGAATAATGCAGTTGTGAAATATTCACCTGCTTATTGGATCAAGATGGATCATAATATGTTCATCCCTGATTATGAAGCCACACTCATCCCTTCTGTACTTATTTGTCTCTTCAGCTGATTCAACATGGCAAAGGAAGGGAGAATATGACATTATTTAACACAGTTAGAAAAATAATTAGATAATGACATCCATATACTGTTCCTCTCATGCTTGACTAAGAACAACTAGTACCACTGTGAAGGTAGATTTTTATTTACTACCACAGCAGCAATGGAGAAACTCGGAATTCATTTGGATGAATGTGCTGATAGCTGGTACAAGATTCTATAAGCTTTTATATTTGAACACAAGGAAAGAGTAAGTCCAGTAATTGTGCATATCTATACATGTGAATGTGTAAAATTAGGTTTAAAACTGTGAACACAAAACTATATGATTTTATAGTATTCTTTACTTCAAAAGAGATTTAGGAAAGAAATACTAAAGTGTGTGAATATAGTGGCAAATAAAAGTTTGTTTCTGAGTTTCCATGAGTATAGTTCCCATAAATGCCATCAATTGAATGTTGGAATACTAATAAATTCATACATCCACACAGAATCTTAAAAGTTAATTTTCTTGACTCATTTAAAACACAGATCTTCATATGGCAAGGGGGTTGGAGTAACAGCATCTCTGTATCTTAGGTACTGAATTCTAACTTTTCTTTCGCTTTGCAGATTTTAGGAAAAGAATCTACAAACTGGCATCCAAAATGTACTGTAAAAGATACAAATGAGTCAACCAAGAAGACATGTTTCATATTCACCACATGGATTAAACACTTTGCAAAATACTTACCAGTAATGATATTCTTTTATAGAGACAACATAATCCAAAAATTAACCAACATTTTCTTCTAATTCTATTTGCCCACCATTTAGATTTTTACCCTCCTACAGATAAAACAATGACCAACACACACACATATGTATGTACACACAATCTGCCATGCATTAGCACTGCTAGTATGTCCACACTAACTAAATATATTTTCATACATTTATGAAGGCAAAATCCAATGGAAAACACAACATTTTAAGAAAGTCTATCACTATCTAATCTGTAAAATACATTTAGAAAAACTCAACAGATATCATTTTAAATTTTTAGGCACAATTAATGAGTCTATTAATTAAATATATCCTAAAACTCTTAACTTAGAATCAGTTGGGAACACACATTTGTCTGTTGATGATATGGAAACCAAATCTCCCAGGCACTCCCCATTTACCATCAAGCACTAAGCAAAGAGGTTTGCATATATCTTCTCCTTTCATGATCACAGTGAACTGAACCCATTTTACAGAGGCTCAAAGAAGTTAAATTTTTTTGGACACAACCATTCTAAATTAAATGGGATGAAATTAGTATCTTTGTAACAATGGAGACAATTATATTTTACATTTATATTTACATCATCATCACAACCCTACTGGGACAATGAAATAAAGAGAAAGAACCTAGTCTGCAAGCCAGAGCCTACTGGCTTGCACTCTGGATCCTACTTTGCAGCTATATACCCTGAGGCAAGTTATTCAAATTCTCTGAGCCTCATTTTTCTTAGATGTAAAATGGGGATAACGTTATCTATAAGGTTGGGGAGGATTAAATGAGATTAAATGAGATAATACACTGCCTTGGCTAATGCCTGGTACAAGGCAAGTGCTCAACAAATATAAGGCTTCTCCTTATCTTCCCTAACAAAAATTTGCTTTGACAATACACCAAGAAAGTAAAACGCTCTTCTTTTCCATTAGAAAGCAGCAGAAATCAGCCATAGTCTGCATTCATCAAACTTGTCAAGCTGTTCAACGTCCATTATTCTTTTTTATTATATTTAAGGCACTTAAAATAATCTTCCAGTGATTTATTCTCCTTTTAACTAGATGCAGTAATTAGAATATCTTTTATGATACGGCAGAGTTTTCATTTCAGTCAAGGTGTGACTGTTTTAGAAAGCCACCGTTCACTGAAGAATATTACAACCCAGAAACTAACTGCTTTTATTCTCATCTTGAATAGAAGCACAAACACAAAATGAAGAGGATACATAGCGTATTTCTATAGCTGAAAGACGAAAACGCTCAAGCATACATGAGCCAATAATTCCCAAAATACCTTTCATGAACTGAAAAACAGATATGTATGTTGCCATGGCATTCGGCAAAATTAATACATTTGAAATTTGGATTATGTATGGAAGAAAAGTCTGGTAAGTTTTTTTTTTTTTCCTTTCCCATAATGTTGGCATATAACCACATTTTTTAAAAGAATCACCCAATATATAGTTCCCAGAAGAAAAAATAAAGAACAGCAAGAAGTTCAGTATATATTCAGCAGCCCAAGTAAATGTGGAGATTATGTATTATTACTTGTCAAATAGAGGATTGCTTTACAGTAATTCTGTTGAATACTGCAAGAGTGCTGACGACATGTATGTCAAGATTCCAGCCCTGGCTCAGTCATTAGCTAGCTGGATTAACCTTCAGTAAGTAATTTAATTTCTCTGGGATTCAATTTCCTCAACTGTGAAATGATAATTTCAATGATAATATTTGTTATGCACTTCCTGTGTGCAAGAGCTGTTTTAAGTACTCCATGTATGTTTAGTCCCTCATTCAATCCTCACAACATACTAGGGAGCTGAGTATTATTATCATTCCATTTTTGAAGAAAGGTAAACACATCACAGAGAAGTTAAATAACTCACACTAGAGTGGACTTCTCTGCTCCTTAAGGATTTTGCTAAGTTCTCTCCCCAATACTTTGAGATAAGATCATTTCTAACATCCCTCACAGGAGTAAAATTCCCAGATTCCATCCTTTCTCTTCTGAGGATCATTCTTCATTCTGACTTCTCAAAATTATGTTTGTCTCCGTGGCCCCATTGTAAGGATCCTGGGGTCAGATACTAACTATTATACATTACAATACCACAAATGACAAAACTCTGTAAGAATATAATAAGCAAACTTGATGGTTTGTAAGCAAATTCCTAAAAACAGTAGCTGAATTCTTACGAGGCAGAAATTAACCACCTGCTGCCCTATGGTTCACAATCTAACACTTCAAAGAAACCAACACGCCCATCTACAAGTGAACTAAAAGACTGGCGTCGTCAAGCAAAAAATGACCAGATCAGCACTCAGAGAGCTGATACAGGGGTTTCCTTGATAACATGTGAACTTACCAGTGTTTCTAGAGTACTACCACAGCAAGTACATGAAGTGTCTACCTGTAGGTGTACAACACGCACAGCCAGGTGTGACGTACAAGTGTGCACATGATATGCTGCTAGAACTAGAGAGTAGTGATTGTACACAGAAACTCTAGAAGGAGACTAAGTGCTGACATTCAAATCCCGGCTCAGTCAAATAAAAATCCTAGGACTTTGGAAAAGTGAACCTAACCTATGTGTGCCTCAGTTTCCTCATCTGAAAAAACAGGGATCTGCTACTTCACAAAACAGTTGTGAAGACTGAGTTACAATATGGAATATGCATGGAAATGAATCTGTCACATGAAAAATGCCACTTAGTATTCTGTGTGTATGCATACATAGAATTCTCCTCCACATTCATCTATGTAAACATTTTTTGGATCATTTATGACAGATTTGTCTTCTAGTCAAGCAACAGGTACCAAGGAGATGAACCTTTGCTCTTAAACTCAGCACCGAGTTATCCCAGTCACTTGTTTTTGTTGTTGTGGTTTGGTCTGTTTTTGTTTGTTGTTGTTGTTGTTTTGAGACAGTGTCTCACTGTGTTACTCAAGCTGGAGTGCAGTTGCCGGATCTCTGCTCACTACACCCTCCGCCTCCCAGGTTCAAGCAATTCTCCTGCCTCAGCCTCCCGAGTAGCTGGGATTACAGGCACCCACCACAACACCCAGCTAATTTTTGTATTTTTCAGTAGACACGAGGTTTTGCCATGTTGCCCAAGCTGGTCCTGAACTCCTGACCTCAGGTAATCTGCCTGCCTTGGCCTCCCAAAGTGCTGGGACTACAGGCCTGGCGCCATTCACTTTTTTATTCACCCATTTAATGTATTAAATACTCTGTGCCAGACAATATGCCGGGAACAAGGGATTCAGCAAAGATTACAGAAGATGTGGTCCCTGTCTTTAAAAAACCTGTCCAACAGCAAGATGAGATTTTAAAAAATAATTTCACTCATAGGTTCTGGTATTTTTTTTCCCTCATAACTTAAGAGTTTCATTCAGGGCTGCACACTGCTTCCAATCAATTTCTGTTGGCTTTTAAAATCCAACATGACCTCCTAGATATAAAGACATTTAACATTTGAAAATACAGATTTATGTGCAGGGTGCAGTGGCTCATGCCTGTAAATCTCAGCACTTTAGGAGATCGAGACAGGAGAATGATTTAAGCCCAGGAGTACGAGACCAGCTTGGGTAACAAAGTGAGACCTCGTCTCCACAAAAAAAATGTTTTAAATCAGCCGGCCATGGTGGCACCGGCCTGTCGTCCCAGCGACTCAGGAGGCTGAGGTGGGAGGATGGCTTGAACCAGGAAATTTGAGGCTGCAGTGAGCTATGATGGTGCCTCTGCACTCCAGCCTGAGCAAGAGAGAGAGACCCTGCCTTTAAAACTAAATAAAAACAAATAAAAATGAAAATGCAGATGTAGAAACAAGAATAATTATGAATTAAATATTTAAAAGTAAAAAAGAATCATAATGAAAAGTTCCAACAAACAATATTATTTTTACTGTATTTGCAAAATCAATGATAAATCAGCGTTTCCAAAAATACCTTCATCATAAGCATTCATGAGAGTGACCCTGAAAACCAGAAGCATCGAAGTTGTAGAGAACTGTATTTCTATTTGTTTTTTAGTAACAAAAGAGGGCCTGGAGAAGATATAAAGAAGGATAAAGTTTAACTTTTGAAAATGTACAAATAAGTTCCCCCAAATTAACCAGATGCACAGCATGTTCCTATGATCAAGTATCAGCAACTAAAAGTAGGTGAGAAAAATAATAAATTTTCAGCTTTGAAGGCTGTAATAATATCACCATTATAATTCATCCCAATATATCAACACAGGCTTTACATTAACAGACTTACTTTCAAAAATAGACATAGCACCACCATAACATTTCATACTCTCAGTGTTTGGAAAGAATGTCAGGGAAAGCTCCCAGCACGTGTTTCCATCAATCAGAGTAAGTGAAGGGGAGAAAAATGGAGAAAAAGGAACAGGGACAGAAAACCACAGATCCTGCATTGTGTGGGCTGAGGAAGAGTTGAGTTCCAGCTCCCGAGGAGAAAACATTCTCCGAAGTTCTGCGCCGATTCCAGACAGATTCCCCACAGCTGTTGAGTCACCAGTACTTTAAAACAGACAGAGCTTTACTACAAATCCACTTAAGCAGTTTTTAAACTTCAAACACCTGATTTGCTGAAGCAAGGCAGACTTCCCCTCCCATCTAAAACGGCACTTCGGTGGCATTGCACTATTCCCATTCAATGTTATCACCATGTCTTTTTAAAATACGATGGCATAAAATAATATTGTATGACAGGATTCCTAAAAGCCTGTGACTGGATGCATTTTGAAATCATACTATAAATTATTCTGGGAAGACAATTTCTGTCAAACTGACGGCCATGCTTATATTCACAATAAAACATTCTGATGGGTTAGATGGAACTGGTCACTTGTTTGAAAACATTTATTAAAATTTCTAGTTGTTTTGACAGCCTGAAGATCTAATCAATACAGAGCTCTGTAGCTCGCCACCTACAACTATGACTGGTGCCTATTTACACTCACTGTGTGAAGAGTGTAAGGATCAGGAAAACTACTTGAAAGGCTATTATAATAAATAAGTCAATAAATAAACAGGTGCACACTTCCCTAACAAAGCCTTGTCTACATTTACATTTTGTAAGACATTTAGTATTTCCTAGGCCATCTTTTTGATGCATCATTTGAAACAGTTGTAAGAAAACTTTTGCCCTGGGAAATTCAGCTCAGCCAAATAGGCTGACTGACAACATTATAAAATGCTCGCTTTGTGACCTGCTGCTCTGGTCCCAGGCCTCTTTAGAAAACAAATTGCCATTTTCGCAGTGATTCCGTGATACACAAAAACAAAGATGAGGCCATAAAATAACAACTCTGTTTTATCAATTTAGACCAGAACTTGAATTCCCATCTAATGTCATAGCATTCATATTCTTTGCCATGCAACCAGGGAGCTGAAAAGAGGTTTTGTGACCTCACCAACCCCATCCTCCTTATTTCAAGAACCCAGCCAGCTTCTGTGTTTTCAGATGAAACTCTTACTCCACTCAGTAATCTGAACAAGTCTGAGTGATGCTTTAAAATGTGAATATGTAAAATTTAGGTTAAGATTTGAATCCCAATTCCTTGAAATAGAAAATGTGTGAAATGATTTGCTGGGCATATTGCACTTCGTTTATTTTAATGATTAACATGTGGACTTACTGCTTTGTTTTCTGACAATTCTGAAAGGGAATCCCAGGGAGGAATCACACTCCATCTAGGTGGTAATCTTCACTTAGGTGGTAATCTCCTAGCTGTGGTCAGCAACTTAAATGATTTGCAAAATAATTACGTTCTGTAGCCACACAGATCTTGCCAAGAATGGAGTCAGAATAATTCATTCCTTCTGGTTCCTGGTGGCAAGCTAGCATATGCCGAATAAATTTTGACCCCAAATGCCTACACTGTCCCCTGATTTTGATTCCTCTCACTAATCTCAAGGGTATCTTTTATTTTCCTCAATCTAAAACTACCAAACCAATGGTTTACATTCTGCCCCTTGCAATAAATTAGTTATGTGTTACTTAACGATGTGGATACGTTCTGAGAAACACATTAGGTGATTTCATCATTGTGAGAACATTATAGAGTGTACCTACACAAACCTAGATGGTGTAGCCTACTACACACCTAGGTTACACGGCAAAGCTATTACTCCGAGGCTACAAACCTGCACAGCATGTTATTGTACTAAATAGCCACAGGCAAGGGTATCACAATGGAATTTGTGTATCTGAGCATATCCAAATATTCAAAAAGGTACATTTAAAATATAGTATAAAAGATAAAAGATTGTACACCTATATATATAGGTGCCCTATATGTGTGAATGGAGCTTGTAGGACTATTAGTTGCTTTGGGTGAGTCATGAGTGAATGGTGAGTGAATGTAAAGGCCTAGGACATTCTTGTACACTGCCGTAGACTTTATCAAGATTGTACATTAAGGATACATTGAATTCTTTTTAAATTTTTCTTTCTTTGGACAGGCATGGTGGCTCATACCTGTAATCTCAGCACTTTAGGAGGCCAAGGGAGGAGGATCACTTGAGCTCAGGAGTCTAACACCAGTCTGAGTAACATGGCAAAATTCCATCGCCACAAAATGCAAAAATTAGCTGCACGTGATGGGACGCACTTGCGGTTCCAGCTACTCAGGAGGCTGAGGTAGGAGGATCACCTGAGCTCAGGAGGCGGAGGGTGCAGTGAGCCAAGATCACACTACTGCACTCCAGCCTGGATGACAGAGTGACCCTGTCTTAAAAACAGAAAAAAGATTTTTCTTCAACAAAAAAAATTGACCTTAGCTTACTCTTTTTTTACCTTATAAGCTTCTTAACTTCTTTTAAATTTTTTGACTCTTTTGTAATAACACTTAGCTGAAAACAAAACATACTGTATAGCTGTACAAAACATTTTTCTTTACTTCCTTATTTTATCAGCTTTTTTAACTATTTTTTAAATTTTTTATTTTTTAAGCTTTTTGTCGCAAAGATGCAAATGCATACATTAGTCTAGGCCTACATAGGGTTAGAGTCATCAGTATCAGTCTTCCACACCTTGTCTCACTGGGCAACAACAGTGTGGTGCTGTCATCTCCTATAACAAAGCCTTCTTCTGGAATCCCTCCTGAAGGACCTGCCTGAGGCTGTTTACAGTTAACTTTTTTTTTTTTCCTGGAAGTAGAATGAATACACTCTCAATAATGATAAGAAATACAGATAGGAATTTTTCAGCTCCATTATAGTCTTATGGGACCAAAGCGGTACCCGCAGTCCACCGCTGACTGAAACGTCATTATGCCGTCCATGGCCTTATTAGCTTACTCCTGGTCCAGATGACTGTTTTGAAAAGCAAGAACTATATACAGATAACATCAAGTCCAATAAATCATGCCCTTGTCTAGCATGGTCAATACGGTAACTGTGGATATATCTCCTGGATTCCAGAGGTAAATACTATTCATTAAAGGACCACTAACGTAGGAACTTTTAACGAAACACTTACAGAAAACTATAAACTATCCAAGTTATATATCTAGTGATTTCTAGAAATCTTTCTCTAACTTCTCTTAGACACACATCAAGAGAATCACTCCTTTCTGATTTGTGTTTCTAAAAGTGAACAGAATGAACTAAGTGCTACAAGCGAAAAACTACTTATAATAATTATTTTAATAGTTTCCTTTTACATACTAGCATGCAAAACTGGTTGCTACTTTAATGTTCATATTCACAAACTTGTTTTTCTGGACTCCTCAAAGTCAGTGACTTTATATTATATTTAGAATAACATTTACCATCCCAGCACTATTTATTCTAGTTCCTGACCCCTTATTTCACTGCCAACAGTGCGTTCCTCCAGTCCCTGTTGCTGACTGGTATCGCATGGACTCCCTAACGGTGAGTTACCAAGCTGCAGTGAATTTAGTAGGTACAAATATTTCAGTTACAGTCTCTTCTATGGTAAAATTACACTGGCCAGAAATGTGGTCTTGTGTGCATGTAGTACAGTGCCACATATAAGGACCGCGTTATATAAATAATGAAAATTAAATTACAGGATTTTAGGGACACATTCCAAACAATCCATTTTCCTGCCAACTACACTGGGCGCATGACCAGCTGTGGAGAAAAGAATGTCCTCCTCTTCTTAAATCTTTATGTAGACGTTTTCATTGATGGCGATAAAAAAGGATTGAATTGGCTGTTATGCCCAACCCTCTAAAATATCCATATCAAAATCATTACGCTTATCCCCAAA
>NW_012100765.1:4470851-4479505 GCF_000951045.1 Mandrillus leucophaeus | reverse complement strand
ACCTTAAAGCACTGGGGTTTTATTTTTTTAATTGCCAAGAGGAGAAAAGGCCAGGCTACGGGACACACCAGTGCTGACTGTGAAAACGCCGCAGAAATGAAATTTAACTGTACCAGGAATACTGTTTTTATACATCGCTTAATGGGCAAAATGCCACTGAACGCATGGTTGCAGTTCAATTGACGTGTTCTGCCATCACCAACAGCTGCAGAACCCCCGGACTGAACCACAGCCTCCCCATTAAAGCTCGTTTCATCCATTGTTACTCATAATATGATCTAAAGGAACATTTACAGGATCTCATAGAAAGTTTAAATGTTGTTTGATGAGAGTCATTAGACATTTAAATCAGAAATGAATGGCACAGCAAGAGAAGCAATCACAGTACACCTAAAGTAAAGCACAAAACTTGCAGGGTATTCTTTCTACTCGTTCACTGCTCATATTTGCACTCTTGTACATTACACGAAGAACAGAAACCACAGAGGGAGAAAAAACACTTAAGTGTCAAATACCGTTTCAGGTATATATTCCCACTGCTCAGGAGCCCAATGGAAGCACATCCTATGAGATCACACACACAGATCATTTTTGTAAGAGTGACTTAGAGACAAACAGCAAAATTCTACATTTGCAATCAACCAAAGCATTTAGATAATTCTGAAGAAAATATATCACATATACATACATAGCAGTCACTTCATGTCCTCTTTTGGTGGTTTTGTTCACTAGACTTCATTTAGGTAACAATGTTTGCTTCCAATAAATCCTCAACATCAAGACTCTCAGGGTACTTGACAGAAAAGAAGGCAAGGGAATATGGAACAAATGATGACTGAGACTTTGCAAATACACCCTTCAATACCCAAGAGCATTGCTTTAAAATTGGGATTTCCATCTGGGTATACAGAAGTGGTGCCCTAGAATACATAATGATACAGGCTAAACATCAAACATACGTCATCCTGAGTTTCAAGTTCATGGATATTCCTTGTTCCAGCATGCAAATAAATTTCAAGCTTTGGGTGGCAATTTTCAGCCAACTCCCCAACTCCCCGTGTTTATATATTTCCTCTCTGTCTTTAGTTTGGGTGGAAAACTTGACTAAGCTCAGCAGTCTGTCTTGTACACAGCAGATCAGTAAATATCCAGCATGAGTAGTACAATATATCATAACATTCAAGGATTTGGGTGTGGTGAAGGTAGCGGCTGCTCTAAGCATATTTAGGAGATCAAAGACTTAAAAACTGTATTAAATATGCAAGTCCTAAAATAAGACTCACAGAATATTAGGATGTTATAACCCTAGACAGTATCAAGACCAATCCAATGAATCCAATTTTTCCACTTACTTTACGAGAAAGAGAGAGATATGTAAGAGATGATAGTCTAAAGGAAAAGAAAAAAACAAGCAAGCACCTATCCTGGTCCCAAAGCATATTGCAATCATATGTATTATTAAATTTTTGAAAATACATAAAGAAAAATTAGTTAGATGGTAGTGATAAAATTATCTAAAACAAAACATAAAGTCACTCAGAATTTTTTTTAAAAGATTCGCAGAGCAGATTTAATGACTAAAAGAAAACTCAAAGTCAGTATAGTATATTGAGATGACAGAACCCTAATTCCACTTTTAAAGGATTATAAACATTACACATCAGACTCTTATGGGTAATGCCATTCCATTCTGTGCTTAACTATCTCAGTAAAATTAAGAAATGTATTTTCTATTTTAATTTTAGGGTGGAATAGGAGAAGGGGAGAAAATAGAGCATCTATTGAGAAAACAGAAAAAAATTTGAAAACCTGTAATTTATTAATAAAACATCAGTTTTATTAATAGGGGTAAACACTGAATTCTAACTTCCCTTTATATTCTTCCCCAGTTTACAGTGAATGGAAGTAGTGGTTTATTTCTTTGTAATCCATTTGAAATTCTTATATTTTTTATTTTCTGCCTTATATTCATGTGTACTCCTCTGAACATGACTTCTCATGTATAAAACTGAAATAATCAAATTATTTCTGAGGATTTAAAAGTATTAAAAATGTGTTTGTGGAGGCACTCTGAAAGTTCAACAGAGAGCACGGATATTGTCACACTCTGAAGGAAGCAAACAGCTGCCATGTGCAATGTGCATGTACAACCCCAGGGGGTGCCATGCAGTGGCCCTGGCATCACCTGGAATTTAAACATCTTCCCCAGGGGCCAGAACAGATCTTCATATGCATTTATTTCTCCATAAAGGTTTGTGCAACCAAAGTGAATTCAGTAAATTTACAGTTTTAAAAAGGAAACTAAATGAAAACGTTAATGTAAAACATTAATAGAACAAATAGCAGACGCCGACTGTTAATACAAAAACATGAATGACAGAGATCAACAGCAGGCTTTTTCCTTCCCTTTCTTTATTCAATTCAAAAAACACTTTGGCTTGATATCTTAACTGCAGATGATTTTTTTTTTTCCTGACGCATACTCATACTTAGATTATATGTTTAAATAATTCACAAGGAAAAGATGTTTTGAAGAGCCTAGCTCTCATTCATATTTCTTTTCCAAAAATTTTTTGTCCTTCCACTGAACTCTGGAGGCAAATGCCTGACTGTATCAATCAGCATACGTTCTTGGGTTAACAATAATTGGTCACAGCTACATACTCAACTCACAAAATGCAGCCTGTAAAAATGTGAAAATCTCATACTACAAATTCAAACAATGCGAATACTAAAAAGAAAGCTGCCTACCCAGGCAGGGAAAGCCATCAGTTTGACTACCTGAGCTAGATGTGACTCTCCAACAGACTGAGAAGTTTTCAAATTAATTTGGTCACTACTGTAACCATATATCCAGGGCACAAAACACAGTAATTCAGCTTAGAGGGGGCCAAACCATAAAATGGTCACATTTTCAGAAATTTGACTTTTAGATCTAATAGAAAAATATTTAGGGTGAATAGTGATCTGATAGTACTGCTGGTGCAGATTTTCAAAAACTATGAACATAAATACACTGTACATAATACATTCCCTCAACAATCTGCCCACTGAATATTTTATGCATATTGTGTGCGTTCTCATAAAAACTGTTGTTATCCAATTCCTACAACTGCCAGAATTAAAGCTATAAAACTCTCAGTTAAAAGTGAGGTAGAGAACCCTCTAATCCTTCCTTCTCAATATGTTATATCAAATGTCTTTTAGTAACTGCATTAGAAAGCAATTACAGCTTAATAGCTGTCTAAATCCATTATCGGTGTACATTTAACCTTTCAATATTTAAAGATAATATTTAATTTGAGCAAATTAATGGACTGCCTGTGAGACCAAATACATCTATTTAGTCTTTCTGGTTTCCTATCAATGATATTTCTCTTTAGAGACTGGGTCTTGTGACAAGAAGTCTGGTAAAAATAGAGTTCTTTCTATTTGTAGTTTAAACAGATATTAATAAAGAAGAAGCCAATCTAAGCCCAAATGAGAAGTAATGTCCTTATTAACTGCATGTGTCTTCTGTCATTAAAAAAGCTGCTTTTAATTCTTTGCAGATTAATTTGTACCATTAATAGTTAAGTGAGCTTATATACCTTTATCTTTCAATGTGATTTTTTTTTTTCAAATTCCAAATTGTTTAATCTCTTCGACTTTAAAAGGATTGACTGGTTTTCCAGAATAGCATTTTTTTCCACAATGCTCTGTAGCTCACATCCCCTGTTCAAGAGTAATAGTGTTTAAGAACTACGATAATGGCTTCCACATCTCAGTTATATTTTATGAGACTAGATCAAACAGTAAAAATGCCACTGTAAATAGAATAGAGCCTAATTTCTCAATAGTATGATATTCATAAATGCAAATAAATAAGGTATTAAATTAACAATAGTAGCTATTCAGCTCTCAATAAGCAAATGCAAACTCTCCAACTGAACAGTTTCATGGTTTAAGGCCTGTTGCACTGAGACTTTCTCTCTTTCTTTCTTTCTTTTTAAAATACAGATGGGGTTTCACCACGTCGCCTAGGCTGGTCTCAAACTCCTGGGTTCAAGCCATCCACCTGCCTTGGCCTCCTGAAGTACTGGGATTACAGGCATGAGCCACCACACCAAACCACATTGAGAGTTTCAAAGGGAACTTTTCCAATCGTATAATAAATACACACATGCATATTACCTTTATTTTCTTAAATAAAGGTTAAAGTTACTCATGTTGCTAATTAAAATAAAATTACTGAATCATCACACTTCATTACTGTTATTCAGTTCAGTTCATGAGCATTTAGCATCTACAAATTTGTAAAACTTAAGAGAATTCTGTTGACATTTTAGTCACACTGACAAGTTAATATAATCTAAACAGAGTAAAGACTTTAAGAGTAATTTAAAATTTAGCTTGTCCCCATCACTTACTTCTCCCATTCCCAACTTTATGTTAGTCTCTGGGAATCTAGGAATAACCCCCTATTGATCGCTCATTATCCAAAAATACCTCTGCCTTTGCTATACCCATCTCCTAAAAATGTATCTTCCATCTCAAAGGACCACTGGATCGACTAATTCGTAAGTGCATGTGTAATTCCTGTTTAGTACAACGATTTTCTTTCATGAAGTATGGTATCAGTTAGATTTTTCATACTGCTTCTTTATCCAAATCTATGCTTAAGAGCATCTAGTGTGTTTTAGTTGCCCATAAACTAACGCAAACACACAGACACACAGGTGCACACACACACACACAATAGGGAGCAGCAGTGTACACCTGCAATGTCAGCTACTCAGGAAGCTGACCCAAGAGGATCACTGAAGTCCCAGAGCTGGAGTCCAGCCTGGGTAATATAGGGAGATGCCATCTCTAAATGACAAACACACACACAAAAAGCCACACTAATAGAAATTATTAATAGGAATGGAATGATGATTGTATTTATTTATTTCACTTATTTTATGATTAAAATTCTGAAGAAAACAATCCCAAAGACATTTAAAATGTAACATATCAAGGAGGAAAATGAAAAAAAGAAAAAGTGTTTGTAGCTGCCATCAATTTTTTTCTTGTTCAAAAACAAATCCAAATATATTTAGAGAAAATACATTCACATGGTTCAAGAGTCAAAGTAATACAGAAAGTTATATATTTGGAAGTCTCATCCCCACCACACTATTCTTTACTGCCACCCCTACTCAGGTAACCACTTTTGTTTCTTGTGGTTTGTTTGTTTGTTTGTTTGTTTGTTTGTTTTGAGAGAGTCTCGCTCTGTCGCCCAGGCTGGAGTGCAGTGGCCAGATCTCGGCTCACTGCGAGCTCCGCCTCCCGGGTTCACACTATTCTCCTGCCTCAGCCTCCCGAGTAGCTGGGACTACAGGCGCCCGCCACCTCGCCCGGCTAATTTTTTTATATTTTTAGTAGAGACGCGTTTTCACCATGTTGTCCAGACTGGTCTCCAACTCCTGGCCTCAAGTGATCCGCCCACTTCAGCCTCCCAAAGTGCTGGGATTACAGGCGTGAGTCACCTCACCCAGCCCTCTTTACATATTATTCTTCAAACACCTCAAAAATCATTCTCCTGCTGCATGCCGTGGCTCCTACAGTCAATCACAGCTAATACTTCCGGTGATTTCCGTATGCATCACTGCAGTCAGCACTTCACATGGATTAGCTTATTTACTCCTCACAAATCCATGAAATGGACACTCCTGCCATTTTACAGATGAGCAAACTGAGACTCAGAGAGGTAGGTTAGCTTTTCCAAGGTCACAGTGTTAGCAAATGGCTGAGCCAGGCTTCAAACTCGCCAGCCTGACTCCGGAACCGAGCGTCTCCAGCACCATCCAGGACTCCTCCAACCTGTCCCAAGTACAGTCAAGTTCTCGGATTTCCATCTCCACAAGAAACTTCCAGTGTTCCTCCTGACTCTCCGTGGCTTTGTACCTCTGAGTAATCTTTCACCGTCTCTCCTGCACATGGATTATTCCTGCACCTCATACTTGCCAACTTACATTCCTCAATTTATTTCAAATATGCTTCAGAATATCCCCTCCTCCTCAAAAGCCTAGTGGAAAATAAGATGAAGGAAACAGGATTTTTTTTTTCCTCCTCCTGCTCAACTGTGAGGGAAATAAGATTTAAAAGAGCACAAGGAAAAGAGAGAAAAACAAACTCCTGGCTTCTACTTCTTCTGGTAAAACAGGAAAAACTATTTTCAATGCTGAATTAGGCCCTAGAATGGGAGACTAAAAAA
Organism: Mandrillus leucophaeus; assembly: GCF_000951045.1. Lineage (NCBI taxonomy): Eukaryota > Metazoa > Chordata > Mammalia > Primates > Cercopithecidae > Mandrillus > Mandrillus leucophaeus. The sequence goes on along the minus strand of NW_012100765.1, from coordinate 4,473,267 downwards.
TGTCAAATGACGACGATAATCACCATTTTCAGTCAGCTCCCAGGAAGTCCACAGTGACACATAAATATCTAAAGTTCAAAGGTAACTCTTGAACACACTTTCTTTCAACTTCATTTACTGAGGGTTCTCTAAGCGCAAAGCAATGCTCTATTCAGCTCATTCAAATATCCCATTCCATCTAGGATTGCTCTTGGTCTATACGTCTCCAACTACAGTGTATGCTTCAGGAGGTCAGGCACTAGTTCATGCCTATCTCTTCATTCCTTATAGAAACTAGAAGTTCACACTCAAAAATGATGGCTGAAATGGAACTAAATTGATTTCTGTTATACTTACAGTAGTTCATGAATAAAATTAAGGTCATTAATATATTATACATAATTTAAGTTTAATCTTGACATGTATGACATGGGAAAGACTTTACACTCATCTTTTAAAATTAGCTACTACACTGCTTTGTCAGTCCCAGGATGAACTTACTCTAAAATGAATTAATTACTGGCTTGTGACCAATTTTTTCAATGCGAAGAAGACATTTTTTGAGTGACTTCATTCATGCTTAAGCAACACTACCTTAAAGCACTGGGGTTTTATTTTTTTAATTGCCAAGAGGAGAAAAGGCCAGGCTACGGGACACACCAGTGCTGACTGTGAAAACGCCGCAGAAATGAAATTTAACTGTACCAGGAATACTGTTTTTATACATCGCTTAATGGGCAAAATGCCACTGAACGCATGGTTGCAGTTCAATTGACGTGTTCTGCCATCACCAACAGCTGCAGAACCCCCGGACTGAACCACAGCCTCCCCATTAAAGCTCGTTTCATCCATTGTTACTCATAATATGATCTAAAGGAACATTTACAGGATCTCATAGAAAGTTTAAATGTTGTTTGATGAGAGTCATTAGACATTTAAATCAGAAATGAATGGCACAGCAAGAGAAGCAATCACAGTACACCTAAAGTAAAGCACAAAACTTGCAGGGTATTCTTTCTACTCGTTCACTGCTCATATTTGCACTCTTGTACATTACACGAAGAACAGAAACCACAGAGGGAGAAAAAACACTTAAGTGTCAAATACCGTTTCAGGTATATATTCCCACTGCTCAGGAGCCCAATGGAAGCACATCCTATGAGATCACACACACAGATCATTTTTGTAAGAGTGACTTAGAGACAAACAGCAAAATTCTACATTTGCAATCAACCAAAGCATTTAGATAATTCTGAAGAAAATATATCACATATACATACATAGCAGTCACTTCATGTCCTCTTTTGGTGGTTTTGTTCACTAGACTTCATTTAGGTAACAATGTTTGCTTCCAATAAATCCTCAACATCAAGACTCTCAGGGTACTTGACAGAAAAGAAGGCAAGGGAATATGGAACAAATGATGACTGAGACTTTGCAAATACACCCTTCAATACCCAAGAGCATTGCTTTAAAATTGGGATTTCCATCTGGGTATACAGAAGTGGTGCCCTAGAATACATAATGATACAGGCTAAACATCAAACATACGTCATCCTGAGTTTCAAGTTCATGGATATTCCTTGTTCCAGCATGCAAATAAATTTCAAGCTTTGGGTGGCAATTTTCAGCCAACTCCCCAACTCCCCGTGTTTATATATTTCCTCTCTGTCTTTAGTTTGGGTGGAAAACTTGACTAAGCTCAGCAGTCTGTCTTGTACACAGCAGATCAGTAAATATCCAGCATGAGTAGTACAATATATCATAACATTCAAGGATTTGGGTGTGGTGAAGGTAGCGGCTGCTCTAAGCATATTTAGGAGATCAAAGACTTAAAAACTGTATTAAATATGCAAGTCCTAAAATAAGACTCACAGAATATTAGGATGTTATAACCCTAGACAGTATCAAGACCAATCCAATGAATCCAATTTTTCCACTTACTTTACGAGAAAGAGAGAGATATGTAAGAGATGATAGTCTAAAGGAAAAGAAAAAAACAAGCAAGCACCTATCCTGGTCCCAAAGCATATTGCAATCATATGTATTATTAAATTTTTGAAAATACATAAAGAAAAATTAGTTAGATGGTAGTGATAAAATTATCTAAAACAAAACATAAAGTCACTCAGAATTTTTTTTAAAAGATTCGCAGAGCAGATTTAATGACTAAAAGAAAACTCAAAGTCAGTATAGTATATTGAGATGACAGAACCCTAATTCCACTTTTAAAGGATTATAAACATTACACATCAGACTCTTATGGGTAATGCCATTCCATTCTGTGCTTAACTATCTCAGTAAAATTAAGAAATGTATTTTCTATTTTAATTTTAGGGTGGAATAGGAGAAGGGGAGAAAATAGAGCATCTATTGAGAAAACAGAAAAAAATTTGAAAACCTGTAATTTATTAATAAAACATCAGTTTTATTAATA
>NW_012100765.1:4469762-4470801 GCF_000951045.1 Mandrillus leucophaeus | reverse complement strand
TTAGCCAGGATGGTCTCCATCTCCTGACCTCGTGATCCACCCGTCTCGGCCTCCCAAAGTGCTGGGATTACAGGCGTGAGCCACCACGCCCGGCCGTTTCTTGTGTTTTTTTAAATGCAGATGCAACAAAATACAAGCATATATTCCTATTTTCCCCATTTTTACATGAAAGACAAACTGACATGCAAACTGAAATGATAGTTCAGTCTGACATGTCCAGACTGAGCTAATCACATGGAGTGAGAATATTTAAAAATTACATGAGCTGGGCTGAGTTCTTTAATGCCAGAACTTGGGGAGACCAAGGTGGGAGGATCACTTGAGGCCAGGAGTTCCAGACCAGCCCGGGCCACATAGTTTGATTCCATTTCTACAAAAATTTTAAAAATGAAAAACCAGCTGGGCATAGTAGCACACATCTGTATTCCCAGCTACTCAGTAGGCCAAAGTAAGAGGATCACTTGAGCCCAGGAGTTTGTGAGCTAGGATCGTACTACTGTACTCCAGCCTGGCAACAGGGTGAGACTCTCTCTTTAAAAAAATGTAAAACTAAAAGAAAAAATTTTTGAGTCAGTAGAAACTTGCATCTCCAATCAAAATGTAGAGGTTGCATATAAACTACAGTTTATTTTATGGTGCTGTATCATCCAAATCTGAGTATGTAGGAAAATCATCATTAATCCAGCAGAAAGTAAGCCAACCTAGTAAGAAGTCTAAATTGGAATATTTCCACTGTCATTTTCCCATTGGAATCTTACTAATTTTAATCAGCAATTATGAAACTAAAACATAAGTAACAACAATAGACCTCCCTAGTAAAATGTCTATAAAATCAACAAAATAATTTTGAATTACTTATGCCCATACAAAACCTAAGTATTTCTCAAAGAGAAAATTAATGGCACTAGAGTCACACATCCTGAGGTTATAAAAGTATATGGACAAGCTTAAAACATGCCCTTTAATTTCTTATTCTTTACTGCCACCCCTACTCAGGTAACCACTCAGATGGGGTTTCACCACGTCGCCTAGGCTGGTC
>NW_012100765.1:4462993-4465731 GCF_000951045.1 Mandrillus leucophaeus | reverse complement strand
TGCTTCCTGAAGCAAGAAAAAGAAGCAGAGAAGCCCATTGGGTGTGTGGGGAGTATAAAGTGCACATGTGGGGCCTTGATTCAAAACACAGCTGCTGGATCTAATTTTAGGCCAACTGGCCTTGCCATTGTCTCTTAAGGAAAATTTCCCACTGACTATTAGAAGCTGTAACATAAAAGCACATAATAGTATTCATTAGTTAACTTCTCTACACCATTGCTGTTTTATATAAGAAATATGTAATGTAACCCATCACAGAGAAGAAATTAACCAGGGCTGTGCAGGGCATTTCCGTAAAGGAAGTTTTATTCCAAACAAATGACCCCTGAAGATCCAGAAATACATGGACATATATGTAGTGCATAATCCAAGACTAACTCACATGTTCAATAAAAGAATTCAAGTATTTGCGAACACTGCATATATGAACATACAGGAATGAAATTACTAACTTTTCATAATTCTAATGAGGGTATTAACTGCTAACATTTATTGAGCTCTTACTATGTGCTAAATTTAGGGCTCGGTGCTCTCGTTGGAAGGGTTAATTCAATCCTTACCACCACTCTAATAGGTAGGTAGGTCCTTTGAGGAGCACCGTCTTACAAATGAGGAAATTCTATCAGAAGCCATGCAATTTCTCCAGCATTTAGGCAACTGACGTGGACATCTATTGGTAAGAAGGCTTCTCTGATCATGCCTAGCACTCTTTGAGGAAGTTATAAGTAACAGGACGGCACAATCTCATATACTCCCAGGCCCTTAAGTAATACAGTCACAATAAACTTCACATAAGTGCATCCAGAGCATTTGCTGCCACCATCAAGCAGGATGATGAAGTATGTGTCTGTCTGTGAACTCCTTTTTTTATTTCAGAAGGGAACCATATAAAAAGTCTGTACTGTTCATAAAGTGATCACTACATCCTTATTTCCAAAAGTGTAAGCAAAATATTGAAATTTTTATGTAAGATGATTTTCCTATAGGAACGTTTCATATCTTTCATTAGACTCCCAAAGCATTCCATGGTTCCAAATATGTTCAAATTCCCTGGCCTTCATTGCCTGGCCCTGGCCAAACTTTGAGAATCCCATCCTTCACCTGTCTTCATGACTCCAGTCATAATCTTAAGAGAACTACCTATGATTTCTAAAGTTCACAATCGCACAGACATTTCCCTCAGCACAAGCTGCCTTTCAATCTTCTTTTGTCTAAGAATTCCCACCCATCCTTCAAGGCCCAACTGCTCAAACTCTCTGCAGGTCTCCTGCCTAGCTTCCCTCTACTCCAGTGATTTAGATTTCCTAGTGGTACCCTATACATACATGCTTCTAATTGAGAACTTCTCACACAGTAGGATATTTTATATACATGTTTATCTCCTTCAATGTGAGCTCCTTGAGATCCAAAACTATTTTATTTCTCATTTTTTCTATCTCAAGCATTTAACACAGACCTCCACACATCTCCATAGATGGCTCAATACATTGGCAAAATTAATATGAATGTGTAAACAAATACTACAAAAATAATCAGTTAAGGACTCTAACACAGTGCTATATGATGCAAAATTCCTAAGAAACAATCTTTGTCCATAACGATCTTCCTACTTAATATTTACTCAGTGATTTATTTATACCCATCCTGGTTCCATAAAGAATCTAATCTATTCCTTATAAAATTCATTTCACATACATGATATTTTTCTCACAACAATCTTCCTCTTTCAGTTTGTGTTTCAATTGTTAGATAGCTTGTCTGTTAACAAGAGTAAGACACACTCACTCCAGTATATTAAACACATTAAAAATATGAAGAAAACAAAAATTCCTCATATGAGAAAACTGTCCTCACTCATTGTTTAATTTTTCTCATCTGTAAATTCAAGGACCTCAAAGTGATGTTCAGAGCAATAAAAAATTAGTGAATGAAAAGCTTGATCTAAAATAAAATGTCAATTTTTCAAGTGAATAAATTCACTATCTAAGACTTAAAGAACATCATCCAAGATCATATCACTGACGATGGAGAGGGCTGAGAGCGGAGGCCCTAAGATACATTTCTTTCATCTGGGGGTCTACAAACTACAGCCCCCTGGACAAAATATAACTTCTGTCTGTTTTGTAAATAAAGTTTTATTGAAATACAGTAACGCTCATTGGTTTCCTTGCTGTCTGTAACCGGTTTCATGCTACAACAGCAGAATTTAGTAGTTGCAACAGAGAGTCTGTGGTTACAATGTCAAAAAGATTTACTGTTTGGACACTTTCAGAGAAAGTTTGCCGACCCCTGCTCTAGTCCACCTCATTCTACTTTCAGAAACATGTCTATTCTCTAGTTCTTTGGTGAGGAAGGATGATTTTCATTTTTAAAAAATGTCCTTTATGGATGCCTATATAGCTAAAAGGTAAAATGGTAACATTCATAACATAAGAGACTGAATATGAGCATGAGGTTTTTTTAGCTTTATAAAATCAAAACATGGAAATGTATATTTGAACCAGAGTGCCCTGCCAGTAACCAAAATATTTAGCAAAGGAGGCAAGAGCCAGGGAAGGCCCTAGGAAAGTTCTGGACAAGAAGTTAGTCCCCCTCGCGCTCCCTCTCCACCTCCCCAGCAGTGTGTCCCCCTGGCTTCCTTGTACCCTCCGGCCTTCTTTGGTTTGGCCAAGGGCACAGCCTACCAGTCCAATAAAACCAACTCACCCAATCACATTTTCCATATTTATTTCACCTTC
>NW_012100765.1:4457999-4460743 GCF_000951045.1 Mandrillus leucophaeus | reverse complement strand
AAAATCAACTCATTAAAACCCAGATTCTGTTTGTTATTGTTGTTTTTAGGTATGTTTTCCATGAGGCATTTCTCTTTGAAAGGATGCGATATACTTATTTAGGTCACTCTTCAATGGCACAATGAGGCTTTATTCTAATTATCAATAAATAAAGTAACCTTAATGCATTTTAGTACTCATTTTCCTAGATGGGGAGATTAGTTGCCTATGTGACTCTTAATGGCAGGTAGGAAGAGAGAGGGCTAAAGAAAAAGCATACATTTTGAGAAATATGGCAGTAAAGTCACTGAATAGACTATTTCTGGATAAATATAGATTTCTGGATAAATAAAAAGTATGGTTTGTATATATCTCCCCCCTAAAAAAAAAAAAAAAAAATCAGTCCGATCAAGGCAACCATCAATACATACCACCCACCAGGCATTCAACCATGAGACTGTCAACATCAAAGCCAACTAGAACACGTTCCCCAAAGCAAAAAAAAAAAGTAATTGTAAGTTAGATTTCCGCTTGTGGCTATCAGAAATGTTATCTTAATTTGGCCTTAATGACCTATAATCACTTTTAGCATATGCCTTTTAAGACTGCTATTATGCAGCTTGATCTATGATATAATGGAACAGAACAGAACTGGAGGTATAATTAAAATAAGTTCCTGTAAAAGTGGAATATGTAGTACGTTGCTAATGTGTAAATGACTAAATAACGTAATTAGGTGAAATGAAGTGCACTTATAAACACGGATACTTAAACCGAATCATGATAATGTTCTGTACATGAATATATTCTTTAAAAAAGGTTTATTAACCAAACAGTAGGGCAAGAAATACAAAGAAACTAGGACCTATAAAATTAACACCAGTTAACATTGGCTTCTGAATATAAACTGATAAAACACAACTTAAATTACTTCTAGCTGTCAAAAATGTTAAAAATTATCATAGGGTCTTTTTCTTTAAAAAAAAAAAAAAACTTACTTTGATAGAAATCAAATATATAAGTGACCTAGTACCTTGATTTGGGCTCCAAAGTTTTATGCTTGGCACTAAAGGGTGGTTTTGCAAAATCAATCAATAAATAAATCTTTTTTTTTCTATTCCATATATGTAAATAAACCTGCCATATAATTAAACAGAAGCACCTTTCTGGTTGTACCAGGAAAAACACGAATGTTAACATTCACCCAAAAAGGCTGCTTCCTGAAGCAAGAAAAAGAAGCAGAGAAGCCCATTGGGTGTGTGGGGAGTATAAAGTGCACATGTGGGGCCTTGATTCAAAACACAGCTGCTGGATCTAATTTTAGGCCAACTGGCCTTGCCATTGTCTCTTAAGGAAAATTTCCCACTGACTATTAGAAGCTGTAACATAAAAGCACATAATAGTATTCATTAGTTAACTTCTCTACACCATTGCTGTTTTATATAAGAAATATGTAATGTAACCCATCACAGAGAAGAAATTAACCAGGGCTGTGCAGGGCATTTCCGTAAAGGAAGTTTTATTCCAAACAAATGACCCCTGAAGATCCAGAAATACATGGACATATATGTAGTGCATAATCCAAGACTAACTCACATGTTCAATAAAAGAATTCAAGTATTTGCGAACACTGCATATATGAACATACAGGAATGAAATTACTAACTTTTCATAATTCTAATGAGGGTATTAACTGCTAACATTTATTGAGCTCTTACTATGTGCTAAATTTAGGGCTCGGTGCTCTCGTTGGAAGGGTTAATTCAATCCTTACCACCACTCTAATAGGTAGGTAGGTCCTTTGAGGAGCACCGTCTTACAAATGAGGAAATTCTATCAGAAGCCATGCAATTTCTCCAGCATTTAGGCAACTGACGTGGACATCTATTGGTAAGAAGGCTTCTCTGATCATGCCTAGCACTCTTTGAGGAAGTTATAAGTAACAGGACGGCACAATCTCATATACTCCCAGGCCCTTAAGTAATACAGTCACAATAAACTTCACATAAGTGCATCCAGAGCATTTGCTGCCACCATCAAGCAGGATGATGAAGTATGTGTCTGTCTGTGAACTCCTTTTTTTATTTCAGAAGGGAACCATATAAAAAGTCTGTACTGTTCATAAAGTGATCACTACATCCTTATTTCCAAAAGTGTAAGCAAAATATTGAAATTTTTATGTAAGATGATTTTCCTATAGGAACGTTTCATATCTTTCATTAGACTCCCAAAGCATTCCATGGTTCCAAATATGTTCAAATTCCCTGGCCTTCATTGCCTGGCCCTGGCCAAACTTTGAGAATCCCATCCTTCACCTGTCTTCATGACTCCAGTTATAATCTTAAGAGAACTACCTATGATTTCTAAAGTTCACAATCGCACAGACATTTCCCTCAGCACAAGCTGCCTTTCAATCTTCTTTTGTCTAAGAATTCCCACCCATCCTTCAAGGCCCAACTGCTCAAACTCTGTGCAGGTCTCCTGCCTAGCTTCCCTCTACTCCAGTGATTTAGATTTCCTAGTGGTACCCTATACATACATGCTTCTAATTGAGAACTTCTCACACAGTAGGATATTTTATATACATGTTTATCTCCTTCAATGTGAGCTCCTTGAGATCCAAAACTATTTTATTTCTCATTTTTTCTATCTCAAGCATTTAACACAGACCTCCACACATCTCCATAGATGGCTCAATACATTGGCAAAATTAATATGAATGTGTAAACAAATACTACAAAAATAATCAGTTAAGGACTCTAACA
>NW_012100765.1:4449396-4452634 GCF_000951045.1 Mandrillus leucophaeus | reverse complement strand
GCTAATAAAAAATACCCATCAACAATTTAATATTCCATTGTGTAACTTCACAGAGAGTCCACTTAATCACTGATTAATTTTTCTCATCCGTAAATTCAAGGACCTCAAAGGGATGCTCAGAGCAATAAAAAATTAGTGAATGAAAAGCTTGATCCAAAATAAAATGTCAAAAATGCCCTGCCCTCTCCAGAATTTGACAAACATATTATGAGTAATACACATGAAAGAAGTTTGTGAACTTAAGGAGTTTGCTTAGAGAAGAAATAAGGTGGAAGATATGGAGGAAAGAGCTCTCTTCTTAGAGTTCAAACTCCTGGACTAAACTTAGGCTGTGCCCTCCACTAGGTATGGCCTTGGCCAACTCAGGGGAATCTCTGAATCTCAATGCCTCTTCAGTGACTCGGGGATAACTAGATTTCAGGGCCTAACATACGATATTAAGGTAAGTAAGGGAACCTGACATATGGTGCTCAGTGAATGTCAGTTCTCCAACCCCTGATTTGGGCCAATCTTTTATCTGGTAATAAATACTATGCAAAGTGTATTTGCAAATGCAAAAATTGTAATACCATCAGAAATTTTTGTGACCTTGAAAATTCATTAAATGAACAGAAAAGACATGTAGTGGTTTCCAATGGCACTATGACTCTAAACTTAAAATAAGCATGATCTCATAGAAGTATCATTCCTATTTATCAGCAGATTCTATTCAAATATGTATGTTTATGGAATTATTTATTAAGCAAATTCAGCATGTACTGAACCAAAGAGTTTTGATTAAACTAGGAAATAAAAGAAAGCCGCCGTGAGAAAGTGGCATTTCAGAGAGCTCTGAATGGAATCAGCCACGCAGAGTGAGAGGAGACGTGTTCCATAATATGTGCAAAGGCCCTGAATCAAGAAAAAGCTTGGCAAAGTCCAAAGCCTAGAAGAATCCCAATGTAGCCAAACAGTATACAGCAACAGGAGAAGGAAACTAAATGAGGTTGTAGAGGTACCTCAAGTCCATATTAAAGAGAACAGAAGTTACTCTAGGCACTATGAGAAAAACATTGAAGTTGGGAGAAAGCGTGCTCTGTTTGACTTTCTTATTTAAAAAATCACTCTGGTTGCTGTGAAATATGGATTCAACAGGGAAGGAGTGAAAGTGCAGAAAGTACTTAGGAGGCTACTAGAGTAGACCAGGCAAGAAAATGATGGTGTGTTGAACTCAACTGGTGAAAGCAGATGTGGAGAGCAGAACTCACAATTACCAAGTGAGACGGTAACACAAAGGATAAGGTCAAAGTGTCCAGAACTGGTTTAATCATCTAGGTCATGGCACTGCCATTTCTCATATGCAGAAGCCTAGGGAAGGTATACATTAAGGAGACAGGAGAAAATCAAATATAACAGACAGATGGCTCTAGAAACTGACTCTGAGACACACAGATCATACTGGAACAATATATATGTAAGCTGTCATCTTGGAAACAAGAGATGACATAAGAAGAAAATGTAACAGAAAATAAAAGTAGACATGTACTGGATGTCTACTATGTGTTAGACATGGGCTTAGAGCATGGCAAGTATTATGTTAATGAATTCTGCCAACAACCCTATTTCTATCCATTTTACAATGAGAAAACAAGGTCATATTGCTAATAACCAGATGATAACAACTCAGTCTGATTCCAGATTGAGGCACCGCACCAAACTGCCTCTCAACAGAAAATGAAAGCACAGGTAAGATCCCCAACATTTCCTCTTCCAATAAAACAGAGGCAGAAAGAACACTAAGAGAGGACACTGTGATGTAGACAATCTAGAAGCATAGAATTTCCATTTTTTAAAAAAGAACATTTTCTCTAAAGTTGCTGAGAAGAATGGGAGTTATAGGTAATCTTAGCAAAACTAGTTTCAATGGAATAAATGGTGACAGAAGTCAGACTGAAAAGGGTTAAAAAGTAAATCAGAATTCTGCTTCCAAAAGTAGAGCAATACACCCAAGGCCGCTCACACTACAAAACAACCAATGTTTAATATTTAAAAAAAGAAATTCTCCAAAAGTATAAATGCAAGAAATAAGGAAATTTTGAAAGTACCAAACATAAAACAAAACAAAACTTGAGTTTTCAATACTGAAAGGTAGGCACAAGAAGCAGGCATGCTCTGAGGGCAAATGCCAATATCAGCACTGTGATAAGAAGACTAGCCACTGGACCACTGGCCACGTGGGAGATCTAACTAAACAAGCGACTCCCAGAGTAGGAAAGAGACGGTGAGGCAAAAGCAATTCCTCTCTGGAGAAAGTATTTTCACTTTAGACTCTCAGATTTTTACAGATTCAATACCCACCAGATGTGAATTCATAAGCATTCCACAAAAGCAAAACAAAGTAGCTTAAGTGAGGTTTAATAGAAATAACAAGACTACCTCAAGCTCATGGAATTTAGGCATTGGATTTGTTAGAAAATATCTATAAAATTGTATAGTCTAGTTTACAATTATTAAAGAAAATGTGGTATATATACACAATGGACTATTATGCAGCCAAAAAAACAATAATGTCTTTTGTAGTAACATGGATGAAACTGGAGGTCACTATCTTAAGTGAAACAAACCAGACATAGAAAGGCAAATATTACATGTTCTCACTCATAAGTGGGTACTAAAATATGTACAGACATGGATGTAGTCTGTCAATGGGCTGACAGACAATGGAGACCCAGAAAGGTAGAGGGGCAGGAGGCAGGTGGCTAAGAAATTATTTAATGGGTACAACGTAGCCCTGACTTGACCACTACACAATCCATGCATGTCATGCTTTGTACTTGTACACTATAAATTTGTACACATAAATAAATATATATAATACAAAAACTGTTATAAATACAAGAAGAACTTAAAGACAGAATCACAAAAATGAACAAGAAATTAAAAAGTATTTAAAAATTAGTAGGCATAATTTAGAGAGATCCAAATGGAACTTTTAGAAATGAAAAAGTAAGCAATGAAATAAAAAAAATAATCATCGCATTAGATAACACGTTAGAGAAAGCTGAAGGGAGAATCTGTAAACTGGAAGATGGGTCTAAAGAAATTACCCAGAACGCAGCAGATACAAGGGGACTGAAAATATGAGAGAAAAGTTAAGAGAACGAAGGACAGAAAAGAAGGTCAAGCACATATGTAATCAGAATCCCCAAAGAAGATAACAGAATGAATAAAGGAGTCAGAATATTTAAAGAAATAAAAG
>NW_012100765.1:4428459-4447876 GCF_000951045.1 Mandrillus leucophaeus | reverse complement strand
AAAAAAAAAAACAGAATAAGCCTAAGTACATAGAAAGCAGGAAATAACAAAGATGAAAAATTAATGAAGTAGAAAACAAACACACAAGAAAAATAATCCACAAAGCCAAAAGTTGGTTTGAAAATAGTAAGAAAAACGTCAAACTAGCTTGATCATGAAAAAAGAAGGAATACATAAATAAAATTACAAATGAAAAATGAAAATTATGGAGTCAGCAGAGATTAAAAAGCTAAGAGAATACCATATATAACTTTATGGTAATAAATTTTAAAATTTAAATGAAATAGAAAACTGACATATATTACATATATATGTATACACACACACACACCCCTATACACACACACATACACTTAAGTTTATATATATAATTGTTAAAGCATCTGCAGAAAAACTAAAGCTCTCACTCTCAATATTATTATATTTAAAAATTCTATCAGTGGCTTAAAATCTTCTTATACTAGGACCAATTATAAAGATAAGTTTGACCTAATTTCAAAGAACAGATTGTTTCACCCTTATTTAGACTATTCCAGAGAATACAGAGTGAGAACACTTCCTTATTCTAACTTTGTAGACAAAACTAGACTTGGAAAGTAGGAGAAAAAAATATTATATGCCAATCATACTTTTAAACATAGATGTAAAAACACTGAAGAAAATATTTGAAATTGAGTCCAGGACAATACTTTTAAAAGAGTAATGAAGCTACATCATTAATTTTATCCCAAAAATGCAAAGGTGGCTTACCACAGGGAAATATACAAATGTTACTCACAACATTAACAGATTAAAGGAAATAAAGAAGTCATCATTTAATTGTATGTAGAAAAAGCATTTGATAAAATTCAATACCTGTTCATGATAAAAACTCTTCATGAAATATGAATAGAGGGCCGGGCGCGGTGGCTCAAGCCTGTAATCCCAGTACTTTGGGAGGCCGAGACGGGCGGATCACGAGGTCAGGAGATCCAGACCATCCTGGCTAACACGGTGAAACCCCGTCTCTACTAAAAATACAAAAAACTAGCCGGGCGCGGTGGCGGGCGCCTGTAGTCCCAGCTACTCCAGAGGCTGAGGCAGGAGAATGGCGGGAACCCGGGAGGCGGAGCTTGCAGTGAGCTGAGATCTGGCCACTGCACTCCAGCCTGGGCGACAGAGCGAGACTCCGTCTCAAAGAAAAAAAAAAAAAAAAAAAAGAAAGAAATATGAATAGAATTAAACTTTTTTAATCAAGTACCTATCAATATCAACATCACTATTCATGGTGAAAATCAGGAATAAGACAAGATAATCAGTACTGCCATTCCTATTTAACAGTGTACTTAAGGTCATATATAGCACAGTAAAGACAAAAAAAAAAAAAAAAGGCCAAGTACTGGGGTTTGAAAGGAAAAAACAATAAAATTGTCTTGAGTCACACATGATGTGAAATGTGACAAATCTACAGAAAAAACTCTAAGGAAAACACGAAGACATTTTCAGAATTAGTAACAGAGCTCAGCAACATGGCTGAATATGAAAATATACAAAAATCAATTGAATGCCAGGTGTAGTGGCAGGTGCCTGTAGTCCCAGCTAGTTGGGAGGCTGAGGCAGGAGATTCACTTGAACCCGGGAGGCAGAGGTTGCAGTGGGCCAAGATTGTGCCACTGTACTCCATCCAGCCCAGGCAATAGAGTGAGATTCCATCTCTAAAAATAAAAAATAAATAAAAATTTTTTAAAAAAGACTTTCTATATACAAGCAACAAATAATTTGAATAATTTAAAAGAAAATACTGGTAATAATAGAAGCAGAAAAATAAGGTACTGAAGAATAAATCATCAGAAAATGTAAAATTTCATGGAGAAAATTATAAAACTATAATTATGAAATTACAGCTAAAAAATTATAAAGAATTGTTTTGAGATATCAGAGACCTAAAAAAGTGGAGATATAAATGAGTAAAGATAATCATTAAATGCATAATAATTCTCCCAAAATTGATCTTTGGTTTCCATGCAACTTCAATAAAAATGCCTCAAAGGGTTCTCAAAGACCTTGACAAGCTGAATTTTAAATTCATGTAGAAGAACTCAGGCTCTACAATAGCCCAAAGTCAAATGTGTACATATGGGACAGGAAAACGGGGGAGGAAGGCCTTTACCTAACAAATAACAAAATATAGCTATAACATGTATTATAATGTGGTACTGAGGCAAAGTAGCCAAACTAACCAAGTAGAATAAAAGGCCCAAAAGGAAAGACCTCACAAATACAGGAACTGAAATAATCACAGAAATAGTATTGTGAATGACTGGGTAAAGGATGGACTTTCAGTACATGATTCTAGAACAATTGGGTATCTAGACATTTATGGAAAAGTGAAATTGGAGGCATACTTCCCATTCCACACAAAATCAATCCCAACTGTATGGAAAACTTAAATGTGATAGGCAAAATCATCAAATCCTTTTCAGAGGAAACATATAAAAGAATATATGTACAACCTTTGGGTAGAGAAGGCTTTTCCAACCCTTCAAAATAATTACGTGACTATCTTAAATTTAAGGACTTTATCAAAAGGTACCATAGAGAGCGTAAAAGTCACAAAATAAGGGAAGGTATCTGCAGCTTATATAACTAATAATTATCATCCAAAAATACATGAAGCACACCTAGAAATCAATAAGAAAAAACAATCCAATAGAAAATGGGGGCAGGTGTACATTCCACAGACCGGACATGAATGATCTGAAATAAATATATACAAAGCAGTTTAACCGAATTATCAAGGAAACGCAAATTAAGACCACAATGCAGTCCTATGTGGTGGCTCAAACCTATAATCTCAGCACTTTGGGAAGCCAAGGAAGGCGAATTGCTTGAGCTCAGAAGTTCAAGACCAGCCTGGGCAACATGGTGAAACACCTTCTCTACAAAAAACACGAAAATTATCTGGGTGAGGCTCATGTGCCTGTGGTCCCAGCTCCCCAGGAGGCTGAGGCAAGAGGATCACTTGAGCCCAGGAAGTCGAGACTACAGTGAGTTGAGGTTGCATCACTTGCCCTCCAGCCTGAGCAACAGAGTGGCATGTGAGACTCAACCTCAAAAAAAAAAAAGACTATAATGGGATACATTTTCTATTTTTATACCTAGTAGACTGCACCAATAGTAATCCTTTATGCTACAGGTGGGAGTGCAGATCAGTAAGAATCTTTAAAAAAACAACTGGACACCATCCTGTCATGCTGGACTTTCATATAACTCTACAAACCAACAATTCTACTCATAGATATCTACTCAGATAGGTATCTACCGTACAGAGAAAGTCTTACACATGTGCATCAAGAGAAACACACAAGAAAGTTTGTAGTTCCAAAAAAGAGGAATCAACACAAAGGTTCATCAGCTGGAACATGCATAAATAAAATATAACCTGCAGAGAAAATGAACGTGCACCACATGCAACAACATGGACAATAACATACCAAGTGAAAAAGCAAGTAGCACAAAACAATCTATCAGTTTTGTAATCCTCCAAAACAAGCAAAACCAAACAACATACAGTATTGTTTAGGGATACATACGCCAGTCACAATACTACTTAAAAAAGGGCATGAGAATGTTTCTCTCTGGCAGGAAAGATAGGGGAAGGTGGACAGGGAACAAACCCATAGGCCAGCCAATGGATCTGACATTGTTCCAGTACTTATGTTGGGTAGCGGGTTCATAGGTGTTCACTCCATTATTAAGCTTCACAACTTATATTTGCTACACAGATTATTCTGTAGGCATCAAATATTGTAAGATAAAATATGTTTTCTAATATTTGCTTGGGGTTAAATTTTAAAGCACACAGTAGCAGCCTGTGTAGAAAAAACTTAACAAAAGTCTTGCTAGGAAGGAAATTAAGAAAGAGGCTATGGCCAGAGGGGAATGTGAATGAGAGGCAGAGGGTGTTTTTTTGTTGTTGTTGTTGTTATTGTATGTTTTGTTTTTAATTATGAAATAATTCAAGCATAAAGAAAACACACATCATAATTCAGCCTCCAACCCATCCTCAGCTCTGTCGACCTTAATGTTCTATCATACTTTTCAAAAAAAAAAAAAAAAGGCATTGTAGATACTGTTGAAACTCTCTGTGTCCCTCCCAAAAGAAAGGTAATTAATTATAGTTCATTTTGTTTAAACTAAGAGTTACTAAAGCATGCCTGGATGCTGAGAGGAACTCTCTAGGAGGCAGAAACAGGACCAAGCACTGCCCACTTCTCTCCACGCTCTGCTACCAATTCACCTGCAGTGGGCACGTGCTTTCAGGAGTTTTTTGCTTGGTGTAGACAGTTCTATGCCCCTCTTGTTTCAGCACCCTTGTATGAAGGACACGAAGAGCTCTACGGTCATGGAACCAACTCTCACTAACTGACACAGATATCAGGATCCAACCCATGACCACAGTATTACCCCAAGGCTCTAACTAGCTGGTGTAACCAAAAATGGAAAAGAAAAAAAAAAGTAGCATTTTGTTTTTCAACTTCAACAGAAAATAACAGTGAAAGAATGGTGATATTTTTCCTAAAATGGACTAACAAGTATCCTGATTTGGGAGGTGACTTCCAGTAGTAAACAATAAAATAGTTGAGAAAATGGAGTGAGGAGGAAGGGGAGAGAGAGATGTGGTCAACAGAAGAGAGCCAAACGGAATATTAGCCAGGATTTGTAAAAAGGGGAAGCTTCATTTTATTCCTAATCAAGAGTTACCAGCTAATTTCCTCCCTGTGACAAAATGCAATCTAACAGTAATGCTGCAATCCCAGACAGAGTATCCCATAAATTGAACCACCCTCATAATGTCCATTAACAAAGACATTCACTAACTTCTGTGGCTGTGCTGACACCTGACCACAGGCAGGAGAAGTGAATTCAATTCAACAGGTCTAACAAAACCATCATAATGCTTACTGCTCATAAGAATATAAGCTATAAAAAACCTAAATAGGGCCAGGCACCGTGCCTCACGCCTGTAATCCCAGCATTTTGGGAGGCTGAGTTGGGTGGATCACCTGAGGTTGGGAGTTCGAGACCAGCCTGACCAACAAGGAGAAACCCCCGTCTCTACTAAAACTACAAAATTAGCCAGGCGTGGTGGCACATGCCTGTAATTTCAACCTACTCGGGAGCCTGAGGCAGAAGAATCGCCTGAACTCAGGAGGCAGAGTTTACGGTCAGCTGAGATCGCGCCATTGCACTCCAGCCTGGGCAAGGAGAGTGAAACTCTGTCTCAAAAAAAAAAAAAAAAAAAAAAAAAGCCTAAATAGTACTGAAGTCCATTCAATAAGACCCACTTCCACCCCTGTACCCTTGCAGAATTGCAAAATCAATCTAACACTTTTCTCAGAAAATGAAAGAGCACTTCTCTAGTTAGTGCTTGGTTGCTAAAAAGGTAGTGGCTATCACACAGTAGCTGAATTAGGTCTCACAATTACTGTCGGAATGTGTAACGTATGGTAGATTTTCAAGTATTAGAAAGTTATAGGAAGTTATAACAAAACAAAACAAAGCAAAAAAAACACAAAACCAAGTAGCCACTATGAATGCTCCCCAATGACCTAAAGGTACAGATTTCAAATAAAGTCTACAGAGTTAATTCTCCAACTTCATCACCCACACTGTAGAACCAACAACCCTGTCTCTCACCTAAACTTCTGCAAAAACCTCACAACTGGTAGAGACCACCCACACTGACTCCCCTTTGGGTCCATGTCCCAGACACAAATCTGATTAGCAGCACACTGTCAAGGCTCCCTGTGGCTCTCAGTCTTGCAGGATCTGACACCTACCAACCCCCACCAGCCGCGGCGGCTGGAATCATGCCCTACCTGTCAGCCAAGGAAACTCCACCCATTTAACTCCCCCTCATCTAAAGACCACAGTTCACCGGGGCTGATCTCTGAGCCTTTCGTGACTGCTCTGCTTGGTCAGATATTCCTATTGCAAACTCTTCTCAGGCCACACACCTTCAAATGTAGTATTTGACCTTCTTTGGCTGATTATCCATTAATATCTGTGTCCTCCATGTAGGCCACACCAGAAACATACCTGTCTTGCTCATCATTTTATTTAGAGCAGTCAGAGTATTACCTGACACGTGTAGATGCTAAATAATCATGTACTTAATTTTAAGAGAGTATTTTACTGTTGTCAATTTAAAACAAATATTAACATAATTCAAGTGTGGGGTAAAAAAGATAAGCATGTATATCTAGTGTCCTAGAAGTAAATGAGTACCATCTACACATTCAAAATTTTAATTTCTGCTCAAAAAGGATGAATGGAACATAATTCTCATTGCCTCCCAGAAAACCTCTGATATGAAATTTCGGAGTACATTCCTAAAACTACACTTCAAGGGCCAATTTCTACAAGCATTCGAATCCATTCTCCTTCCTTTATATTCACATAGAACATGGACACATATATACAGATTTTAGGATTTCTGTCTCAGTTAGAAAGGTGAAGTCCGCACTTGGTTATATTTGAAAAGTGTCTTTGGAAAAAGTCTACTTGCATATTTCAACTTATTTTATTTTATTTTACTTTATTTTATTTTTGAGACAGAGTCTTGCTCTGTTGCCCATACTGGAGTGCAGTGGCGCAATTTCGGCTCACCACAAACTTCGCCTCCTGGGTTCAAGCCATTCTCCTGCCTCAGCCTCCCAACTAGCTGAGATTACAGGTGTCTGCCACCACGCCCAGCTAATTTTTGTATTTTTAGTAGAGATGGGTTTTCTATTAAATAATGAAATCATGTTGACCAGGCTGGTCTCAAACTCCTGACTTCAAATGATCCGCCTGCCTCGGCCACCCAAAATGCTGCGATTACAGGCATGAGCCACCCCGCCTGGCCAACATCATTTATTTTAAAAGTACCTTATTTGAATTATTGTAGAACTTTTATTTAACAACTGCAACATCATGTCCCAATGCCGAAGCTGAAATTTGTTGTTCTTTGTAGCACCATAATTTCTAGCACTGTAACTTGTATCTTGGCTCTCAAAAAAAAAACTTTTACTGAATGAATAAATGAATGAACGAATGAACGAACGAATGAATGTGCAAATAAGTAAATTAAAGGTAATAATTCCTAAAAATTCTATCGTTACTCCAGTGAAATACACTCACACTGAAAAAATAACATGGCATGCATTCATACGCTTTCACTTTTCTGAAGCTTTCCACTTCCTTTAAACAATCAAGCCTCAAATAGTTATGGACTATCTCTCATTTTATTCAACTCTAGCAAAATTACTAACGATTAAAGTGTAGAATTCCCTTACAAGTGGGACACTACAAATGTACACCCCATATAAAAGAGAAATCATTCCAAATGAGCCGGAAAAAGAATAATATGATGTTAATAAAATCACGGGAAAATTAGATGTCAGAAGAAAATTAATCTTGCAGTTAGAAGTAACTAGATTGAAGAATCACAGTGGCCCTAAGAGAACAGAAAAGCATTCAATGGTTTGGGGCATCAGTTAGTGGACAATGATGTCCTAGAGGGCACAGAACAAAGAAAAATTATTCAAACAAGCATTAAAACTGACATCGTTTTATCTCTTTTCAAACTTACAAACTGGGTTATGTATGAAATTGTATAGTCAACCTGGAAATATTATTACCACCTGCTTACCAAAGCTTTGAGTTTCAGGTTGCAGGGTTGCAAAATATTTCCAATATAAATCCCTTACTTTTTGAAAAGTGAAGACAAAGGTTGAGGAATTCATAGGTTCTTAACTGTAATCTTTTACACGAGTCTAGAATATCCTCTTTGTCATAAAAAAAATTTTTTTTACTCTATACCAAACACAGTTATTCATTAATAAATTCTTCCTAAGCCAATATCAACTACCATTTGAATTTTTGGCTTCACTATGGAAATTAGACACACATGCTACATTAAAATACTTGCAGGTCACAGAGAGAAAGACATTTTAATCTCAACAATATTTGGGGGAAGGGATGGTATCCATATACACACACACATGTATTTTTCTATTTGTGATGTACTTCTGGTCAGTTTCATTCAAAGATATACCTGGCCACTCCACAATGTTTTTACAAATATTACATTAGTTTTTGCTAAGATCACAATATCTCCAGAAAAGTTTTAAACACATTTCTCAATATATAATATGGCAACAATAACTATCACATTTCCCTTCCAGCTTTTGACCAAACAGTCATGGTGATGCCAGTGATGATAATAAAAATTATAATGATGAATTTTTGCAATCGTAAAATGTTTTAAATACAGCAGTATTCCTTTTTTTAAAAATGTGAAAACCCCTCTTGAATTGTACTGGTGAGTTTCGATTTTGTTTAGTTTTAAGACGCAGCCTTTAAGATCCTACCACTTCCTCAATATGAAACAGCTACTTACCAGCAAACATTGCAAAAGAATCTAGATTTCCAGAATTTGGCTACATGAACAATTTTCTCCAAAGCAGCCTCATTTGGCTCAAGAAAGTTCCCATTGCTGAGTGACATAGTAGGAAGAATTTTGGGAACTGGGGACACAAAAACTTCTATTTCCACCCTGACACTACCATTAAAAACATATACTTTTGGATGGAACTAGATTATAATCTGTAACACCCCCCAATGAAATGCAAACTCAGTGAAGAAAATAAACAGCAACCAAGACAGGAGTTTTTGCCAGGAAATCATCCCATGTGTCTAGACCAGAGTTGACTCCACTGCAGAGCCGAGAAACTTCTCTCTGGGAGATCTCTTTAATCTACTCTTTCCAGTTTCTTTCATCTGTGCTTGGTTTGCAGTGATCCTGATATGCATGCTCAGTCTCACTACCTACTTGTCAAAATTCTACCATTCCTTCAAGGATTAGAATTGAGTTTTCCTTGAACCCTTCGTTATTAATTTCGCCATGAAAGAAGTAAGTTTTCATTTCTCTAAACTCCCACATGATTGTGTCTTCTCAATGCTAGATGTTATTTACATTCTTACTTTTCTATTTTCTCCTGTTAGAAGAAGCTTGTCCAACCCACAGCCTAACACAAATTCGTAAACTTTCTTAAAACATGAGGGTTTTTTGCAAATTTTTTTTCAGCTCATCAACTATCATTAGCGTATTTTTTGTGTGTCCCAAGACAATTCTTCTTCTTCCAATGTAGCCCAGGGAAGCCAAACGATTGGACACTCCTAGAGTATATGCCCTCTGAGAGAAGATGTCTCTTCCTTATTAAAGCCCTCTATGTCCTCTAATTGCTAACGTGGAGATATGAGCATAGCAGGTACTAAAAAATGTATTAGATGTATGTATTAGATGATCCATCAATCAGAATTAGACTAGATAGATAAAAAGCTGGCTAGCTAGATGCAAACAACATCCCATCTCCATTCCCAGCATATTAAAACCCGAGGGACAAACTGAAGCTATGCTACCAGTCTCCAGATAATAATATAAATAAAGATACTTTTCTAACCATTCATTATCAATTTGTACTCATCTTAAGTGAATATAAAAGCAATTACTGACAAGGTATGCCAATTTGCATGTTTTTTATGGCTTGCTCTTTAGCATTTTACACCCTGTATGAAAACTGGATTGTCCAGAGTTTCAATAAGCTGCATAGATGCTAGGTCTTTTTGCACTTTACCAGTTCTGTAAAGACCCTGTACTTAAGTCTTCACATGGGAAATTTGAGATTAAAAACCTTCCATTTGGATGCCTTGAAATTCAGCTAAGTACCCCCCAAAAGAATGTTTAAATGAATGGAAGATTAAAGCACAGCAGAACATTCTAAGGGGTATCCTGTAATGGGGCTTTGTCACCACCTTCTCTGTTTTTATTGAGCAAGTGGTCTTTTCCCAAGAAGCAGAAAGTTTATATGGCAACCAGCAGTCCAGTTTAACTATTTGAAGTTTAAAATGTCAGAGAAAAAAAGTTTGTAATGGAAATGCTGACAGGCCATGAAGTAAAGAGGCACCAGCAGGTGCTGCTGTAACCCAGGGTCATAATTCAATCAAGCTGGATTTTGACGTCATCTGTTACAGAAAAAAGCCAAATGGTTTATGAACAGCACCAGAACCCCCAAGATTAAATTACAGCCCTGATATTTAATCATGGGTCTTACTTTGTTATTTTTAATAACACAATACATTTTAACAGTTATTTGTCAACTGCCTTGGCCAAATTAGAACACGTGATGACAAGTGGGCTGGATGACAACTTCCATCTTTCACAATCTCAGTTTTTAATAATTTTTTTCAGAAATGGTAGATTATACACGCTTTCCCCTTCTTAAGAAATATACAGTTGGTACCATCGAATTGAGTCCAAGCCTTAATTAAAAGCAGCATGAGGTCTTTGACCAGAGGGTCAGGACATGTGTATTTGTGTCCTATTACAGCCAATAACCAACTGCATGATTTGGGCAAAAGACTTTTAACCCTCCCGAGCCTTTGCTACTCACCTAAAAAATAACAGAGCATCTCTAAAGTATCTTGTAAATGTAAATTTCCATAAAGTATTTACTTGAAACACAAAACTGTGTCATTACTTTGGGATTCCCTGAGGATTTGAATGCGAACTTTTTATAGCAGAAAAGTTGATGGATTTTGTATTTCAGCTAAAATTACTCGGATCAAAGAGGCATTCTAGCACAGGAGAATTTATAAACTAACATTTTTAGAGGTAATGTCAGCATCAGCAAGTGAACAGGTTCTTCAAAAAGTAACGTACAAATACGGCTGCACAAATACTGCCGCACGTGTGAAGGGGTGTTTGCAAAACAAATCAATAAAGGCACATCCAACAATGGATTGCAGTTAATAAACTACATATAGTAATTACCACCAATGTCAGTCTAGAAAGTCATTCATTAAATGTTAATTGTCACACAAAAGTACAAAAGCATCCATTTGAACAATCAATCGTGTGGCTGCACCTTTAAATAAAATACTTTCTTACAGCCCTGAAATTCATCCACGTAAACTGATTTTAAACACACCTGGGTATTTGATATGCTGATTAACTGGGCCCTTATTTATCTTTGAAATGAAAGTAAACATGACAACCTTTTCAACATTTTCACTATTCCTGAAAGTCTAATATAAATATATATATTTAACTATATATAACTTATAAAAAAGTGTTAATCTTCTCCAAAGATTATATTATTATTTCTCTTACATCTCTCTCCTAAGTATTAGGAGACATATGGGTCAAAAGTATCCACATAAAACCCAGGCACATACCTTATTCCTAGTCAACTGGCTCACGAATGTACAAAATGGATAGCTCACATATAAGCTAATAAACCTGGTGGTCAGTTGTGAAAATTTTATCCAGAGTAGTAACACACCAGTAACAAAAATAACCTTTTAAAAAACCTATAACCTATTTTACATTTTCTAATACTTAGCACTATCTAATTAACTTGGAAGAACACCTGGCCATAAAAAATAGCTCATAAAATACAAAAAATAATAATAATAATAAAGAAAGGGCAGATTTTTCTGTTCCTACTTAGCTTCATTTTCATGCTATGTCTGTATAAAATCTGACTTATTCAACATACGTATAGATTCTAAAGATTTGGCCAAGAACATTTTGGTTTCAGACTTGTAAACTGAAGAACATTTCAAAACACACCATGTTCCTTATTAGGCAACTTAAGATCTGTTATCTTGGCTTATGGGAACAGATCTAAATAGCATCATAATACTAAACGTTGAAAATCACAGGCCTGGGGCCACCAGGACTCAACTCTATGACTTGGACGAGGTTGCAAACTTCCAATATAAAATGTAGTTTACCATTAGGAGTAAATGTTTGATCTTTAAAGCTTACAAAATTACTTTGTTTATCATAGCAGATGAAAGCAAAAAGGAATAATTTTAAGCTCAAAACAAAACTGTTTATATGACAGTCTTTACTGCTCCATGATTCTAAGCATTTAAGACAGATTCGAGCAATTAACAGCATAAACTTTCATTACATAGTTCTATTATATATGTTTATGTGACTTGGCTGTTCATCTGTTATTTAAGTGATTTCCTCATTACAATAGTAGGGTAAGGATAATTTGCTGATGCTGTCAAAAATGTTAAGCATTTCAGTTTCAACAGTTCTTGGATCCCCACACTTGTTTAATGCATTTTATTTACTTAAGTCAGTGTCAAATAGAGTACTGCTTCTGCCTTCTGAATTTAGAAAATGTAACATTTTAAGCACATGTCTGGTAACAGACATATCAAATCTTCAAAACTGCTTATTTTAGTGATGCAGATAGAATTTAGGTTATTGTTCTTGAATATTAGGTTTCAAAGATCTAACAACAAACTGCAAAACTTTTTTATATTTAAAGAGAAGAGATCCTTATTTTTTACATATTAATACATCAGGCTTGGTTACCTCAAATTCTAAATTGATTAGCTACATAAAAACATGTTTTCACTGGCATCCACGTAGACTATCAACTTACAACAGAATGAAAGCATAACTTTTTAAATATCTACTGTATTTTCTTGGTAAAACTAATAAAGATAGGAGAAAGACATATTTAGTCACATTGAAATCTGTCATAAATTAGAAGGGTAGCTTATTTGGATACAAAGGCAAGAAAAATAATGGGTATGGTTTACATCATTACATTAGGTATGTTTTTTAAAATGCTATCTACCCTACAGATCATGGATAATATTTCGTGCCAAACCTCAATATCACATTGTTTGCCTATATAATCTTGAAAAAATGAGCTGTCTGACGTGTGTGTGTGTGTGTGTGTGTGTGTGTTTGTGTGTGTGTCTGTGTGTAGAACTCAGGACTTTGAGCTAGACAAACCTGAGGTTAAAACCTAATTTCATTATTGGCTACCTTAAGATCAATTTGTTTAACATCTCTCTCAGTTTCCTCAGCTATGAATACAGAATAGTAGTAATCCTGGATCTCACTAGGTTCTTGTGAGGATTTAAAAAATACAACAGGTATAAGGTACACAGCACACCTCTCCAACACACTGAGAAGCACTATGACATGCCCACCCACACTATCATTTTACACAACATCATGCAAAACAGTCACAGGGAAGACCAGGCAAAAGAGAATGATCAATAATCCAAAATTCAGCTCCAAACCTAAAAAAGTTTTCAGAAAGCACATGCACATACAGAAGTATTTATATGCACAAATATCAGCACACTAATCCTCATGCCCCATTATGTAGTACAAATGACAGAAAGACAGCAGTGAGACCACGATTATTTCCAATAAAGGATTTGCAGGGCCATAGAGAATCAGCAAATAATAACTTGTTTTTTAAAATCACAAATAAAAAAGCACAGTTTGGAACTCCTTATCTTGGGCCTCAAGTTTTCTTTGCCTGTAATAATGAAGGCACTGGGCAACATTTCTAACGGGTTTCTATGCCCAAAATTCTATGATTCTAACATAATGGGTTTAAAGCCACTGTACTTCTTTTAACCTGTTAAATTACTCTGCCCTTTACAAAAAGCCACAGCTCCCTTATGAATTATACCATTTATGATCTTAAGGGTGTGTTCACTCACTTATATACACACACACAATATTAAGCAGCTCTCAACAAATACCTTTAAGGGGAAACCAATTTTTTTTTCATGCCATCACTATGAACTCAAAATTAATTCAGGATGTGACCATGTGAATTTTCTGTATCATACAAAACTACCCACCGGATTGATTTTTTTCCGCCTCAATGAATTCACTAAATTGGCATATCATTTTTGTGTCATGTGGATATAGGTTAGCTAACTTACGTAAATTTCAGGCAATACTTTCCTCTTCCAAAAATGACCCACTACAGAGATGTGGTGTGTTTTATAATGCTGCTCTGGTTCAAACACTCGTTCATTTGACAATCTTGTCACAATACCTGAACACTTCAGTAAAACTAAACAATTACAGGGGAAAAAGCTCAACTTTTAAACCAAGGGAGAAAGATGTAGTATCTGTCATAGACCTGCAGTAAATACATGTAACAGATGTGACCAGGCCTGATCTAACCAGTTCTTTAGAATACATCATTTTAGTGGCCCAACTTTAAAATGACTTTTTCAAAAGATGCCAAAGCTAGTATGTTTCTCTTTTCCTCACAGGAGTCAAAGGTAACCAAATAAACTGCCCTTCTGCTAGATCAGAAAATTAAGCCCATACTCATCAATAACTTATAGACTGTTTATATGATTTTCTTTTTTTGGTAACTTAGGCATCCTACTTTTTTTCAATGAGAATAACTTTCCAATCATCCAGGCATGTGGATGCTTTTAGTTTGTTTTAAGATCAATGATATAACGGATATTAAATCCCTTTGTTTAAGTTACCATATAGGTTACAACTATTTCTTAAAAATAATTCCAGAGCCCACCAATTTTCCCTGTTAAGGTCATCGAAGCTCTGAACCATCATGGCTGAATTGTTTTAGTGCTTTCTGCTGAACACCTGCAAACATCAAACAAAAACTGCTAGTCCTTTCCTGGGTTGACAAAAGCCTTTCATGTGAAAAATGCTCCCTGGGAATGTCAGGCTGTAGCTCAGGTTACATTCCATTCTCCCTAGCAGCCTCACCATTTCTTAAGGTGGTAGGAAAAACCATGTTTGTGAAATGAAAGATTAAAGGGAATATGGCCACACTTTATTTTTATTCTCACACTGCAAATCACTATGGAGCATCCTGTATTAATGGAATCAAAAGCTATTGGGAACTCTAAGCATGAATCATTGCCATGTCTCACTTTGAAAAACTATAGCTGATTTTTCAAATAGGAACAGTTTACTTATACTTGAGGTCTTTTTTTTTTCCTAAATCCAGGTTTCAAAGCAACCCATGAAAGGGACATCTGAGTCCACTCAAGACAATGGATATTAACTTGAAGTAAATTCAGAAAATTATTTCTCTCTCCAAAGTTTCCTAGTTGATCCTACCAATTAAAGGGCAAAATGCAGTTTTCATGATTTTTAAAATGTGTTACGCTTTTAAAAAAGATTTAACTCTTTTAAGTGGGAATACAACCTGTTTTCTTAACTAATAGCCCTGTGTTCAAATATATCTTGATAGAAGAAAACTGCACACTCCAATCTGTACCTTATATATTATAATCACCATCATACTACATGAAATTAATACCCTGCATTCTCAATCAGACAGCCAGAATAAAAGACCACTACATTTTTTACCCTTACAAGTAAACATTTGGTACTGAAAACACTACTTCTGGTACAATGTAACTTCAAGTTCCGCACCTTCAAAATAATCACTGTGTATGCATTAGAAGAAGTGTAACATAACTTACTAAGAGTGAAGTCTCTCTCCAGGTTTGCATGCATGAACCTGTGTGTGTGTGTGTGTGTGTGTGTGTGTGTGTGTGTGTGTGTGTGTGTGTGTGTGTGTGTGACTGTCTTAAGAACTGTATAAGTGTTGATACATGATCACTTACGTGTGTGTGTGTGTGTGTGTGTGTGTGTGTGTGACTGTCTTAAGAACTGTATAAGTGTTGATACATGATCACTTACCAAAATGCATTAATACATATTCAACTTATGGAGCCTGTACTCTCTATAAACATTTAAACATCACAACAAGAACTTTATTTAAATGTGAACATAGAAAATGGATCAGACATACAGTTGTCTTTTTAAATGTAACACAATCTCATATTTCTAAACACCTTACTTTATTAAATGATATCTAAAGTAACATACTTCTTATAAATGCGTGTTTTCACAACACTGCAAACTAGTTTTTTAGCACTGACTTTAAAAGTAGCCTATCTCTGTGCCTGACATAAGCTACTTTTAGATTTAAACTGAATACACGTTTTTAAGTTAAGACATAAAAAAATACTGTCAAAGATAGTTACAGTTTTGATCTTGTCTAACATGAAAAATTAATTTGTCCACAAAAGATACTTGTCCTTACCTTTACGTCAAACATGCATATTCATATTTTCCATCTTAAAAGTTGCATAGAGGATACCACACAGAAATTTAAAGATATAACACTAATATAAAAACTGTCCCAAGTCCCTAAGTGGAAAACATAACAAGGTCCAGGATAGTAAAACACAAACATATTGTCTGTCAATGGTCCTTTTAATCAAAAAACTAAAATAAAAATACAACAGTCATCTCACATTTTTTAAAACAAGTTACAGAGACACAAATTCCCTCAACTTAGGTGGGCAACAGAAGGGGAAGGAACTTATTTGGAAATGAACAACTTTTAAAAGCCATTAGTTTTATAAAAATATAACAATTACACAAATCACATAAGTGACCAAACTTCTTTCGTTGCTATAGCACCAAACGAATATTAAGAGATGTTAAATTATATTCATAGTTGACAGACAATTCCACTGGCATCTCACAGCTAAAAGACGTCAACATTTACCAGTCTGACTTAAGAACAGTACTCGGCCTAATGTACTGTTACATACCATTGCCAAAACTCCTAAAATACTACAGCTGTTTAACAAGCATAAATGGATTTAAGCCTCGGACTTAAAGGACAGCAGGCAACGATGTATAACTTTTTCTTATTTGAAATTCATTGGATTAAAAAAATACATTTTAAATGTATATTTTCACTCTGCACTTTTAATAAGAGATATTCAAATAGCCCTGTAATAAACCCCTCCTTAGATGCCAGATAATCACTGTGCACACAGATTCCTTTGTGAATAGTGCTAGCGTCTTTTTTAAGCATCACCCAAAGATCTTTCATTTATAAAACGTAAAAGTCCTTCCAGATTTGCAACTTTAAATACAGTAAAAATTCATTGCACAAGTAAATCATTAGGGAAAAGAAACAGCTAAAGCATCAATAAGGGCATCTTAAATATAAAGGAATTCATATTTAGCCTCTAAGATTAGCAAGAGGCTATTTACAGCTATGGTTTACTACATAGCATTCATTTGCAGAATTAAGTGTTCATTTCTTTAAAAGGGTTAATTGTATACAGTACCTAATAAATGATATTATTTACAAGGGATTTTCCCATTTTATGAATGTTAGAGATTTTTTCCGCTTATTTTCAAATAGGAAACATTAATTTATTCCCCATGTTAACACTGGTCTTATCTTTATGTGTTTGATTACAACTGTATTAGAAAATTGCTTTTAAATTAAGTGATGGAATTTTGAAAGAGTTTCCTTGACTTAAAAAAAAAGACCTAATTTTAATTGCACAAGATAACATTTTGTGTAAGATATGCCACTGATGGGTAATGCAATAACCATATGATTATAGGCTAAAATTCAATGACTTTTTCAGAACACTTCAACAGAGCCAAAAACATATAATTGAGTAAATAAACAGCCAAAAACATTTAACTTCACACTAAGAAAAGAATTTACATACTTGAGCCAGTAAAATGTCCACTTGCCAAAGAAGTTGGTCCATTTTTCCCACTGCTTACAGGAGGTGAAAACATCTAAAAGAAACAAAGAAATATTACAGTTGAAAATAAGACATTTGTGCCTTCAGAGCTCCTCAAAGATCTTTCATACTGTTACCAAACAGCTTATAGTTTATGCTAAGGGTTTATTTAGTAAAATACATCACCATCCAACTTAAAACTAAAAGAGAAACAACATTCCAAATCCCACCCCCAGCCCCCATTATCACTCTGTTCTTTCTTTTTCCTCAGGTTCATCAGATGGCCAAGCAGAACTACTACATTTGGAACAAACAGAGTCCCCATAATGCTATCAAGATTCAGGTTGGAGGCCAGCAGCCTCTCTAGAAAAACACTAGTTTCACCAAGGAGAAGAAAAAAGTTGTTTGTTTTATATTGGAAACCTTGGCCATAAACGTGGCAATGTCCATTTCCATCTCGTATAGGATTTGCCTGTCATACGTGAACCCAAATAAAAATAAAAGTGCCACCTGCACTAAATTCTCATTTCGTCTCTAACAGGAGAGCAATTGGAAGCAAGACTCTCTCTCTCTCTCTCACTCTCACTCAATCTTTCACTCCCTCTCTCTCCAGCATTTATTTCGACCCTAATTGGTTTCCCTCTTCTTCGACGTATCTAGTGGATAATGCACACCTTCCCTGAGTCACAGCCTGCAAAAAGCAAAGGAACGAATGGAGAAAGTGCAACAAGCAGAAAGGGGGCTGCAAAGCTGCCTGCCTAGGGCTACGTTTCCTGGCAAAACTTCCGAAAGCCATTTCTCCAAAAGAAGGTCTAGAAGAGGAGGAGGAGGAGAAGGAGGAGGAGGAGGAGCAGCAGCAGCAGCAGCAGCAGCAGCAGCAGCAGCAGCAGGAAAGAGCCCCACTTGGAAGGCGGTTTGGATTTTATTTGTGTGTTTTGTGGATTCTTTTTATTTTGCTTTACAAATGCATCTTACACCAAACTCATCTGGCATTAAAAATGAATTCATTCTCCTGACATGTCTGGGACTTGGTTTAGGAAAGGGAAGCAGAGGGATGGAGAAGGACCAAGTACAGCCGTAAAACTCCACAAGTGTGTTAAGTTCCGCTTTGTGCTGATGCCACGACTACGAAATTTACCAAAACAGTCCAAAAGGTTCTAAAGAATGTATGCTCAGCATATCCACACTAGTTTTAAGAATTCTAGGAAAAGATGTAACTAGGAGGTAAGATGTAACTAACAGGTCCTACTAATCCAAAGCATCATCAGCTTAAAACTTTAAAGAGACAACTGGGTCTCCTATTTTCTATTTGCCATTTCCAAAAACAATAAATAAAAGGAAGAATAGTGTGCAAAGTATAAGTAGTCTCAATGCTCAGACATGGCCAACTTTTAGGGGTGGTTTACAGTTTTAGGGGTGTCTATTTTTGCTTTCCACTGGGGTGAGATTCCATTATTTGGGGTAATCAGTGGGTCGGGAATTGAAGGCCAGTAATAAAACTCAAAAAAACAAAAAGCCTGAATCTTCCATCACACCCCAAAATTATAGTTAAAAACTTGTCAAAAAGACCTTCATATTTACCAAGGATTCAGCCAATTAAAAATTATTACTGTCCTTTGGATTCCTACTGGTTTCTAGCTGAAGTGTTTGGGTTTTTGTTTTGTTTTTTTCACAGCTGTTGTTAGTTTCCACCGTTCTTTCTTACCGCACTGAAATCCAGTAAATCACTCAGCTCTTTGTCCGTCCCTAAGGCAGCCATTCGCTGTTGGTGATGCATTTTAGCAAAATCACACAAACCTAGAAACATGGAAATAACCGCAATCAGAAAATCCAGTCCCAATCCTTGGAGAAAACACAATCGGATTTTTGGAGACTGGGGGGTTGGGGGTAGGGACGTGGGGGCGGGTGGGATTAAGGTGGAAAGGAGGAAGGGATGGGAGACTTGTTGTTGGGTTGGGTTTGGTTTTGTTTTTTTAAGATGGAATAGGCAGCAATA
>NW_012100765.1:4400270-4427734 GCF_000951045.1 Mandrillus leucophaeus | reverse complement strand
GCCTCCCCGCCGCCGCCGCTGCCGCCGCCGCCACTACAGATCCGCAGACACACAGCCAAGATCCCTGACTCTTAACACCAACTCTCTTCTCCGGGGAGGGGAGGGGACGGAGGGAAGGGGGGAGGGGGAAACACGCCGAGGCGCACGGAATTGCAAGTTCAGCAAAGAAATGGGTGGGGGGGCTCCGGCGGGGAGACGCGACTTGCTCCGGGTCGGGCAGGCTAGGATGATCCCCCTCGCACCCACCCCAAGGGAAAAAAAAAAAAAAAATCTCAACACCTCCCCCGCCTCGCCAAAAAATACAAACGAAAATTCATCGAGCACCTCATTTTTCCTCAGATCGTCAGTTACAATCTGAAGCCTGAACAGTTCAGTTTTTGCCCGTTGCATCCCTCGGAGGCACTTTGAAATTTATTCGAGTTTACATCCCTTCACTTCTTTCTTTCTCTTACTCTCGTTCCCTCTCACTCACACATCCACACACGGCAAAGCAAGTTTATACTAGGCTGCAAATACACGTGATGCAAAAAGACTTTGCCAAGAGGAACAATATTTTTCTTTTTCGTCTATAAATCAAGCCACATTTTCCTGGGGAGATTTTCGTTTCGGTAGTTTTGCGTTGGGGGCGAAATCTGAATTGCACACTTTCTTTCCCCTCCCTTTTAAGTCACAGAATAGTATAACTGCAAACTTCGGGGGGGGAAAAAAAAAAAAAGGACAATTTTTGGGGGTGGATGTTGTTTTGTTTTTGCACTTGAGTTCCTAGGCACGCTAAGTCCCTGTTCGCCAACACTAAGTTTTTAATTCAACATTTACCATTATAGGCCCTGCATGCTCTTAAAACATACTTTTTCACATCACTTTTTAGGATAAAATTTAAGCTTTATAATTCTATCGTTTTGTAATAACAAGCGTGCTTTATCCGGTATATGCAACATACGCTATTTTAACGTGTGTTTGGAAAAAAAAAAAAAAAACACACATTCTACAAACCCTGGTATTGCTAGATGTGCGAGTACATACACAAAATGCATGCACACACTTTTTCCCATTGGCAATTATTTAATAGGTTGTCCCTTTTGTTTTAATAAAACATCGGGATCGACATCTTAAAAATTAAATTCAATTACAAACAGTTTACTCTGACGGCAAATTGAAACGTTACCTTAAATGGCCACAAATATTCTCACAATATTCCAAGGAAAGAGACTTTAAAAAGATAGACAAAAATCTTCTGCAAGTACTTAGTATCTCACATGTGTATCCCCAAAAAGTATTTTAACTGGTACTCAGTCCTGCTCCAGGGATATCCACAGATTACAAGATTATGCACCTGGCTCTGGTTTTTGCATTTTCCACCATAAAACTGCAACAAAATTCCCTCCCCCAAAAAAGAAATCATTAAAAAAAAAATCCAACAACTTTTTCTTATTGTTTATAAAAAACAAAAATCAACACAGGATAGTTATAATTTTTCCTCAAACAAATCTTGTTGGTGATTTTTTTTCTTCTTCTCTCAAGTATTAAACTTGTTCCAAGTTTAGAGGTGTCTCATCATCATCATCCTCCTCCTCATCATCATCACCATGGACTCCCCCGTGGAGTCACATTGATAATAATAGGTTTCCCTGAAAGATACATTGTAATCCATTCACATCCGGGAACTGCGGGCTTATAAAGAGAAGGAGCTGCGGCCGCGGCTGCTCCTCCAGACAATGACTGGGAAGGGGCGGGGCGGGAGCGGGCGACCATAGAGTGGTAAACAGAGCTCCTAGAAAGGCGTCCAAGATGGCGGTGCGCGTCGACCACGCCTCCTCCAGGAGCGGAGGCGGGTGGCTGTCCTCGGGTGGGCGTCGCGCGTGGGGCGGCACTGCGGGAGTTCCCGAGGCCGAGGTCGTTCGCAGGCCCCATTTCCCTGCGCTCTTATTCGTGTTGCCGCTTCTTGGCCGTCCTTGCTCTTTAACACAAAAGTGTAGTTTCGGCATAAATTTACAAATTAAACTCCACAGACTTCTGCAGGGAAGTGAGATCCCCCCAGGTCTCCCTGAGGAAGGCTCGGGAAGGACTGGGCCGACCTTCCTCACAGCAAGCCCGACCCTGGGTTCTCCCACTTTGTGGAGCCGGATTTCTCAGGGAGCCTTGGGTGGCATGGGAAAAGGCCTCTGAGCCAAATTGGTCCTAGGCTGAAAGAGGGATGAAGTCCCCCACCCTATCTTCTTACAGGTCCATGGAATTGTGAGGACTTTCTAAGTCCGGAAAGTCTTCACTTGGAGAAGACTTTCATCTGTTGCTTTGTAGACTCAAATGTAGTTTGTACCATTAGCCACGACTGGCTCAACTTCCATTTGTGGCCAAGCAGTTACCTTCTCTAGCCTGTTTTCTGGTCTGTGAAAAGCACATAATGCCCACTTTATGAATTTTGTAGTGGATACCGATAAAGATGAAGCCACCGTGAAAGGAATAATTCCTTTCCATGTCTAATTCATTGCTAAATCAACTGAAACCTCTAACCTAGCCAGTGGAATTTTAAATGGAAATTTCCCTACTCCAGAAGAATAGCTTTTAGTCCTTGCAACAGAAAAGCAAGTAACAATAACGACAGGTAACACATATAATATGTTTACTATGTGCCAAACACTGTTCTTATAATTTCACAAATATTGGTTACTTTAAGCCTAAGAATAACCCTATGGAGTGTGTGTTACTACCCTATTTTGTATATTGGGCGACAGAAGCAAGTAAAATTGGGTTGCTTGACCCAGGGAAGAAGTTTTCTAAGTGGTACAAACTTGCCTAACTGTCACACAACTATATTGAGTGACAGAGCCCACCGTTGAAACCAGTCTGTGATCATAGTCCACATTCAACCATATTCCTATACCATCTGGCAGTGGGAACATCCCAATCTCCATTTTTCTGATAAAAGTTTGTGGCAATAACAGAGTTCAGATCGATTTCGGGGATCTTTTATTTACATGTAAGTTTTTACAGAACAAGAATAAAGGCATTTATTGGTTGTTTCCTGTACATTCATACATGGTGAAGATTCCTGTCTTCCATCCCCATTCTGTGTTCCCATCTTAGAATCATAGCTTACATTTAGACTTGACTTTATGCTGCATTATCACAAGCATCATCCCCAGTTCTCAGAGTTAACCCCTACAGGCTCTGCTTAGATGATGTAATGAAAAGATCGCAAACGTTGTGTTAGGAGAAATATTCCACTGATTCTACCTCTAGTCATTCTGTGACCTAAGGCCCAATGTCAATGTCTTTTGCTGTAAAATCCAGAGATTAGATAATCCAATAAAACCCCTTCTAGCTTTTAGGTTTTTAAGATTCCTCATTCCGCTGAATTTCTTTTATTGTTTTGTTTTGTTTTGTTTTGTTTTGAGACAGAGTGTCGCTCTTGCTGTCCAGGCTGGAGTGCAATGGCGCAATCTTGGCTCATTGCAACCTCCGCCTCCCAGGTTCAAGCGATTCTCCTGCCTCAGCCTCCCAAGTATCTGGGATTACAGGCATGCGCCATCCCGCTCGGCTAATTTTGTATTTTTAGTAGAGACGGGATTTCTCCATGTTGGTCAGGCTGGTCTGGAACTGCTGACCTCAGGTGATCCACCCACCTCAGCCTCCCAAAGTGCTGGAATTACAGGTGTGAGCCACCGCACCCAGCCACATTCCGCTGAATTTCAAGGGCAATAAATAATCCATCCAGAAACCAGTGATAGGATGAAGTTTGAGATCTAAAGGCATTCGATTGCTAGTCTAGTTGCTTGTTCATTTTTTGACCCTACAATCAGAAAATGATGGAACCACCCTTCATATTTTAAATTTCAGGGACAAATGTGGGTGTTTTGTCGTCTTTTTTTTTTTTTGGTTTTGTTTTTGTTTCTCCTTAATTGTCAGAGAATAACTACTTATTCTGTCAGAGAATTGTCAGAGAGTAAGTTATACTTAGAAGATTGGAGGCACCTAAGAAAAGGAGAACCAAGATGATCCTGTGAAACTTAAATAAAAAAGGAGGGGTAGTAGGTATGTTTTGGGGTGTCTCTTCAATTTGCAAACTCCCTTGCCTAGGAACCTGTTCATAAATCCTCATATAGAGGTTTGTCTTAGTCAATTCAGACTGGCCAAAATACCATAGACTGGATGACTTCAACAGCGGACATTTGTTTTTCACACCACTGGAGGCTACAAAGTCTGACATTAGGGTGCCGTCATGGTCAAGTTCTGGAGAGGGCTCTCTTCCTGGCTTGCAAATGAAATCTCACATGGTGGAGAAAGAAAGAGCTTTGGTCTTCCTTCCTCTTCTTATGAGAACACTAATGCCATCATGGAGGCTCCCCCTTCATGATCTCAGTTAACCCTAGTTATCTCCCAAAGACTCCATCTCCTAATACTAGCACATTGGGAATTAGGGTTTCAACTGAATTTTGGAGGGGACGCAAACATTCAGTTCATAGCAAGGTAGAACTTGATGGGGGTGTCACATGACTCCTTCTTGCCCCATCCCCACCAGCCCCAGCAGATTGGACCCCAGGAGCGAAAAGAGGAAGAGATTGACTGTAGCCTATGGTGAGTGATGGATCAGGCACATCTTGTAGTCAGCGGGCCAGACCTGGTCCCAGCAAGCTAAGCCATGTGAGAGCCATGGTTATAGGGAAACAAGAACCATGAGTAAGCAGAGGAAGCTGCTCTTCAGATAAGAGAGAGCAGTCTTGGGAGTTCCAAGAAAAGCAGACAAACAATTAAGTCCTAGGAAGAAACGCCTAGAGATTATTTCCCAATTACTATGAGGAGTGCAGTATCCCCTGTCCATGAGATTGCTAATTCCTACAATGTTCCCCTTCCCCAGGTGAGCTGACCTATGTTTCTGATCCTTACTACTAAAGAACTTCATACAAAAAAAGATTCTTTACCTTTCAACATTGTCAAAACTGTCATTAACATTTTTTTCTAAAGTAGTGACCGCTATTCTAGGGAGTAAACTAAAAAAAGTTGCTTCACTCCCACATGATAGAGAGCCTATCTGATTCATTGTGCCACCTATAATCAGAACAGCACAGACACGTG
The DNA here is from genome assembly GCF_000951045.1 of Mandrillus leucophaeus. Classification (NCBI taxonomy): domain Eukaryota; kingdom Metazoa; phylum Chordata; class Mammalia; order Primates; family Cercopithecidae; genus Mandrillus; species Mandrillus leucophaeus. Next base: position 4,422,661 of record NW_012100765.1, on the reverse strand, counting down.
TCATTCATTCCCTTTTCTGTCTCTTTGTGACCTTGGGCAAGTTTCACATTATGTCAGATGTAAAAAAAAAAAAAAAAATTTAACTATCTTAAATACCTTACATGACTGATTAAAATCAAATAAGATAATGTAAATGAAAGTGCTTTGTAAATGATAAATTTCTGTCAAATATAAGGCATCATTATTGCATGAGCTGAGTTAATGCCTAAAGATAATGCTTCTTTCACAGTAGCATGGAAGCTTAGCACAGTAGTATGGAAGGAGTGGCAAATATTTATACCCCATGGATTCGTAGACAGAAACAAATTATATATTCAAGGGTACTTGGTCTAAAGCCCTCATTTGTAGTTGAGAATGTCAAGGCTCAAGTGGGAAGACTAGGCCAAGGTCATGTCGTTAATGAGCGGCATAGCCAGGCAGCCCTCTGGTAATCCAGAATGCCCTACCATTCTCCTTCAAATTCCATCCAGTTTGTACTCCCTGTGTCCCACCTATGTTAAAATAAACAAGCAAATAAAGCCACAAACAACAACAAAAATTAGCTCTCTGATGCTCTAATGAAATTCATCCAAAGATGCAGCAAGTAATTTTTGAGCATCTACCTTGTGTCAGCAGCCATTCTCTCAGGACCTGAGGCAAAAATGTAGGGAAAAAAAAAATCAGAATGAGATAAATGTCAAGGGCAGTCTTGATTGAATGGCTAAGTCACAGTAAGCAAGATACAGCCTGTGGCAAATGTGTAGAAAGGGAAGACTGTCCCAGCATATTTTTAGGTTGATATGTCAAATGGGTATAACCAGCTAGGACCTCAATCTGGCGCCCTACTCACACTGTAAGTCTGAGTCAGAAAGGCAGCTGGCAAGAGGGATGGGGAGAGCTTCAGACAGTTTGTGTGAAAGAAGTCCAGAGATTTATGAGACAGAGTCCTCTACATACCCCGGGGCCTTTGCATATGCTGGTCTCTTAATTCTTTCTGTCACTGTTCACAAGGCTAACTCCATGTCATCCATCCTTCTGGTCTCAACTTAAACATCACCTCCTCCTAACTAGACCTTCCTAACTATTCTGTCTACAGTAAGCGCTTGATCGTGTTATTCTCTGCCATAAAATTAGCTCAGGGAATAATGCATTTCCTTTTACGTCGCCCATCATCAGACTGTAGACTCTACGATGCCAGAGTACATGAATCTTGTCCATTCCATGTCTCCACACCCACTGCAGTGCCTGGCACTTATAAAGTATTCAGTAACTATTTGTTAAATAAATGAATGAATAATCTGTCTGTACCCTCAAGATGCACGCTTTACCCTGAAGAGTACAACTTTTACATTTTTTCAAATCAGTTTTTCTTGGGGTTTCATTTTAGGTTGATTTCATTGTTAGTAAATGTTGCTGGTGAGTTTGATTTCCAGCAGGCTACTGACTCCTGTCACTTAAGTTCTAGACCCTAAAGATATAACTACGATAATTGCCTTACTTTACCAAGCCGTGGGGACAGTGTCTTCATTATTGTTAATACAATACAAGGTGCTGTCATCATACTGCTTAACTATTATAACATTTTAACATTTTACAGAGGAGAAGACTGACGCAGCCACATACGGCAGAGCTGAGATTTAAACATAGGTAGACCATGCTTCTCCTTATAGCTCAGTGACATGTGCCATGGCTTTAGGTCATGGCCAATTGCAGGGAAGATCTGCATGTGCCAGACTTTAAACTTGCAGCACACACAAGAGAAGGCAGGACCACCCAGGTATAGACAAAATACTCTCTAGCTGACAACCTCATTTCTTCTCTGGATCTCCATTCCTGCCCTAGTCTCCCACTCTGCAAGTCCTCCAAAAAAAAATGACAAAACCCTTAAAATAGAACACTCAAACTGCAACAGAGAAAACAGTTTTATGATTAGAAGGAGCCTTCTCTGAGGCTGCCACTAAATCTTTCGAGTCTTATTTAAATTAATGTAACTTCATGGACACTAAGAATGAAAGATTGTCAAAGATGCACTTTTCTCTTTTCCTTTCCCAAACCCCCAAAACACCTAAAAGTAGGAAAAATCAAAATTCTGCCTTGGCAGGATTATGATTCAATTCACTGTCTTTCCTCAACACCTTCTACCATTATTTCTGCATGGGTCCCACTGTGCACAATTATTGGTTTATTATGTTCTCTGTTTTCAGTGCATGTTCCCCCTCTAAAGGTGAAGAGGAGGTCTTTGTATCCTTAAGACCCAACACACTGCATAGTGCATAAGTATTCCTCCAGGAATGACCCAGAAAATTAAGCAATTTTGGAAATCAAGTCATACATAACAGATTGATGTTTAAGATAATAAACCTTCCTTAATAGACCTAGACACGTACAGAGTAGAATTTAGATTTTGCCGGCTTTTAGATGGTTTGGGACTTTAGGAAAAGGAAAAAAATAAAATTTTAACAATCTTTCATTCTGAGTGTCCATGGAATTTTGGTAATTTAAAGAAGACTGGAAAAGATTTAATACTAGCCTTCTAGAAGTTACCTCCTAATCATAAAACTGTTTTTTCTGTTGCAGCCTGAGTGTTCTATTTTAAGGGTTTTGTCATTTTTTTTTTTTTTTTTTTTTTTTTGATTCTGGATTACTTTCACATTTCTACGGCCAGAATAGAGATCCAGAGAACAAATGAAGTTGTAGGCTAGAGAGCGTTTGGTCTGTACCTCCGTGGTCTTGTTTTCCCTCGCGTGTGCTGAAAGTTTAAAAATCAGCACATACAGGCCAGGCGCAGTGGCTCGCCCCTGTAAACCCAGCACTTTGAGAGGCCGAGGTGGGTGGATCACTTGAGGTCAGGAGTTCGTGACCAGCCTGGCCAACATGGTGAAACCCCGTGTCTACTAAAAATATGAAAATTAGCTTGGAGTGATGGCACATGCCGATCCCAGGTACTCAGGAGGCTGAGACGGGAGAATAGCTTGAACCCGGCAGGTGGAGGTTGCAGTGAGCCGAGATGGTGCCACTGCACTCCAGTCTGGATGACAGAACAAGACTCCATCTCAAAAAAAAAAAAAAAAAAGAATCAGCACATGCAAATCTTCTCTGCATTGGCTGTCACATAAAGCTATGGCACATGTCACTGAGCTGTAAGCAGAAGCTTGGTCTACTTTTGTTTAAATCTCAGCTCTGCCATATGCAGCTCTGTGACCTTGGACCTGTACCTCTAAGCCTCCCTTTTCTCATCTATTAAAAGGGTATAATGCTCTGTCATAGAATTATTATATCAGATTAAATATAAAATACTGGCAAAAGCACTTAGCTCATTCAACAATTGTAACCTAGTAATTAGGATATATATGCTTTAATGCCACATTTTTCATATGTCGACTCAAGTGTTAAAACTCAGGAAGTTTGGATCCATTAGCTGTTTTTCACAATGCATGGAACCTTTAGAATCATGCATGTGACAGCAGTGATCAGATGTGCCTGAGAAGAACACATTTCTTTAATGGTCATGAAATGGATTTAGATCAACTTTTCATTTTTTGTTTGTTTGAAGTGAAATTGCATAACAGAAAATACTAACATGCATCATAACAATTAAGAGTATTGCTGATTTACAAAAGTCTTGCTTCAGTTGTATAATATACAGTATAGTACATGCATACTAGGTCATCATAAAAAATGTTTATAGCCACTGCTGAAGTAGATAGGTGATATGGTTTGACTCTGTGTCCCCACCCAAATATCATGTCAAATTGTAATCCTCAGTGCTGGAGGAGGGGCCTGATAGGAGGTGATTGAATCATGGGGGCCGACTCCCCTTGCTGTTCTCGTAATAGTGACTGACTTCTCACGTGATCTGGTTGTTGAAAAGTGTGTAGACCTCCTGCTTCGCTCTCTCTCTCCTGCTCTGCCATGTGAATATATGCCTCCTTCCCCTTTGTCTGCCATGATTGTAAGTTTCCTGAGGCCTCGTCAGCCATGCTTCCTGTACAGTCTGTGAACTGTGAGTCAATTAAACCTCTTTTCTTCATAAATTACCCAGGCTTAGCTAGTTTCTTATAGCAATGTGAGAACAGTCTAATGCAATGGGCCTCACTGCTTTGCTAGCAAGGGTGTTCATGAAGCCTATTATGGGATCATATGGAGAGGAGAAAACAAAGCTAATCATCTTTGCGTGATATTTCAAACCCAAGAGCCACTTTCCCTCTTTTCTCTCCCCCAAAGAAAAGGAGATGGTTAAAAAGGCTGAGGTGGGCGGATCATCTGAGGTCAGGAGTTTGAGACCAGCCTGGTCAATATGGTGAAAGCCTGTCTTTACTAAAAAAAAAAAATGCAAAAATTAGCTGGGTGTGGTGGTGTATGCCTGCAATCCCAGCTACTCGGGAGGCCAAGGCAGGAGAATCACTTGAACCTGGGAAGCGGAGGTTGCAGTGAGCCAAAATCGCATCACTGCACTCCAGCCTAGGGGACAGAGCAAGACTCTGTCTCAAAAAATAAAATAAAATAAAATAAAATAATAAAGGTTTAAAAAGAGTAAACAATGTAGAAAGAATAAAAGACATTTTGGAAAACAGAGAATCTTTTGCGTATTCCCAAGTACAATAAAATAATTGCAGTTAATATATCTAATCTGGCTTTTAAAATCTTCCAAAAGCTGCCCTCCAACCCCACCCCCACCTAACTTCTCCAACTTTATTTCCATATCTTTCCCTAAAGGAAGTCTTTGCTCTAGTCAATTAAGCATAGAACACATAATATTGAGGACACAAGACATTGAGCAGTTTGTCTATGAAAAGCACTATGCAAGGGGCAATGAAGAATTCATTCAAGATGAAAAACTGGGGCCCTTAACCTCCCAGCCTTTACATGCTAATGGGTAGGCTAGACGAGAATAAGTCTCCAAACCCCTGACAAACTATATAGAGAGTTATCAAGAGGTAAAATCATGCCGTAACACTATAATGCAAGGAGTCTTTGCTGTCAGCTGGAGAAATCTTAGAAGGCTTCTTAGAAGAGATGAGACTAGAGTTGAATCTGGAAAGAAAAGTGGTACTCCCATGAAGCAGACAGAGAGAAGAATGTCCTGGGCTGAAGCATTAACTCTGGCAAAGTTGGGAAGGCTAGAGAGTAAGGATCTTTTTAGGGTTTGTGAGAAGAACCAAAGGACTAAACTGTTAAAACTCAGCAAATTTGGATCCATTGGTCTTTTTTCTATTTTCTATTTTTTTTTATTATACTTTAAGTTCTGGGATACACGTGCAGAACGCACGGGTTTGTTACATAAGTATACATGGGCCATTGGCATTTTTTCACAATGCATGGAACCATTAGGATGATCACATGGCAGCAGTTATAAGATGTGCCTGAGCAGAACATTCTGGAAGCAACATGGAGGATGAATAAAGGTAAGAAGAAACTGAAGGCAGAGACCAGTTAGAAAGCTACTGCAGTTCACTTAACTACTGCTTATGAGATTCTGAAATAGGGCTGTGGCTATGGCCATGAAAACGAGAAAACTCATTCAAGAAATGCTGTGTATAGGTTAGCAGAAAAGCCATCAGGGTTGTGAAGCAATAGAAAAATCAATTCAAACTGGCTTAAACGATAAAGGGCTTGCAAATCCAAAAAGGTTTAGAGCCATCAAATACAGCTCCAGCTTCGTTTCTCTACTTTTCTCTCAGCTCAGCCCAATTTTAGGTCAGGCTAACTCCCTCATGATACCAAGATGACTACCAGTAAAAACAGAAACACTCTGCTGTTTGCCTGTAGATGGAGATAGCTGTTGGTGCCCCCTGAACCTTGACACTAAAGCCTCAGCTGAGGTTAGACTGAACCATTTTAGGAATACACTTGCCTTTTACCCAAATCATGTCATGACTGGTTTACGTTCATCCCTAAGTAATTATGTTCCTAAGGCTCAAATCTATCAAAGTCTACACTTGGAGCTGAGTGAAGACTATCCTACATTATGCCCAAAGCTTCTCAGCTGGTGGGGAGGGAAGATGAATGTTGAAGAGTTTCCAAGCTTTCTGGGCATCTGTGCTACAATGCATTTGTTCTCACCTATTTCCTTCCACGATCCAACTTCCCTCTTGCAGTTGCCTTGCGCAGGTTCCAGCCTCCCATCAAATCCACCTCAATTCTTCCCTCCCCTCTGAAGTCTGCTCTGGCTTCTTGACCTTCCACCAGCAGTTAGTGCTCTGAACTCATTTACTTAACACAAAAACTTAACAAAAAGAACAAAACAAAAACAAACAAACAAAAAAACTGCAGGCCGGGTGCAGTGGCTCATGCCTGTAATCCCAGCACTTTGGGAGGCCGAGGTGGGCAGATCACTTGAGGCCAGGAGTTCAAGACCAGCCTGGCCAACATGGTGAAACTCCGTCTCTACTAAAAATACAAAAATTAGCTGGGTGTGGTGTTGGGCACCTGTAGTCCCAGCCACAAGGGAGTCTCAGGCAGGAGAATCACTTGAACCCAGGAGGCGGGGGTTGCAGTGAGCCGAGATCGTGCCACTGCACTCCAGCCTGGGTGACAAAGTGAGACTCTATCGCAAAACAAAAAACTGTGGTATAATATATGTATGATAAAAAGTGAAAAACTGTACAGCTCAATAAATTTTTACGTATATATACACATCAGTGTAACCACTACCCAGATCAAGATATTAAATATTTCCAACAACCCAGAAGGCTTCCTCCTTCTCCTTCTTAGTCAATACCCATCCCATTGGACTTCTGTTGCCACTGATTAGTTTCATCTGTTCTTGAACTTGGAACATCATCCAGTGGAATATATTATCCAGTGTATATTCAAGTGCATGTGGCTTCTGTCACTCATCGTATCTGTGAGATTTGTCCATGTGGTTGCCTGTGGGAGAAGGTTGTTTTTCTTTTTATTGCTTTGTGATACTGCATTGTAGATATACAACAATTTATCTACTCAATTTTCCCCAAAATTTAGGTTTTCCAAGTTTTGGCTACTCTGAGTAGAGCTGCCTTTAACATTCTGTATATGTATTTTTGTGGATACAGTACTTGTTTCTTTTGAGTGTATACCTAGGATATACCTATTGTATGCCTAGAATTGCTAGGTCACAGATAATAGGAGACACCACCAAACTGTTTTCCAAAGTGGCTTTACCAATTTGCAATCATACCAGCAATGTATGAGATGAACACATTGCTTCTAATATAAACTATTATAATCTATAGACTTATATATTGCTGCTGCCTCCTCAATTAGACTCTAAACCTCTAAAGGGTCAGTACTCTCCTAGAGAGCTTCATTGTTCCAATGTCTAATATTGTGTTCTGCACAGGGACGGTGGAGCCATACACATGGATTCCAATATTATCCACTTTGTCCATTCTCACAGGTGTGACCTCTGGGCAAAGGAAGGTTGTCCAAATGGACTTCCCACCTCAGCTATACCTGGACCAGAAGTGGTCACCCTCATGTACTCCTAGGCCACAGTATCCAGGCTTTGCCACCCAGATAGGTTCTTCTACCCTCTGGTGGCATTCCTCTTTGGGACCATTGGAGTGTAGTTGACTGTCCATATTTGTGGGTTCCACTTCTGTGGATTCAGCCAGCCACAGATCCAACAATACTGTATTCAAAAAAATTCTGTATTGAACATATAAGACTGTTTTTTGGCCATTATTTCCTACGCAATAGAGTGTAACAAGTATTTACAAAGAATTTACATTGCATTAGGTATTACTAGTAATCTGGAGATGATTTAAAGTCTATGGGGGGTGGCACTGGTTATATGCAGATACTATGCCATTTTATATCAGGGACTTGAGCATCTGTGGAGTCTGGTATCTGCAGGAAGGCCCAGAACAAATCACGCTCAGATACAGAGAAATGCCTGTACATTCTTGCCAATAGACCTCAGACGTGACCATGTTAATACAGTAGACAGTTCTAACCACATTACACACTCAAAAGAAATAAGTGCTGTATCCACAAAAATACATATATAGAATGTTCAAAGTAGCTGTGCTCATAATAGCCAAAACTTGGAAAACCTGAATTTGAGGGACGATTGAGTAGATAAATTGTATAATCTACAGTGGAGTATTATATAGTAACCAATAAGATAACTGTCCTTCCAGAGGGCTCCTTGAACCCCTGCATCATCTGCCCACCTCGTCCTAAGTGACCAGCTTCGCATTCCAAAGGATCTTGGGAGAGGTGGCCTTTGAAGGAACTTAAAAGGTCTTTCTATGCCTTTTCCTTGAGGCACGACTGGGCTTCTGATTTTACATTCCATAAATGATTTAAAAAAAAAAAAAAAAAAAAAGTAAAGGAAAGTCTGATTCAAGCCAAGTGCGGTGGCTCACGCCTGTAGTCCCAGCACTTTGGAAGGCTAAGGCGGGCAGATCACTTGAGGTCGAGTTTAAGACCAGCCTGGTCAACACGGTGAAACCCCGTCTCTACTAAAAATACAAAAATTAGCTGGGTGTGGTGGCGGGCACCTATAATCCCAACTACTTGGGAGGCTGAGGCAGGAGAATCACTTAAACTGGCAGGCAGAGTTTGCAGTGAGCCGAGATCACGCCACTGCACTCCAGTCTGGTCATCAGAGTGAGACTCTGTCTTGAAAAAGAAAAAAAGAATGTCTGCTTCAAGGTGACAAATATTCACCTACTCCCAGACCAGCAAGTGATTGTAAACTTCTCTCATGGAATAAAAAGGGTTCAAGTTCTTCCTCACTGTGCAACCTATAACTCACCTATCTAGTCATTAGGGATTTTTAAAATATAAATGCGCCAGTGTGATAATTATGGCTGTGTGATTTTCTTTCCTTTCTTTTTCTTTTTCTCACTTAACGGGAATGTCATGCCATGTTTTCACATCACTATACATAGGTTTGCCGGATTCATGTTAATGCCTACAAAATATAGAAAATATATAGCACGATCACACTTATTATGTGCCAGGCACATTTTAAGATACATTTAGTTCTCAGCACCACCCTATATGGTAGGTATTATATACACTCCCATTTTGTAGTTGAGGAAACTGAGGCAGAGAGAAATGAAGTCACTTGCTCAATATCATAACATTAGTAAGCTGTCAGGGTCAGAACCCAGGCTGTCTGGCTCTGGTATCCATGCCCTCAACTCTCCTGCCCTTGGCTAGGAGATGCCTGTACCACAGCTTTTTTAGCCATTCCTTTACTAATCTTGTTCCAATTTTTAATCTTTGTTGGCATCCCCCACTGACTAGCACATTCTTGGATGCCTCTCCTGCCTCACAGTGATGTGTATTTAGGGAATTAAAAATAACTGCTATAGTAGCTTACCTCAAAATTAAAGTGATTATTAGATAGATGACTCTCCTTTTAAAAAATGTTTCGTATTCCAAATCTCAATAAAAATGACTTTTGGATTATCAGCAGCGTTGGCAAGTTCACATTACATCCACGGGCCATTACCATCAATAATTGAGAATACACACACATGTTAATCAATCATTTACTCCTGTTTCCCATCTCTCTTACATGGTTCTAGATGTTGTCTATCTCAGTCTTAGAATTGGGCAACAGTAAAATTTATCACCCTTTGTAGTCCAAAAAATTGTAATTGCAGATACAGGAGAGTTGGATAAAGTTGCAAAGAGGTGGAAATTATGCTGAAAGGTTTTCCAGAATCACTAGGAACGATTTTATATTATAGCAACATTTCATTGTCTACTAAAGGCAAAACTTCCACCCCTTCCGCAGAGCTCAGGAAAAGGGGAAACTAAAATGAACATAATGTAAAATGTAATAGATGATGCTTCCCCATTCAATTCAAGATGAAAGCTTTACAGTTGGGGGACATAGAAAAAAATACTGGATTTAGAATAATAGACCTGGGTTCAGATTTTACCAGCTTTGTGATCCTAGAGCAGCTTTTCTTATCCTTGGCACTATTGATATTTCAGGCTGGAAAATTCTTTGACATGGAAGTCTATCCTGGCCATTACATACAGTATGTTTAACAGCATCCCTGGCTTCTACCCACCAAATGCCTGTAGCCGCCCTCTGTGCCCCTCAAGTTGAGACAACCAAAAATGCCCCCAGATATTGCCAAATGTCCCTCAGTAGTCAGTCACTCTGGTTGAGATCTAGGCAAACCTCTGAACTTCTCAGACGTACAGTTTGTCCATAAAGATGAAGGTCATTTTATTTGCTTCATAGAGTTGTTATAAAGAGCTCATGTATTCATACCAGTTTTATAAATTATGAATTGTTACTTAAGCATTAAGTTAGGTATTATTATTATTATTTATTGCGCTCACTCTATTTTGAAGAGTGCCATATATGATCTGAAATATAGAACTATCAAACCCAGAATATATTTCGGTGCATACTTCTAAGAGAGATTATTAAAACAGTTAATAACAGGTGGAATGGGCAGACACTAAGTCTTCACCATTGTCCATAAACTAGTAGTAAACATGACTCTATTTCAAAACCACAGGCTGCATCTCTGCTGCTGGTTAACCCATTTAAAAGGGAGCTGCTATCAACCCCAAGGGGAAACATGTACACAGAGTATATAGAATAGATGCTTACTGTCCGTGTGAGCAGAGAAAAACACCACAGAGAGCATGGCTCACTGTCAGGAGGCCAGGAGATCATGGCACAGCAGGGGAACAATTCCTCCTGAGGAGAAAACAATTTCTCCGAGCTCTGGGTTGAATAGCTGTATGGTTCTCCTATGGGACTCATCATTCAGAACCGTGAACTGCTGTGACAGATCCTCAAGTCATCAATGTCATGTCTTTGGAGCTCCCTACTTGACCCTCCTTGTGCCATTCTTCCCATAACCATCACTGGCACATGGAACAGTCCTTGCTCAGAACACGCATTGGACACATTTTTATTGAATGACTGGGTAATTATTATTTTGCTGTATCTTAACAACAATGATTTTTTAAAAGCACTAGATATAGATTCTGCACACAAATGTTGAGGGAAAGTTTGAACTCTGCCACTTCAGTTTTTTGGGTTTTTTTAAAAAAGCAGATTCTTCCCTTTTTCTGCCATGCTTCCACCGCCACCCCAGAATCCTTGGAGAAATTGCTCCGTTGTGTGTCAAGGTCACACACTAGGAAGCTTTTGGTCGGGGTGGGGGCAAGTTTCCTTCCTTTCCTCATCTTCCTCTTTTTTCTTCCTCTGGTGGGGGTGAGATGGGCCTTGCTGTGCCTTCTGTTGGAAAGTGAAGGAAGGGTTAAGAAAGGAGGGAGTGCTAGAGGCCTGCTTGGAACTGGCTCTGGTTCAGCTTTTAACAGAGAGGACAAAGAGGATCTTTGCTTTTAGGGCATTGCCCACCCAGTTTCAAAGAGTGAAATATTGCAGGGATCCTGGATGGCGAACAAAATAGCTGAGTGTGTGGCAAGACCGGATCTCACTAAGAAAGGGGACAAGGAAAACCTCCACATCCCAAGTAATGGATAGATGAAAAACCCACTTCTGTAAAGGATCAGCAGTATTCTCAGTTGCAGGAGCCCCATGCCATCACCTGGGAAAGCAGAGTGAAGCTAAAGGAAGGTTGGTGGTCATTGTAATGGCTACTAGTTATGGACAGCCTCCTACTTGCTGGGACTTTTCCAGTAGGACCCAGGGGAATGGGAAGAAGTGGGGATGGTTGGCAAAATCACTAGAGGCAGGCCATTAAGCTGACATAAGCATTGAGGACCGATCTTGAAATAAAATAATTGAGATTCCAGCCCCTTTCCCTTTTTAGGTTATTAGAAGATTCCAGATGTACAACCACAGACCCAGTGAGGACAGCTGGAATACCTCACTGGGGTCCTGTTGAGGAGAACAGGGATTGCAGAATGGGCACCCTAAGTCACACAGGAGCATTCATCTCAAGAAAAGGGGGAGTCAAGATGGGTAAACCTGGCACCATAAGATGGTCTGCAGGTTGGGCTGGGTAGCAGTGGGTGCTGACATTAGCACAGCATGTGGCCTAAACTGAAAACCCATCATACCCAATTGCCCTGCACAGTGGTACATTTTAGGGAAATAACAGCCTATGAATGTGAGCTCAAAGAGCTGCAATCTTGGATCCTAAGTTGGGGGCACCACTGTGGCCTGTAACGAAATTTGGTCTGTCAAGAGCATTGTACAGATGAAAAATTCCATCCGATGGTGTGAGCTGAGTTTTCAATGGTGACATTGCGTGGTGGAGCAGAAATAAAGGTCAGTGGGCTGATTAGACTCTCAGGGTCTCTCTTCTAGAGTTGGAAGGTGGACTGGCTCTTCAAACTGAGTAAACTCCTGAGATATATGTTCTGGGGGAAGGAGGTGGTCTCAAGAGGCAGACATTGAACGTCTATCTACACTGCACATGTGGAGGTAGGAATGATTAATTGGAAACATAAAAAAGATGGACTTGCATTAGTACTCCAAGTTGATGAAGGAAATCATACCGGTGGCATATGCATTTTTCATACACTTACATACAGATTTGGCTACAATCACGTATAGTTTCACACATACTCCAAAACCTGATGAGGCAGATATTAGTACTCTGCATTTTCCACATGAGCAAATGGGGCAACGGAGGCAAATAACCTAAGAATCGGAGGAGCCACAGCTGAAACAGGTTTTGCATTCCAAAATACTTTTCACTTCTGCTGTGCTGCTTTCAAGGGCAGTGGTTCCCAAAAAGTGGTTCTCAGACCAATTGTGTCAGTATCAGCTATGAACTTATTAGAAATGCAAATCCTTGGGTCCCACCCATACCTCCTGATCAGAAACTCTGGGGTAGGCCCAGCAATCTATTTAACAAGTCCTCGTGGTGCTTCTGATGAATGCTCAAGTTTGAAAATCACTGCTCTGAAATGTGAGATTATGCTTCTGCAGTTAGGGTCCTTTCCCATTCCAATCCCTAATACAGTATAAGATTCAATAACTATAATTACCCTCAAGCACTTACTATTTGAATAAGTAGTCGCTTGAGCAACAGATTTCTACCCAAGGAGATGAGAGAAGATGAAAAAAAAATAACACACACTTTCTTCCTTTGTCTACATATTTGGTCTAAAGTTACTGGGAACATCTTTATCCCATTACTTTTGAGAGTGTGAAAATGTTATGATTGCTCTTTTACCCCTTTCTGTTCTTCCACTCTGGGAATATTAATAAAAATGTTTCCTCTCTTCTCTGTTCTGAGCCTAATTCACAGCCCAGAACCATAACTCAAAAACACAATTTGAAGCTATCTGCTTTCTTTCAAAGTGCCATTGTCATTTTATCCTGGACACAGGCTAGATTTTTGTGAAAGGAATAATATAGATTTATAACTCAGCCATGTTTTCATCTGTGGAATTATTTTGTCAACCCAAAGTTTGGGGCAGATAAAGGTAGAAATTTCATTTCAAACAACAGGTAATATCTATAACTTAAGCAGGGTAAACATTTTTCCAGGCAAAACAAAACAAAACAACTAGATTAAAATAAACCAATAATCAGACTTGATCCTGATGAAAATTGTATTTGTTCGGTGATACTTGTTCTCCTGTTGACAACTGAATGACAATCGAAATGATGGAGAATATTTCTCTACTATAATGATTATATTAAATTAATTCATAATATTTGCTCAATAACATTGTTTGCATATACTCCCATGGCTAGGAACGTGCTACCTAATTCATTTTTCACACATCAAAATCTGGTAACTTGATATCATTATATTATCCTACCTAGAAATGCTGATGGGGTCTGGTCCCTCTCTCAGAGGGGAAGAGGGAATGAGAACAGTGGGTGACACCAGGCACCACATGTTCGGCAATACCTACAGCACAGTAGGCACAATGGGCAGAGGTGAGCGTGTTCATGCCACATCTCTTCATTGTTGGGGGATATAATAAATTTTATGTTCACCCATTTTACTTATTTTCCAAGTATTGTATTTTCTCATATGCTTTTCTAAAAAAAAAAAAAAATTGTGGCACATTAGAACATACTCCCATCTTCTAGAGAAGCCTGCAAACCAATGGAAGTATTTTGGATTATCTGACAGTGTCTAACAAAACATCTGATAAAAGTGTTCTGTTCTTCGGAGTCAGTAGGTCAAACAATCAATTGAATTTGATGCCAAATTTTAAGATACATTTTCCAACAAATTACGAGAAAAGGGTGTGTCTAAGGTGGAGTAGAGATTTCTCCCATGTTACAAGGCCAGTGGATTCAAAAAATGACAATTTCTACTGTTAACCCTGCTCCTGGCTGCCTTTCTTCAGCAAATTTAGTCTCCTAAGGGACCTGCTAAACAATCAACAGGACAAAACTCAGGAGATGCTATTTCCTAAGGAACTAAACAGAGATTTTGGAATGACATGCCTTGAGTCCTCACCCTAGGTCTGTCAAAGGGCTTCATATGCCTCTGTTCACGTGTTCCATTTTCTAGTTTTTGAAAATCAGAATAACTATGTCATCGCCCATTCTCAGCACTCAATTAACAATGAAAATGTTGTTGCAGATTCAAATGCTATCATTCCGTCAATAATGATAATCATAAGGATTTAAAATGAGCTAATTCAATTTAAGGAATGAATTCAAGGAAAGAAAATGCCAAGATTCTTTCAATGTGAGTTAACAGCAGTGCAGACTGTATAATGCCACACTCAAAAGGTGTGGGCTGTGTTTATGCTTCAGTTACATTTTCACTAGAAAAATACAATTTCCCTGCCCAGCTTTTCATTCAAGTGGTGACTCCTAACACCTGTGAACAAATGTGCTTTGCCCTGCTAATGCTGATAAAAACTACAAATCTGTCTCCTTCACCGTTGATCTACAAATGGAAGCTGTGTGCCACATGCTTCGTCTCACTGTAACCTTAATGGAAAAGCAGCAGGGCTGTTAGCAGAATTTCCTAGACCACAGAAAGATAATATTAATTCAAGCACTTTAGGAAAATTTTCAAAATTTATTTTCTTCTTCTTGATAACATTATAGAAGATTTTAATATACTGATACTTTGAGGGGTTCAGGACTATGGCTTATTAGGAATGAAATTTATTAAACAGTCACGTTAAATGGTCAGCCATCTTACACTCCCACTCCCAGTAGCTTTAAAGATTTACAATGCAGGGAGAAAATTAGACCAATCTAGTATCTTGCCACATTTTTTTTTTTTTTTTTTTTTTTTGCAATATGGGACTTTAGCCATCACAGGTCAAAATGCCATCTTGGAAATAAATGGACTTTGAGTATGTTTTAGAGGAAGGCATTGAGTTAAATACGCATCTCCATTCCAATTAGTCTGTATGAGCCATTTAAAGAATAAAAGAGATGAGCACATTTATTTTTGGTTCCACAAAATTCTGCTTTGTGACTTGTCTCAAGATTTGCATATTTTTATAGAGCATGTTAGGCAAAGAAAGCACTGTGCTATGGGCCGTGGGAATAATGGTGACTAAGACAGCGTCCCGCCTTCAAAGAAGGTGTTATCCTTTTGAATATAAGCTCCCAAGGGCAGGAGTCTATTTGATTCATTGAGAGCCTATAATACACCCTCAATAAATAGTTGTGAAATCAATGAATAAATGGTGGGGTGGAGTGGGCGGTAGGAGGTGTGGACACTAATGTATACAAATGCCAGCAGCTACATTGGAAAAAGGTGGGTACTTTGGACTAAATGTTTGTATCACCTCAAAATTCATGTGTTAAAGGCTAATCCCCAATGTGATGGCATTGAGAGGTGAGGCTTTTGTGAGGTAATGAGGTCAGGAAGGTAGAGCACTCAGGAATGGAATTAATGCCCTTATATAAAGAAGAAGAGACACACGCTCTTTCTCTCTGTTCTCTGCTATATGAAGATACAATGAGAAGACAGCCACTTGCAAACCAAGAAGTGGGCTGGGCTCTTACCAGACATCAGATCTATCCATACCTTACTCTTGGACTTCCCAGCCTCCAGAACTGTGAGAAAAAGATGCTTGTTGTTTAAGCCAACCATTCTATAGACATTTTTTACAGCAGCCCAAGCTAAGATGGAGAAGGCTGTGCTAAGTATGAACTAAATATGCCAGTGGTCAGCCACATATTCTCAGTGAAGCTACTGCTGCTGGGAAAACTCATACGCTGGGGCAAGTTTTTCATGAAAATCCTTGAGGCAATAGTCTAGGAGTTTCCTTCACTACACACATATTCAGAATTTGCTTTCTGAATGGCATTTGCTGGGTGCCTGATGAATTCAGAGAAATGTAATGAAGAGAGATGCTGTTCCCACCAGGAGTTTTCAGGCTCTGAGCAAAGGTGAGGCAGGCTCAGAACTACTGAAATGGATGTGCATATGGTTTATGTGTACAGAGGAACATGATAGCTGTGAGCACTAGAGTTGCAGTAAAACATCTGAGTCTGAATTTTGAAACACAAACAAAAAAGGAAAGAGTATCATGACATGAACGTGTCATAACCCTGAAGACACAGATGACATGTGAACTTGGCTCACTCATTCTGTTCCAGCCACTTTAGACTCTGCATTTCCCCCAGCATAACAAGCATCCTTCCTCAGGGCCTTTGCACTTGCTGTTCACTCTGCTTGATGCACTTTCTCCCCAAATATATGCAGGGCTCCTTCTCCTACCTCTGTTGGGCCTTTCTTCTAATGTTACCTTCCCAGAGAGGCTTCCCTAGTTACTTTGTTTGATATCACAACTTTCACACTCACCCCTTGTTTGCTTTCTTTTTCTCAATAGCACTTTTCACCATCTGTAGTACCATATGTTTTACTTATTTGCTTATTTATTTTTTTAGTCTTCTCTGCTAAAAATATAATCTCCATGAAGGCAGGGTTTTTGTCTGTTTCTTCACCTAGTAGCACCTAGACCTGTGCCTAGCCTATAACAGGCACTGGCCAAATATTTTTGGAATGAGTGAATAAATAGAACTTGGATCCGGAAAAGTACATTTTATAGGTCTACATGCCAAACCCTGACAAATGTGTTTATAAAAACCCATCATGAACATGCAGATGAATGCATTTATAGAGGTGCAGAGGTCAGAAAGAATATCCATTTCCCTGGCCTAATGTTGTCATGCAGAGGGATTTCTGCCAGGGTAACCCACCTTTTCCCTATGCCTTACTCCTGCAGGCTAATTTGGTTTGAGTTTGGTTGGCATTTCTGAGCATGTGCACTGCCTTTTCGGACTCCTTTGTCTTTGGAGGATGCCACAGGATGTGGGGGCTCTGATTCTCTTGTTCCTGAAATGGAGTAGACCTTCGCTGTCCAGCTCTGTTGGTGACTGGGTGAGTGTTTCATTGATGAGTGAAGTATTAGGGAGATTTCTGGGCCTCTAATCAAAAGCCACATTCTCTTACCATCTGTCTGACTCTTGCATCTGTTTTTCCATTGATTCCAAATTCAGAAGATGATAAAAAGGGATGTTATATATTGACTAGTTAACAGCTCCAACAGGAGGATATCCATCAAGATGGAAAGATTACACCTAGAGAAGTGGTTCACATGGTAGCCCAAGACATTGCAGAGGGAAGAGTCTGGGAGGGCGCAATTGGACCGCAAGACTTGGCTCTGCCTTTTGTGACATTTGTTTTGCTTTGCAATTTCAACGGTATTTTACATGAGCTGGATTTAATATAAATAATGAAAATGTAACACTACCTACCATGTACTGAAACGCAGTAATTTTGCCAGTGCAATAGGTACTGATGCCCCTACCTGTCTTCTGGTGAAGAGTTAGCACAGTGGGCCCAAGGAAAGCTTCCAAGATTCGTTGACACTCACCAGTTTCAAACAATGTGGCAGAACTCTAGCTGACTGATAAATAAGAGCAGAAGAGACAGCACTATGGTGCACAGGAGTTTGGCATGAGGCAAGGCTTTGGGGAGATTGAGATTTTAATCCACAGAGTCAAAAGCTGCAGCTGCTGCTCCAAATCTTGCTTTGGTAATAGTTGCACAGATAAGCAGCTGATTGGGTCCAGACAACTCTGGGCTGGCTCCATCTTACATGACTGCCACAAACAGCCACAGGAGCGTGACAAATCACAACACTAGCATTGTACCCCAAAATACGTTTGTACCCTAAGGCACAAGAACTGGTTTGACTTACAAAACTGATCTTAGAGTTGGGATCAAAGCTTTTCTACCACTCTACTATGAGTTCATGATCAACTACACTCTTTTTCCTTCCTAATCACCATCTGCTACCCTGCCAAGGCCAATTTTTGTTCAACTATCACCACAAGATTCTATCCATGGCACCCTACCTAGAGCCTTCCACCCTCTTACAAAGCCAAAGCTATAGAGCACCATGATTATAACACAAGTTAATGATTTTCCGAAGTTGTCATAACAAAAAAATATAACATTACTTTCCCCAGTAGGATTTAAATCAGTGCTTTCCAACAGAAATATAATTCAAGACACATGTATAATTTAAAATTTTCTAGGAATTACATTGAAAAAGTAAAAATAAGCAAATAAAAGTAATTTGATAATATATTTTATTGAACATAGTATATGCAAAATATTATTTCAACATAAATCAATGTAAAAATATTTTTATTTATTTATCTATTTATTTATTGAGACAGAGTCTTGCTCTGTTACCCAGGCTGGAGTGCAGTGGCACAATCTTGGCTCACCGCAACCTCTGCCTCTCAGGTTCAAGCGATTCTCTTGCCTCAGCCTCACAACTAGCTGGGAATACAGGCACTCATCACCAAGCCCACCTCATTTTTTTGTATTTTTAGTACAGATGGGGTTTCCCCATGTTGACCAGGCTAGTCTCGAAGTCCTGACCTCAGGCAATCCACCCGCCTTGGCCTCCCAAAGTGCTAGGATTACGGGTGCGAGCCACTGCACCCGGCCAATGTGAAAATTGTTAATGAGCTATTCACATCTTCAGACACTGGGCTGTATCTTATACCACTTCTCAATTTGAGTGAGCCACATTTCTATTGTTCAGTAGCACAGATGGCTAGAAGCTACTGCATTGGACAGGGCAGATTGAGGTGTTACCTCACATTTTTGGGGGGACTTGGGAATGATGGGCACCCTTGAATTGAGTGAGAGATGCTTAAGGTTATGAGAGGGGAGGGTGATAAAGCAGGAATGGAAATGCTTGAGGATCAACGTAATGAAATGAGGTCTGTCTTTTATTTTATTTGCTTTTAAGGAATTCCATATCATGTTTGTTGCCAAAGGTTATCTGACATTAGGCAAAGTAATATGTTGAGCCTCAGTTTTATCATGTATTATATGGGAACAATAATAATGTAAAACAATAATATGATAAAAATAATCATGATATGTAGCTCACTGTATTGTAATGAAAAAAACATGGGAAAGTGAAACACTCCACACTTTAATAATTTATTTTGTGACAATTTGACTGTTTTATTTTTTTAAATTGTATACATTTAGGAGGTACAAGTGCAATTGCCATACAAGAATATATTGTTAGCCAGGCCCGGTAATCCCAGCACTATGGGAGGCTGAGGCCAGCGGATCACCTGAGATGAGGAGTTCAAAACCAAACTGGCCAACATGGTGAAATCCCATGTCTACTAAAAATACAAAAATTACTTGGGCGTAGTGGTGGGTGCCTGTAATCCCAGCTACTCAAGAGGCTGAGGCAGGAGAATCGCTTGAACTCAAGAGGCAGAGGTTGCAGTGAGCCGAGATCGTGCCACTGCACTCCAGCCTGGGCAATAGAGCAAGACTCCGTCTCAAAAAAAAAAAAAAAAAAAAAGATATATTGTTTAGTACTGAAGTCTAGGTTTCAATGTCACTATCACCCCAATAGTGTACTTTGTACCAATTAAGTAATATCTCATTGCTCATGCCCATCCTACCTTACTTCATATTCTTAAAAAGTAGCTCTATTGATGTGTATAAATGTCAAATATATTTGACATTCAATAAACTGCACATATTTAAGTGTACAATTTAATACACTTTGATATATACATATGCCCATGAATAAGAAAATGCACATATCACCCCAAAAGCTTCCTCATGTCCCTATGTTATCTCTCCTTCCCAATCCTTCCTTCCACTTTCCTTGCCTCCCATCTCAATCCCCAGGCAACCAACAGTCTGCTTTTTGCCACCATGAATAGTTGGGATTTTTTTTTGAATTTTATACACATGGAATCATACAGTGTATACTTTTTGTTTTATTCTTTTGGTCTGGCTTTTTAAATGCAAAATAATTATTTTATGATTCATCCATGTTGTTTCAGGTATCCATAGTCCATTCCTTTTTATTGCTGAGTAGTATTTTCTGTATTAGTCCATTCTCACACTGCTATAAAGAACTAAATGACACTGGGTAATTTTTAAAGAAAAGAGGTTTAATTGACTCACAGTTCCGCGTGGCTGGGAGGCCTCAGGAAACTTACAGTCATGGCAGAAGGCAAAGGGGAAGCAAGTACCTTCTTCACATGGTCAGCAGGAGAGACAGAGCAAAGGGGGAAGTGTTACACACTTCTAAACAACTAGATCTCATGAGAACTATCACAAGAACAGCAAGGCGAGAAATCTGCCCCATGATCCAGTTACCTCCCACCAGGTCTCTCCTATAACATTTCGAATTAAAATTCGACATGAGATTTGGGTGGGGATACAGAGTCAAACCGTAGCATATTTCATTGTATGTATGCCACAATTTGTTTATCCATTCACCTGTTAATGGTCATTTGGGTTGTTTCCAGTTTGAGGCTATTATTTATTTACTTATTCAGGCTGTCACTCAGGCTGGAGAGCAGTGTCAAGATCATAGCTCACAGCAGCCTGGGCTCAAGTAATCCTCTAGTCTCAGCCTCCCAAGCACATACCGCTGCATCCAGCTAATTTTTAAATTTTTGGGGAGACGAGGGTCTCACTGTGTTGCCCAGACTGGTCTTGAACTCCTATTCTCAAGTGAGCCTCCCTCCTTGGTCTTCCAATGTGCTAGGATTACAAACATAAGCACCACACCCAGTGTGGGACTATTACAAATAAAGCTGCTGTGAACATTTGTACACAAGTCTTTGTATGAATATATGCCTTCTTTTCACTTAGTTACATATTTAGGAGTGGAATGAGTGGTTTATATGGTTAGGTGTGTGTCTTAAGAAATTGCCTCACTGTTTTCCAAAGCGGTTGTACCATTTTAAATTCCCACTGGCAGTGTAAGTAGTGTATAAGAGTTCTAATTCTTACACATCCCTGACAGCATAAGATATAGATGATAGTTTTAATTTTAGCAATTGCAATAGGTGTGTAGTAGTGTTTCACTGCGGTTTTAATTTGCATGTCCTCATTGACTAATATTGTTGGATCTTTTCATATGATTATTTAGCCTCAGTATATTTTCTTTGGTGAAAGGTCTGTTCAAATTATTTTCTCTTTTGAAATTGGGTTCTTAAATTTTTTTTTGAGTTTTAAAAGTACAGTATATATTCTGGACACAGTTCTTTTATAATACATACAATCTGGATGGATTTTCTAGCAGTCTGTGATTTATCTTTTTATTCTGTTAACCATGTTCTTGAACAGCAGATTTTAATTTTGATGAAGTCCATTGTACTAATTTGTTCTTTTTTGGATCATGCTTTTGGTATTGTATCCAATAAATCTTTGCCCAATCAAAGGTCACAGAGATGTTCTCCTAGATATTTTGTAGATTTAGCTTTTCCACTTAAGTCTGTGACCCAATCTGAGTTAATTTTTATATATGTTCCAAAGTGTGAATCAAAATTATTATTATTATTATTTTGCTTAAGGATATCCATCATTGGTGGAAAAAGTGAGTTTTCTTTATGTGTATATGTATTTCTGGACCCCCAACTCTGTTCTTTTGATCTGTTTGTCTGCATTGTGGTCAATACCTCAGTGACTTGATAGTAAATTAGAAATATTTTGTCAATTTCTATATAGCCTTCTAAGATTTTCACTAGGAGTATGTTGAATGTATAGATTAATGTGGGGAGGATTGACATGTTAACAGTATGGGTCTTTGATGAATGAACAGGCTATATCTCTTCATTTAATTAGATCTTTAATTTTTCTCAGCAATGTTTTCTAGTTTTCAGTGTACAACACTTGCACATTTTTGTTAGATATATCTATACATATAGACTTTATTAAATTTAAATTTCTAATTGTTCTTAGTATATGGAAATATAACCAATTTTTGCATAAGTTATTTTGTATCCTGAAACCTGGCTAAACTCAAACTTACTTATTTTTTTTTAAGATTCCACCAGATTTGCTGCATAGGTGATTATGTCTTTAGAACAAAGCAGTTCTACTCCTTCATTTCCATTCCTTTTATTATTATTATTATTGTTATACTTTAAGTTCTAGGGTACATGTGCATAACGTGCAGGTTTGTTACATATGTATACTTGTGCCATGTTGGTGTGCTGCACCCATCAACTCATC
>NW_012100765.1:4387968-4395045 GCF_000951045.1 Mandrillus leucophaeus | reverse complement strand
TACCTGTCTGATTCTTGCTTTGGAAGCTTCCTCTCAGGGGTGTACTCCACCGTGTGAGGTGTGGAGTGTCGGTCTGCCCCTAGTGGGGGATGTCTCCCAGTTAGGCTACTCAGGGGTCAGGGACCCACTTGAGCAGGCAGTCTGTCCGTTCTCAGATCTCAACCTCTGTGTTGGGAGGTCCACTCCTCTCTTCAAAGCTGTCAGACAGAGTCGTTTGTGTCTGCAGAGGTTTCAGCTGCTTTTTTGTTGTTGTTATTGTTGTTGTTGTTTAGCTGTGCCCTGTCCCCAGAGGTGGAGTCTACAAAGACAGGCAGGACTCCTTGAGCTGCTGTGAGTTCCACCCAGTTTGAGCTTCCCAGCGACTTTGTTTACCTACTTAAGCCTCAGCAATGGCAGGTGCCCCTCCCCAAGCCTCGCTGCTGCCTTGCCTGGAGATCACAGACTGCTGTGCTAGCAATGAGGGAGGCTCTGTGGGCGTGGTACCCTCCCGGTCAGGTGTGGGATATAATCTCCTGGTGTGCCCGTGTGCTAAGATCCTTGGTAAAGCGCAGTATTGGGGTGGGAGTTACCTGATTTTCCAGGTGTTGTGTGTCTCAGTTCCCCTGGCTAGGAAAAGGGATTCCCTTCCCCCTTGTGCTTCCCAGGTGAGGCGATGCCTCGCCCTGCTTCAGCTCTTGCTGGACGGGCTGCAGCAGCTGACCAACACTGATTGTCCCGCACTCCCTAGTGAGGTGAACCCAGTACCTCAGTTGAACATGCAGAAATCACCTGTCTTCTGTGTCGCTTGCGCTGGGAGTTGGAGACTGGAGCTGTTCCTATTCGGCCATCTTGCTCCACCCTACCTATCTCATTTCCATTATTGATGCCTTTTTTTCCTTTCTTTGCTTTCTTACATTGGCTATAACCTTAAATGCAATGTTGAATAAAAATATCAAGACCATCTTTACCTCCTTCCTGATTTTAGAGGGAAAGCATTCAGTCCTTCACTATTAAGTATGATGTTAGCTGTAGACTTTTCCATGAATACCTTTTATCAGATTGTGGAAGTCTTCTTCTATTTTTAGTTTGCTGGGAGTTTTAGTTAGGAAAAGACATTGGAATTGTCAACATCAAATGCATTTTCTTTAAAATTTTGGTTTTAATATGGTGAATTATGTTGACTGATTTTCAAATGATAAACCAGCCTTGAATTCCTGGAATTAACTCCACTGGATCATGATATATTGTCCATTTTATGTAATGTTGAATTTGATATGCTAAAATTTTGTTTAGAACTTCTATATCTGTGTTCATGAAGCATATTGGTCTTTAGTTTTTGTTGTTGTTGTTGTGTTAAGAAAACTTCACATAAAACCTACCCTCTTAAATAAGTTTTTAAGTGCACATAGACTATTGTAAACTATAAACCCAAGGTTGTACAACAGATCTCTAGAATGTGTTTGTCTTGCATAGCTGAAACTTTGTACCCACTGAGCATCAATTCCCCATTTCTTTCCTTCCCGGACTCTGGCAACCATCATTCTACTCTCTGCTTCTATGAATGTAACCATTTTAGATACCTTATATAAGTTGAGTCATGAAGTATGTGTCCTTCTGTGACTAGCTTATTTCACTTAGCATAATGTCCTCCAGGTTCATCCATGTGGTCACACATGACATGATTATTTTTTAAGGTTGAATATTATTCCATGGTGTATATACCACATTATCTGTTCATCCATTGATGGAGATTAAGGTTGTTTTGATGTGTTGGCTAATGTGAATAATGCTGCAATAAACATAGGAGATTGAATATCAATTTGAGATTCTGATTTCAATTCTTTGGGATATATACCAGAAGTGGGATTACTGGATCATATGGTGGTTCTATTTTTAATTCTTTAAGGAGTCTATATACTGCTTTCCATAGCAGCTGCACCAGTTTACAATCCCACCAACAGTGCACAAGGGTTCCAATTTCTTCACATCCTCACCAACGTTTATCTTTTCTTTTTTTAATAATTGCCATCCTAACAGGTGTGAGGTGATATCTCATTTGCATTCTCTAGACGACTAGTCACGTTGAGCATCCTTCATATACCTGTTGTCCATTTATATGTCTCTTTTTGAGAAATGTCTATCCAGTCTTTTGTCCATTAAATGTACTTTTTCTTGCTATTGTGTTGCAGGAGTTCCCTATATACTTTTTATATTAACCTTCTATCAGATATATGGTTTGCAGACATTTTATATCATTCAGTAGGTTGCTTTTCCATTTTGTTGTTTGCTTAGCTGTGCAGAAACTTTTTAGTTTTATGTAGTTCTACTTGTCTATTTTTGCTTTTGCTGCTTGTGTTTTGCTGTCATATCTAACAAATCATTGCTAAGACCAATATTATGAAGTTTTCCCCCAACGTTTTCTTCTAGGCATTTTACAGTTTATGAATTTGTAAAATTTTAGGGGCTGAAAAATTACATTTAAATCTTAAATCAATTTTAATTGATTTTCCGGTGTAAGGTAATGGTCCAAAGTCATTCTTTTACATGTGTATATGCAGTTTTCCCAACATCATTTGTTGAAGAGATTGACCTTTCCCCACTGTGCTTTGTTGGCACCCTTGTTAAAGATCAGTTGACTGTATATGCATACCTTTATTTCCAGGCTTTCTGTTATATTGATCTATAGATCTTTTTTATACCAGTACCATACTGTTTTAATTACTGTTGCTGGGCATCCTTTCTTAGTCCTAATCTTAGAGGAAAAGCTTTCAGTTATTCACCATTGAGTACAATGTTAGCTGTGGGCTTGTCATTTATGGCCTTTATTATGTTTTGCAAATTCCCTCTACATTAGCTTTTTGAGAGTATAATTATTTAGTTATAGTATTCATTAGATTACAAAAGTTTTGAATTTCATTAAATACTTTTTCTGCATCTATTGAAATGATCACATGATTTTAAAATTCATCATTCTGTTAGTGTGATCTATCACATTAATTGATTTGCATATGTTGAGCCATCCTTGCATCCCAGGGATAAATCTCATTTGGTCTTAGTGTGTGATCCTTACATTTCTAAGAATCTACTCATTTCTTAAAGATTATCCAATTTGTTGATATATACTTGTTAATAACTATCTTTTATGATTCTTCCTATCTCTTTGTATCAGTTGTAATGTCTCCTCTTTAATTTCTGACATTATTTGAGAGTCCTCTGTTTTTGCTAGTCTAAGGGTTTGTCAATTTTATCTTGTTAAAACTTCAACTCAATTTCATTGGTATTTTTCTACAATTTTTCTTTTTCTTTTTTTCCTTTTTTTTTGTTTGTTTTCTTGAGGCAGGGTCTCTCTCGTTTTTGTTTGTTTTTTTTTTCTTTTTTTTTTTAGAAAAAAACGCAGAGCTTTATTATTTTCAACACTAATGGCAGCGGTCTTCATAGGACAGGAGAGTGAGTTCTGTCGATGGATAGGCAGCCCCTACTTGCCGGCAATGAGCGAGTTCCGCAGGACCACGACGACCGAGTCCTGGCGCAGGAACATCTTGGAGATGTAGCGGTCTTTGTTGACTGGCTTGGATTTCTTCTTTCCCTTGCCGCTCTTAGGGACTTCAGTCCACATCTCCTTCACGTTCTCCAGCACCATGCTGCAGTGCCTATCGAAGGCCTTCACCCGGCCCAGGAGTTTCTTATTGTTGCGACAGTTGATGAGCACTTGGGTGTTATTCTTGACTGACTGTGTGAGCACAGAGAGTGGACCCGTGTGAAATTCCTCCTCCTCTCGCTTCTGCAGCTCCTCTGGGGTCATCTCACTCTTGGGCTTGTTGAGGAGGCTCATGATGGTCACTAAGCTCTCCGTTCACTCCCGTTTCCTCCGCGTTGCTGCTGCCTGAGGAGGGGGCAAGGTCTCTCTCTCTGATCCAGGCTGGAGTGCAGTGGCACGAGCACAGCTCATTGCAGCCTTGACATCCCAGGCTGAAGTGATCTTCCTACCTCAGCCTCATAACTAGCCGGGATCACAGGCAGAAGACATCATGCCTGGCTAATTACATTTTTTTTTTTTTTGGTAGAAACAGAGTCTTGCCATGTTGCCCAGGCTGGTCTCAGACTCGTGAGCTCAGGTTATCCTCCTGCCTCAACTTCCCAAAGTGCTGAGTTTACACGTGTGAGTTGCCTTGCCTGACCTCTATTCTTTATTGTGTTCAATTCTGGTCTAATCTTTAAGGTTTTCTTTCTTCTGCTGACTTTGGGTTTAGTTTGTTCTTTTTTTCTTGTAATGTCTTTGTCTGGCTTTGGTATCAGAGCAGTGCTGGATTCATGGAATGTGATGAAGGTTATTCCTTCCTATAGAATTTAAATGTTTTGTAGAATTCACTAGCAAAACTATCTGGACCTGTGGTCCTGTGGTTTTGGGTTTTTTGTTTTGGGTTGTTTTATGTTTGTTTGTTTGTTTTGGTGGTGAGGTTAGGAAGGTTTTAAAGTACAAATTCTCTTTCTTTAATATGTACAGGGATATTCAGATCATCTTATCTATTTCTTCTTAGGAAGCATTGCTCATTTGTAACTTTTGAGAAATCCTAACCCATTTCCTCTAACTTGCCAGAATTATTGGCATAAAACTGCTAATAATATTAGCTTATTTTCCTTTTGATATTTGTGGAATATGTAGTGCTGTCATTCTCTTATTCCTGATACTGGTAATTTGTGCCTTTTATTCTTTCTTTGTATGCTCTATTTTGGATAGTTTCTATTGCAGTACATTCAAGGTCATAAATCGTTTCTCTTTTCTTTTACTATGTCTCATCTACCATTAATTTCAGACATTGTTGTTTTCAGCTCTAGTAGTTTGATTTGGTTCTTTGAAAATATATACATATCCCTTCTATGTCTTCGTCTAACTTTTAGAAGAAACGGGATATAGCTTTAAAAAAGTGTTTTAATGTCCTTGTATTATAATTCTATCATCTATGTCACTTCTGAAAGTTTCAATTACTTAATTTTTTTCATTCCTAATTATTTGTTATATTTTCTTGCTTTTTGACATACCCAGTCATATTTGTTTCAATTTCAGGCATCTTGAATTTTACTTAGCTGGGTGCTGGACGTTTTTGTATACCTATAGACCTTCGTAAGCTTTTTTCCTTCCCTGGGGTATGGTTACATCATTTAGAAACAGTTTGATCCTGGAGGACTCATATGGTTAGGCTTCATGTCCCCACCTGAATCTCATCTTGAATTATAATTCCCATAATCCCCACGTGCCAAGGGAGAGACCAGGTGAAAGCAATTGAACTGTGGGGTGGTTTCCTCCATGCTGTTCTCGTGACAGTGAGTGAGTTCTCATGAGATCTAATCATTTTATAAATGTTTGGTAGTTCTTCCTGCATTCCTTCTTCTTCCTGCCACCTTGTGACGAAGGTGCTTTGCTTCCCCTTCACCTTCCACCATGATTGTAAGGTTCCTGAGGCCTCGCCAGCCATGCTGAACTGTGAGTCAATTAAACCTCTTTCCTTTATAAGTCACTTTTATAAGTTCTTTATAGCAGTGTGAAATTCTCTAATATAAGGACTTAACTTTTAAAATTTGTTAAGTGGGACCAAATCTGTGCTTAATTGAGAGCTAATTTCTGGTCTTGTGAGAATACTGACTAATGTTCCTTCTAATCCTTTCAAATAGTTCATTCCTGGGCCATAGGTTGTTTCATTACATGTGCTTCTCAGTACTTTGCTAAATATTCAAGAGTGTTCTATGGTAGTTCTCTGTAGTCCTTTTGGTCTGATTCTCTGTTCTGTGAACTCAGGTGGCTTTGGTCTTCCCAACTTTCAACTCTGTCTCAACTCAGAGAGCCTACTGAGTTCTGCTTAGGTTTTACCTTCCTGCACTGCAGACCTGAAACTCTCTTAAGCTATTAGGCTGGGCAATCATAGGACTCACCTTGCTTGTTTCTTATCTTTTAATGATCAGTATTCTTTGTTGTCCATTGCCCAGCAAAGTGAAACTATGATCTCACATGTTTTGTCCAGTTTTTTGTTTGTTTGTTTGTTTTTTGTTGTTGTTCTTATAGGTGGCTGGGTAAATCCAGCCCATACCCTTCCATCTTGGTTGGGAACAGGGGTTCTCCTTCCTTCTTGCAACAAACATTTATGTACCAAACAATGTGATTTTCCTTAGAACATTATAATATCACTTTTGCAGTGGTTGAAAGAAAAATATTATTGTTGATAGAGTGGGCCAATAGTATGCACAATCAGCTATTGTGATCTGGTAGTAATACCAAAAATCCTTTTAAAAATAAAGAAATCAGAGCTTAGTTATCTATAATGTTGATTCTAAAAGGTTATGACTCTTCATGGAACATAACCCAGGCTCCATCTTACATTTCTTCATATACTAGCTGTGGGACAGTGTGTTACACTAGCTGTGGGACACAGGTCTCCAGGCCTTCATTTTTTCATCTAGAAAATGGGGATAATTATAGCAACTCCTCATAAGGTTCATAGGAATAAATGAAATAGTATCCACAATACTATTAGATTCAGGCCTAATGCAGAGTAAGTGCTCAAAAAGATTAGAAAATATTTAACATATCTTTTTCTTTTTAAGTAATAAAAAGTTACCTTCTTTAAACTTATGGGGTACTGCCTGCTATATGGGGTACTGCCTGATACACACACACACACACACACACACACACACAATTATTGAATGTCCAAAATGGTCTACATTCACTTTATCTTTAGCCCTCACCCTTCAAGATTACACACACACACACACACACACACACACCCTCTTCTTTTCTTTTATGTAGACTTAAGAGTAACCGTGGCCGGGCGCGGTAGACCACGCCTGTAATCCCAGCACTTTGGGAGGCCAAGGCGAGCAGATCAGGATGTCAGGAGATCAAGACCATCCTGGCTAACATGGTGAAACCCTGTCTCTACTAAAATATAAAAAATTAGCTGGGCGTGGTGGTGCATGCCTGTGGTCCCAGCTACTCAGGAGGCTGAGGCAGGAGAATTGCTTGAACCCAAGAGGCAGAGGCTGCAGTGAGCTGAGATCACACCACTGCACTCCAGCCTGGCAACAGAGCGAGACTCAATTTAA
>NW_012100765.1:4382380-4383113 GCF_000951045.1 Mandrillus leucophaeus | reverse complement strand
CCAGTGAAAATCCTGCTGTTCTTATTTCTGTGTTCAAATTTCAGGCTGAATTTGACAGAATTTAATTCTTTTTAAAAAACTTTTTAAAAAGTTTTAAAGCATGCTGAATTTGAGATGCCTGCTAGATATCCAATGGGAAATACAGCTGTCTCTTATACACATCTAGATGTGTATAAGAGACAGGTTTTAGTATTAGAGTGAGGAATAGAGGGGTTTTTATATTTGTGTTTTGTTAATGGTCATTGTTTTCATCACTAATTTTATATAATTTTTTAAGTTAATTGGTACTCTTGGTTTTTCTTAAAATTCTGTAGGCAGGATTTTCACAGATTATTGTATTTGAAGAGACCTCCATGAAGAATCAGCAGTTTTTATTACAAGGTAGATTATTTAATCATTTCAGAGAGAGGTCTCATTACAATAAGGAACACAAGGCTGCCTTCCTCTCACTGGGCATCTCCCTAAATGCCTGGTGGCCCTCAGGAAGTCAGTGCATGTTTAAGTATTCTGGAAGAGTGGGAACATCTGGGCTTCAGTCCTTAAAACATACCACATATTATTTTGATCAGTTCTAATAAACATGACTTCTTATGTCTGAGGTAGCCCGAGAAATCAGTCAAGGTCACCAGGGAGAAGTTGTGGAAAGACCCAGATCAAAAAAAAAAAAAAAAAAAAAAAAAAACCGTGAGTAACCATCACTTACCCCTTTTCTCTCCTGAAGCTCAAACTTTCC
>NW_012100765.1:4368674-4382330 GCF_000951045.1 Mandrillus leucophaeus | reverse complement strand
AAAAAAAAAAAAAAAAGAGTAACTGCTTTGTTTAGTTTATCATAATAGTGATATTTTAGTTGTAGGCATCCAATTTCAGAGTTGGACATGCACTTAGTGACCATCTTATCTAATTACTGCTTTGAATGAAATTGCAATTTGGAGAAAGCAAGTGACCCGCCCAAAGTTATAGAGTTGGTTGCTGATGAAAGTGGGTATCCAAATTTTCCATCCAGGTGCTCTTTCCACAAAACAGTGTTACCTCTCTTTCTCATTCTCTAGGCCTCTTTCAGTTCTGGCAAATACTTTGATTGACCAATAGGAATTTCACAGAATATCATATGTGCATTTATACGAGAGTTCTGTACCAGATTTAAAAACTTATTTCTCGTGTGTGTGTGTGTGTGTGTGTGTGTGTGTGTTGTGGAGATGGTAGGAGTGGGGGAAATGGGAAAATCTAACCAGATGCAATGTGAACCAAATTAGTTGTTACAAAAGAAGACCATAGACTGGCAGACATAAAAGATTCCCGAGTCCATCTCACTCATTTTATAGCTAATAAAATTGTGAATTTGGAAATTTAAGTGACTTGTCTTAGTTTGGAATTTGAGTAAGCTAAATTTTGGTCTGAAATACTTTCCATTAAACACACTGTCTTTTGTTTTTAAATAGTGTGTAACTTCTTCTCGGATAGTTAACATGGATGATTATAATAATGTGTGGTCACTATGTCAAAATTTCTATAATTTCTTAAGAGAAATTCTTTGAGAAGTTTAGATCGCCACATAATTTTAACTATTAACACTATTAGTTATTTATACCTTTTTCCCCTTTACATTTAACATACCTCAAGAACAACAAAAATAGTTCTTAAGCTTAAGTATTGTGATCGTAGTGTCTACAGAAATAATAGACAATGTATCTAGAATTAGATTTTGGCTTTAGGATATGTTTGTAAATAAGACACATTTTTTAAACTTTATATATGTTTTTACAACATTCAAATCATTTTGCAATAGAAGTATGAATTTTATTACATCACAAATGAATACGATGTGAATGCAAAATTGGATGCTGTTTAATCTTGGACAGTCTGGTTTTTAGAATAATTATGTGACTGAAATTCAATGAATAATGATAATTTGTTTGGTAGTGGATCGATTATTTTTTTTGAAAGTGAATCCATCATTTTCTTTATGGCGCCTGATCCTTGGATCCTTGGGTATAAATTTTTGGTACAGCACATGGGGATTTAGCTATGTGAGTCCCATTAATGTGCATCGGAGTTTTGCAGCTAGCTCCATGAGCTGAGCAGTTGCTTTTTAATGTTATTTTAATATTTAATGGTTATTGCAGGGCTGTCAAGCTGGGACTGTTTCAATGAGAGAGATTTCCAGAACTTATGAGAGAGATTTTAAACATCTATTCAGAGCATATTGCAATATCCTTTATTAGAAGAGGAAAATTCTTTAGAGAGAAACCTCCCAATTCAAAAGAGTATCTCCTTAATTGTGGCAAATTTGAGACTGAGATAATACCTTTCTTATTTTTATTAGAATTATCCAAAGAATTT
Source organism: Mandrillus leucophaeus (assembly GCF_000951045.1). Taxonomy (NCBI): domain Eukaryota; kingdom Metazoa; phylum Chordata; class Mammalia; order Primates; family Cercopithecidae; genus Mandrillus; species Mandrillus leucophaeus. The sequence goes on along the minus strand of NW_012100765.1, from coordinate 4,380,778 downwards.
ATTAAATTGCTTTCATCAGGTAAGTTAGATATTAATTTTGTGAAGTTTTAGTATTAGAGTGAGGAATAGAGGGGTTTTTATATTTGTGTTTTGTTAATGGTCATTGTTTTCATCACTAATTTTATATAATTTTTTAAGTTAATTGGTACTCTTGGTTTTTCTTAAAATTCTGTAGGCAGGATTTTCACAGATTATTGTATTTGAAGAGACCTCCATGAAGAATCAGCAGTTTTTATTACAAGGTAGATTATTTAATCATTTCAGAGAGAGGTCTCATTACAATAAGGAACACAAGGCTGCCTTCCTCTCACTGGGCATCTCCCTAAATGCCTGGTGGCCCTCAGGAAGTCAGTGCATGTTTAAGTATTCTGGAAGAGTGGGAACATCTGGGCTTCAGTCCTTAAAACATACCACATATTATTTTGATCAGTTCTAATAAACATGACTTCTTATGTCTGAGGTAGCCCGAGAAATCAGTCAAGGTCACCAGGGAGAAGTTGTGGAAAGACCCAGATCAAAAAAAAAAAAAAAAAAAAAGAATACCCGTATGTATCCATCACTTACCCCTTTTCTCTCCTGAAGCTCAAACTTTCCTCCTCTTCTTTGACTCCACTTGTCCACCTGTGCAAGTTTCTACATTCTGAAAACAAACCAACCAACTCTTTCTCCAGGCAGCTCTCCCTCTAGCTATGTTCTTCCTTCCTTCCTTTCATTTACTACCCGACTCCTTGAGATAGCGTCTAAAATGCACTTTGTCCCTATGTCAGGTATACTAGGTATCAATCATACCATTTTGGCATTTATCTTTTTAAGTACCTCTCTGCAACATGCCACAAACTCTTCGGTGTCAAATGCCTGACCCTTCCTCATCCTAGTACCAGTCCTCACTCAATAATGTCTTGGAATGACTCCTATAAAAATAGCTGACTTTTTTTGGTACAAAGTACTACAGATTGTTCCTAGAAATTATGACCACAGAGATAAATATTTTCTTAAAAATCATGGCTTTTTATATTCAAAGTCTGATATTTTGGAGAATAAAGTATTGTTTTTTGAAAGTTGAAGGAATTTTCATAATAGTTTGGAGTATCAATTATTGAAAATCTATACAAATATTTCATAATCTACATATAGTTATACAAATGTTGATCTTCATTAATGTTTATTGTTGCTGCTCAAGCTACAACTGTTTTTTATTATTATTATTTTTGAGATGGGGTCTTGCTTTGTCACCCAGGCTGGAGTGCAGTGGTGTGATTTTGGCTCACTGCAACCTCTGCCTCCCAGGTTCAAGTGATTCTCCTTCCTCAGCCTCCCGAGCAGCTGGGACTACAGGTGCACACCACCATGCCTGGCTAATTTTGTATTTTTAGTAGAGATGGGGTTTCACCATGTTGGCCAGGATGGTCTCGATCTCCTGACCTTGTGATCCACCCGCCTCAGCCTCCCAAAGTGCTGGGATTACAGGCGTGAGCCACAGCGCCCAGCCAAGCTACAACTCTTAAAAGTACCACTGTTATAAGTATTGCTATAAAACTGTTTTTAAAAGAAAGTTGTCTCACCATCGAAAGAATTTTAGTCCCAGTAATGTAAATTTATTTTACCTCCCAAAGAATGTATTTTATGGTATATTTTTGTAAATATTTTTGTCGATGATATGAACTCTTTTGTTTTTGTTATCATTGTTTTTGCAGTAAAATTCAAGTTTTCCTTGGACTCTATATTCCTATGATTTTTAAAAAATAGAAGAAAGGAAGTATTTTTTATTTCTTTTATTTGGTACATCCATCCAAATGTGATTTCTCGTTCCACCTTCATACAATGTGTTCTTTCCACTGAATGTAATCCTGGAGATAAACTCAGATTCAGGCAAGAGGACTGGCAGCCTTCCATAGTGGACTACTTTATGGCAGAGAATAGTATTTCCTTCCCTTTCCTATTAATTTCTATCAAAAGCCTGCTTTACTTTCTTGTTTCCCAGTGGAACTATTTCTATTTGATTTCAATTAAAAATGAAATGTCAGCATTTCTGGATGTGTTGTACTATTTTACGGTGCACACTCTTCCAACTCATTAGGGAGAAGGCAGCATATTTGGAGGAAGCCCAGTTGGGATGGAAAAATAGATGTCTGTTTCACATTTTCATTAGAAATAGACATCAAAATGTATTTTATCACAACCTCTACTTAAAGGAAGAATCTTTGGCAATCGGTTTTCCAACTCCCATATAATTCACTCTCTTGAATTCACCTGGAGGTTTCCTTTATTAGATCATATTTTCCTTATTCCCCAGCTAAATTTATCTAGAAACAATCTCGCCTTCATTTCTTGTCTGTGACTACTATATCCTGCTGAAAAAAAGTTCCTAGAGGTTGGTGAAGTCGTTAGGGTTGTTAACAAGTTGAGGACATCACAGGTGGAATATCATATACATTTGGTGTTCCAGGAGCAAATTTCCATGCTTCAATTTTTGACAATCTGAGACCTGACATATACAAATTCAAGTGTGTATGAAACTTCAGGAAAGTTAGCATCACTCTGTTTCTTCTTAAAGAAGTGGGTATATGTAGGTAGTTAAGGAAATGCTTTGGTAGTGATGATAGCTTGACCAGGAGTGTAAAATGCACGACAACAGGATCACTTCTAAAAATTTCAACAAGCTATCTCTAATATTTCCTGAAGTACCAGCATCCATCTGGAAAATGAAATGTCTTTCCACTTAAAGGCAAATAATATATTTTTTTCCAGTTTTCTTTTTTGCAAGAGGAAAATGATAAAGGAATGTGCTTTCTGAGTGTATCATATTTGACAGTACAGAGCACATAAACTGGGAGAAGCACAAGTTGTGTAGCCAAATTTCACAGAAAATTAAAATCACTAAACACTAAAGTAATCTGGCACCAGCTTCTATATATGGACAAAGGCTTGAACAAAAAATATACTGACCCTTTCTTTGATGCCAGTGTTCAGCTAATCGATGTGATTACAGTGTGAAGGCTTGAGGTGCTGGGTGAATGATAACTGTTGCTGTTCAACTTTTGCAGCCCTGCCTCACATTGAGTCAGAGATTTTTTTTTGCTCAAAATGAGTGGTTCTAGTTTGGTAAATCCAACGACTCCCTTTTCACAGTTATTTGCAGAGTGTACTGCTGCTAAAGACTGTGTTCGTTCTATGAACATGTCCAGAAGAATGTTTTTGTCAACAAACATAATGAGTATTGACTGAGTGCTAGATATTGTGTGGAGTGATAGAGAGAAAAGCCATAGAATTCCTGGGAACACAGGTTTTATGGTGCAGTAGAAGAAACAGACAAGTATATACATACATGAAAAAGAGTCTCATAGATGTCCCAATAATGGTTTCTACAGGGTACAATGGCAATTCAGGAAGAGAGTGGCCATGTGTATTCAGAAGAGTCAAGAAAGGCTTCATAGGCTGGGCATGATGGCTCACACCTGTAATCTCAGCACTTTGGGAGGCCAAGGTGGGTGGATTACTTGAGGTCAGGAGTTCAAAACCAGCCTGCCCACCATGATGAAACCCCTGTCTTTACTGAAAATACAAAAATTTGCTGGGCGTGGTGGAGGGTGCCTGTAATCCTAGCTACTCAGAAGGCTGAGGCAGGACGATTGCTTGAACCCAGGAGGTGGAAGTTGCAGTGAGCCGAGATCATGCCACTGCGTTCCAGCCTGGGTGACAGGGTGAGATTCCATCCCAAAAACAAAACAAAACAAAACAAAAAACCAAAAACAAACAAAGAACGGCTTCATAGAGGACATTCAAGCCACTAGTTTTTGATGAGGGTCATTTCAAGGCTGACAACTACCTGACTTCAGGAGTTGGTGGTGATAGTGACCTTGACTTCCTCTCCTGTCCCATAGTTTCAGAAGGGACACTAGCAAAACTTCTCTAGGAGCTGGATGACATCAAGAAGGAAGGCTGAACCCTCATGAGTGCTTAAGAGAATTTGAGAGAGGCACTGCTTTTCTGGCATCTGGTTTGGCCACTAACATCAGAATGATGCATCTTCCAGTGAAAATCCTGCTGTTCTTATTTCTGTGTTCAAATTTCAGGCTGAATTTGACAGAATTTAATTCTTTTTAAAAAACTTTTTAAAAAGTTTTTTAATTGACGTACCACTAATTCTTTTTAATAATCTGTTGTTCACTAATATAGAGTTAACTTATTTTTATATGTTGTGTTTAATAGGACTCCTCTCATTATACACAGAAAAGCCTTGGAAAAAATTAAAATACCAGATAATATCCATTAGTGATGGTCACTGGAAAACACATTCTGTAGGCTTGATGTTACATAAAATAAGTATGATCATGACCTAGGTTGATGTGAAAAATATTTTTCTGGGCCAGCTTAACCAAAATTTCACACCCTTGAAACAAGCTTTAAAGTATTTAGATCAATTTCTACAAAAGGACCATTCTTTTGTACGTCTGTGTTTTGCAAAAACAATCATCTGGTTTAAGACAGCAATTTGTATGTATTTGAGGCTGACAAATGGACATCACTAGTTCTATGAAAAGAGTGCATATGTAGTAAAATGCCAGACTAGACAGAAACATGGAATAATCCTCTAGAAAAAATAGACATAAGTCGACAGACTTCAAAAGAATTGAGAACACAATTGTTGCTAAATGTTTCTTTATACATTTATAAATAAGTAGTAAATAATTTCATAAATGCACAAAGTTCCCATGTAATAAACATTGTATGCAACATAAAAGTCACAATCTTATTATATTTTACATAAAAATCGTATAAAAAATATTTTTTTGTGTGATATTTTCTCATTTCAATGTGAAAAACTTTCATGATTTTACAAATGTCTGGAAAATTCATGACAAGGCCTGTTGATATATTTGGTATGCTGACAAGAAGTCATAAGATCACTATCAATTGAGACACTCTTACTGTCAAGTGGAAATGTAAAATTCATACCAATATTTATAGCTCTCTGGCAAAGCATTGGCTATTATGCCTCCTGGATATACCAAATTAAAATATCTGAATGGTGATGACGAATGAAAGTTAACTAAATTTAGGGAGGTCTGCAGTGTAAATCATGCTGCAACAAGCCTAAAAACCTGGTGGCAAAGAATCATAAACATAATACCAGGAGATGTTTGAGATCCTCTTCCTGAAAGTAAGGTATAAGACACTATGGTGCTTGGGTGCTAAAATACAACAAACTTATTTCATACAAATGGCAAAGATAAGAAGATTGCTGAAACTCAGAACCTGGGTGAGTGAACGTCTGTGTCCATCTGCTATAAAACTGGATGATTCTAACAGTTGGACAAGGTTGTGGAGCTATAGTATTGTGCTTGAAGCCAGCGTAGAAACTGCAAAGCTGTTCTTCGTAGAAGTACAGAAAAGACCAACAAAGGCACAGGAGTGAAATCTATCTAAAAACTTTTATGTAAAATCACTCTTTTAAACTAAAGTCAGGAACCATGCATAACTGAAATATAAGACAGAAGTCACTATTTTGGTTGCCATAATCTTGGACCACAGGGCTTTTGTAAAACAAATGATTTCTAAGTGCTTAAAGTCAAAGTGGGACTAAAAAAAGGCATTTTATCAAACGTATTCAAAGGGTGAAATATCCTCCAAGATGAATGTCATGTCCTTGGCTCATGTATCATCCATAGGGAATTCTTTGGGGCCTTTCTAAGATTTCACTGTATGCTTACCACATCTGTGTAATTTAAACCATTTTGAGCGCCATCTGAAGACATCTGTGTCTTCAGCTAAAGTAAAGCAAAAGTTTGTTTTTTAAAAATTACTGTATCATTAATTTAAAATATAAAGGGTTGGAAATAATGAACTAACATCTCTGAAATTTTATATAGAAAAATAATGTGTTAGATAATTATAACATTTAATTACTTGAGAAGAGCGTGCTTTCAAAGTTGTATACTACTTAGGGACATTATTGAATTCACAAAATTTTACTACATTAACTATAATGGCACTAAGTTCTTAATCGTTATCATGAGTAATAAAAATGTGTTGGTTGCATACTATTTCAATGGCACTATGCTAGACACTGGGAATTCAAAAACAACATAGAGGCTCCGGACCTTAGTCAATAATATGCTGAGACTACCAGGCCCATGGCAGAAAAGAAAGGAATAAGTCAGATGAATTACAAGTATCAGAAGCCCACTGAAAGGGATAATCATTATAGGTTGATTTCTGCAAAGCTTGTTGAAATTCAATCAATATTCAGTATGGCTCATTTATTCATTCTAGAAAGAGCTATTACATGTTTATTGTGTGGCAGAAACTCTTGCTAGGAGCATAGGATGCTATGCCTCTTTTCTTTTGGAGTTTATAGCCCCAAAGAGGAGGCTTTACCAAATAATCCATGACACATTGTGTAAAAGAAATCTATCCAAGACCATGAGACCATATAGAGAGAGTGCTGACCTAGTCTGAGGGCAAGGAAGGCTTCTTGGAGGAATGTGACTTGTTTTCTGTAGGATGAGTGATGATTAAATGGGCAGAGTTGGGAAGAGGACTGATGCAGACAGGGAGCATCAGCACATACAAAGGCTTTGTCCTATTTGAAAATAGCAAAGGAGGCCAGACTGGCCAGAAAACACAGGAAAGAAGGAGTGCAATGCAAGATGGCACTGGGTCAGTACATATAAGGCCTTGTTGGACATATGCAACATGTTTATGTTTATTGTAAGAGCAATGGGAAGGGACTTAAATGAGAAATAATGTTCTTTTTTTTTTTTTTTTTTAAGATAGAATGTCAATCTGTCACCCAGGTTGCTGTGCAGTGGCATGATCTTGGCTCACTGCAACCTCTGCCTCCCGGGTTCAAGTGATTCTCCAGCCTCAGCCTCTCGAGTAGTTGGGACTACAGGCACACGCCACCACACCCAGCTAATTTTTATATTTTTAGTAGAGACAGGATTTCATCATGTTTGCCAGGCTGTCTTGAACACCTGACTTCAGGTGATCCACCTACCTTGGCCTCCCAAAGTGCTGGGATTGCGGGCGTGAGCCACCATGCCCGTCCAAGAGATAACGTTCTTAGATTGGTGTTTAGAAAACATTCGCTGCAGCGTGGAGAAAAGATGGTGGACTTGTTAGAATGAAGGCAGGTAGACAAGTTAGAAGATGGTACTAGTAGTCTGGGGAAGAAATGATAATGTTTTGGGTTAGGGTAATGCACCATGGAGATGAAGAGAAGTGGACAGAAACTCTTGACAGATGACTAAGCTGGTGGAGGGAATCACTTCTATCTGCTGCAAATACATAAACATGCTTAAAATATATAGCTGAGCTGGAAAGCAAAAGGGAAATTGACACGTGTCAAAAACAAAGCCATTGTTGCAAGTTGAAGATTCAGTCTATTGAGTTCTGAGAGTAGACGAGTGCCTTAGGAATGACATTTAATGCCTGTCTTGGAAGTGGAATTCATTCTGGTAGCAGCAGTTATTTCGATTTGCAGTTGTTCAAAACTTGCATAACCAACCTCATTGTGTCCCTCAGAAACACTAGTACCAACAGACCAGCAGACTCTGCTCAAAGGTATTAATTTCAATTCTGCAGGGCCCTTCCTCCAAGTTTCTAAATGTTAGTAATTCTAACATCATCCTTTTATTCCCTTAACCCTAGTGGGGTAGCATCCTTCTGCAGTTCCTTCCATGCCTCAATGCCCTCTTTCTGCCCTTTACCTGATTAATAGTTCTTTAGGTTAATTTTTGTCTATTAAAATAACCGGAGTGTCTGACTGGACCCCAACTGTTATAAAGGGAATAGGGACAACAATCAAAAGGCAATATTCAGGGAGACGATGGAGTTTTTTGAGAGTTGAAGAGCTGTATGTCTTCAGATTGTAAAGAGCACACCAAGTCTTAGGATGAATAAAGCAAACCCGGGTTTAGGCTCAAGGTTCTTCAGAAAACATCAAAGGCTATCAGAAGGAAAGATAGATTACCTTCAAAGAATGATGCTCTTACACAAGACTTCTCATGATCAGCAGATGCTTGAGACAATGAAAGAGCATCTCTATAGTACTGCTGGAGGGTAACATCCTGATTTAAAAACTACCTATTAGTTCATTTGGCCGAAATTGATAATGGGTTGAATATAGAGTGTAAAGGACAAAGAGGTATCACAGATGGCCAGAGTTGTAGTTTATGGGTTAAACTCATTATGCCATTAACTGGGATAGGGAATATTGGAGGAAGATCTTGTCTGAGGGAAAGAGACCAAAGTCTCACACATGTTGGGTTTTAGATGCCTTTCAGATCTCTAGGAACAGACGTGGAATAGGTTGTTATATATGAAGGTATGAGGTCATAGAAGAGGTCCAGACTCTGGTTGTATATTTGAGTCTTTGGTCAGTGGATGGTAAATGAAGATTTTCTTATGTATTAGTTATCAATTGCTGTATAAGAAATTAAAATTAACCTGAAGCTAAGTGGCTTAGAACAACATTAAGTATTTATTATCCTCACAGTTTCTGCTGGTCAGGTATTTGGAATGTGGCTTAGCCAGATAGTTCTGGCTTAAGGTCTGTTCTGAGGTTTGAGCCAAGATGTAGACTGGGCTTGCAAGTCAGCAAGTTCCTCTAAAGGACTGACCAAGCCTGCAGTATCAGCTTCTAAGGTGGCTCCCACATGCCTGGCAAGTTGGTGCTGGCTGTTGGCAGGAGGCCTCAGCTCCTCTCCATGTGGGACTCCCCCCAGTCTGCTTGAGTGTCTTTATGATATGGGGGTTGGCTTCTTCCAGAATTAGTGATCTCAAAAGAGCAAAGTGGAAGCCACAGTGCCTTTTATGACCTAGTCTAAGAAATCACACACTGACACCTCTGCCATGTCCTATTTGTTGCAAGCAAGTCATGAATTCCAGCCTATATTCAAGGCATGGGGGCTCCACCTTTTGAAGTTAGTTTTGTTGGAGGATTTGTGGACATATTTTAAACCCAAGATGCCTGGGGAGATACTATAGAGTGAGTAAAGAAAGAGAGGCGAGAGCAGGGGTGGGCAAACTTTTTCTGTGAAGGGCCAGATAGCAAAATTTTTAAGCATTGCAGGCCATATGGTCTCTGTCACAACTATTCACCTCTGCTGTTGTAGCATACTTAATGACAATACTTAAATGAATAGGTATGTCTGGGTTAAGCCCAAAGTAGGTCTGTGGGCTATAGTTTGTCAACCTTTGATATAGAGCATAGCCAGGAGAAACAGCCGTATACAAAGACTAAAAGCCAAACCAAAACAAAAAAGGCACAAAACAACAACAGCAACAAAAAAGTCCAGGTGCAGCAGGGAAGTTTAGGATCTGACAAAAACATAATACTATAATTTAGGCTAGGCGCGATAGCTCACACCTGTAATCCCAGAACTTGGGGAGGCCGAGGCGGGCAGGTCACCTGAGGTCAGGAGTTCGAGACCAACCTGGCCAATATGATGAAACCCCGTCTCTATTAAAAATACAAAAATTAGCCACATGTGGTCAGGGGCCTGTAATCCCAGCTACTTGGGAGGCTGAGGCAGGAGAATGGCTTGAGCCCAGGAGTTGGAGGTTGCAGTGAGCCAAGATTGTGCCACTGCACTCCAGCCTGGGGCGACAGAGTGAGACTCCATCTCAAAACAAAACAAAACAAAACAAGAAAAAAAAAAAAACCAAAAACTAGAATTTATACAAAACAGTTCTGTTAACGATTAATGTCTGTTTTTTTTTTCACCTTTTATCTTTTACTAATACATAATATTTTATATTTTTTGTTGTTGTTGTTGTGGAAACTGAGGCTCATATTGTTTTAGAAACTTATCCAAGTTAGTAGTAGCCGATTGGAATTTAAAACCAAATCTGTCTGATTCAAAGTTTATGTTCTTTCCATTTCAAAAAGAAAAAATGTCCCATCTAGTGTGGAGGAATACGTGCAAGCATGGTCAGAAAAATAGTTTGGGCCATACTGAAGGGCATTGGATGCCAGGCGCTTTGCACTTTGGTGACGGGTTTTGAGCACTAAATTGTGAGTCACATGATTGCAATTGTATCCTATATTAAACCGACAGTGGTGTATCGATGACCTTGTGATAGGGAGTAACAAAGTGAGGGATATTGAGCAAGAGGCTGATTCAATAACCCAGACAGGAAATTGTTACGATCTGAACTTGAAAGATGTTAATTACGTAGAAGTGATATTGTACAGAAAAGTCCAACTGAACGTTGGAAATAGACTGTTGAAGGAAGAACCAAAAATGATCCTGAAAATGGTAGCTACATTGATAAAGGAAGTCGTAAGGGGGTGCTGTTTCATGCAGAAATTATGAGTTCCTTTTTCGATATATTGAATTTGAGATACCAGCATGACATCCAAATGGAGGTGTATTAGAGAAAAAACACATGAGAGTAGTTAGGGCTGGAGGTGTGGTTTTATAAATGTACATGCTGGCGGAGTTCTTGGAGAGAAAGAGAAGCCATGGATTATGAGAAGCAACCAACTTTAGAATGTTGATGGGAAAGGAGACAGAGGAACAGTGCAAAAGATTAGACAAGAGCCAACGCCTTGTATAGTCTCAACAAGAATCTCAAGACGGCAGGGCCGTGCACAGTGGCTCACGCCTGTAATCCCAGCACTTTGGGAGGCTAAGGTGGACAGATCACTTGAAGTCAGGAATTCGAGACCAGCCCAACCAACATGGCGAAACCCCGTCTCTACTAAAAATACAGAAATTAGCCGGGCGTGGTGGCATGTGTCTGTAATCTCAGCTACTTGGGAGGCTGAGGCATGAGAATCGCTAGAACCTAGGAGGCAGAGGCTGCAGTGAGCCAAGATCGCGCCATTGCACTCCAGCCTGGGAGACAGAGCAAGACCCTGTCTCCAAAAAAAAAAAAAAAAAAAGAAAAGAAAAGAAAAGAAAAGAATCTCAAGAGGGCAGACCAAGTGCTGTGGAGATGTCAGGGAGGGAGGTTGGAGAGCTAGAAACTACTGTTATGTTTGGCCATGGGAGATCATTTTTGGTTTTAGTTTCTACTAAGTTGCTAAAGTAGCCCAACTGCTGGTTCCTACCTCCAAGGGCCTCCTGGAGAAGCCAGAGTTGCAGTTCTCCACCCCGGCGCATGTTGCAATATCCTGAGAAGTTTTAAAAAATGATGCCTGGCTTTCAACCACAACCTCCAACTTCCAGTAATTTGTCAAAATGATGAAGATGAAGGGAAAGAGGAGAGGCACCTGTGGTATTTTCTCCAGCCTTTTAGAAAACATGGGGTTGTTCCTTTGGCCACATAAGTGCCAATCTACAAGGAAGTTGATACTGTAGACATCAAGAGAATGGGCACTGTTCGAAAAGGAATGCTGCACAAGTGTTACCATGGCAAAGCTGAAAGAGTCTACAGTGTAACCCAGCATGCTGTTGGCATTGTTGTGAACAAACAAGAGAAAGATTCTTGCCAAGAGAATTAATGTACATATTGAGCATATTAAGCACTCTAAGAGCCGAGAGGGCATCCTGAAATGTGAGAAGGAAAATGATCAGAAAAAGAAGGAAGCCAAAGAGAAAGGCATCTAGGTTCAACCAAAGGACCAGCCTGCTCTGCTCAGAGAAGCACATTTTCTGAGAACCAAAGAAAAGGACCTCGAGCTGCTAGAATCTATTCCCCATGAATTCATGGCATGATAGGTGCAAAATAAATAAATGAAGACCTTGGGATGGTTAAAAAAAAAAGAGAGAAAAAAAAAGATGTTTCATTCTCATCCTAAGAACTTCTAAATTAATTGGTCTAGGAGTGTGGCTTGGGCATTGGGATTTTTAAAAATCTCCCCAAATAATTCTAACACACAGCCAAGATTGAGACTCATGGCCATAGAGGAAAGATATCAAATTATAGAGAAAACTGTGGGAAGTTCCTGGGGTAATACTAGCTGTTTTGAAGTTGTGTGTGTGTGTGTGTGTGTGTGTGTGTGTGTGTGTGTGCATGCGCAAGCGCGCACGCCGTAGAGGGAGACATATCTGAGATCAGGGGCAGTGCAGCACTTCTGTGGGAGGTTAACATAGGAAGGAATTTAGGAATTTTGCTCTTACTTCTCCCAACATTGCTTTGGGACGAATAAT
>NW_012100765.1:4366584-4368624 GCF_000951045.1 Mandrillus leucophaeus | reverse complement strand
GGGATGGTTAAAAAAAAAAAAAAAAGAGAAAAAAATGATGTTTCATTCTCATCCTAAGAACTTGTAAATTAATTGGTCTAGGAGTGTGGCTTGGGCATTGGGATTTTAAAAAATCTCCCCAAATAATTCTAACACACAGTCAAGATTGAGACTCATGGCCATAGAGGAAAAATACCAAATTATAGAGAAAACTGTGGGAAGTTCCTGGGGTAATACTAGCTGTTTTGAAGGTGTGTGTGTGTGTGCGCGCGCGCGCGCGCGCATGCGCAAGCGCGCACGCCGTAGAGGGAGACATATCTGAGACCAGGGGCAGTGCAGCACTTCTGTGGGAGGTTAACATAGGAAGGAATTTAGGAATTTTGCTCTTACTTCTCCCAACATTGCTTTGGGACGAATAATGCCCAATCTTCTACTTGAAGTGACCCTGATGCTTCAAACATAAGAGTAGGGCAGCATAAAAGTCTTGATCCTGTGAGATACTGAGAACAGGTGTAGATTCACTAACCTAGGATCACTTTTCTACCTCCTTTTTTTCCATCTTAAAATCTGCAGATCTGGGGATTTACAGCATTGGAATGTCTTTTTTTTTTTTTTTTTTTGATGGAGTCTTCCTCTCTTACCTGGTCTGGAGTGCAGTGGCACGATCTCAGCTCACTGCAACCTCCACCTCCTGGGTTCAAGCAATTCTACCTCAGCATCCTGAGGAGCTGGGATTCAGGTACGTGCCTGTAATCCCAGAGATGGGATTTCACCATGTTGGTCAGGCTGGTCTCAAACTCCTGACCTTGTGACCTGCCCACCTCGGCCTCCCAAAGTGTTAAGATTACAGGTGTAAGCCACTGCACCTGGCCGGAATGTCTCTTAGTATAGTATCCCAAGAAGGCAAACAGTAAAATCTTGACCAGAGCTGTTCTGTGGAATCAGGGATGATGAACTTTGGTTTTCTGGGGCCTCTATCAGAAAACTTTCCACACTAAGTCCCATTCATCCCACCCGTACCCCTGTACTAAATACTCTGATGAGGGCTGAAATCTGGCTTCTCCCCATATACACTGCCTGATGCCCTCATGGGCAGATGAGTTCACAGTCCAAACTAACAGGTCTTATCAGGAGCACAACTATTTCAAAGGAAAAACAAACACTGGATTACATAGTTCATCAGAAGCAGCATTGTTAGAAAGACAAACAATTTAAAATTAGCCTAATAATTCTAAGACATAAGTAAAAGAAACTAGCAGTAATATGAAATAAGAATAAAAAACATACTCAAGCAGCTATATTAGGTAAAAAACATGATAGCGGAAATAAAACTGTAATGAGATAAATAAAACAGAATGAATACAACTGAAAAATTGAATTAGAATTGGAAGAAAGAATTGAGGAAATTCTCAGAAGGACGAAGCAAAGCACAAACAAATTACAAATATATATATTTTAAAAGCTACGAAGGAAAGAAATAATGGTTATAAGTTCTGGCTAATAAGAGTCCAGTAAAAGAGAGAGGTAATAATGAAGAGAAAACTTGGAAGGAATACATTTCCCACCATTTAAAATACAAGGAAGAAAGACTTCAAATTGAAAGAGCCCTTAGAATAATAGATAAAGAAAACCTACAAGGAAATATATTTCAATTGAATAGCTTCAAAGAAAAAGAGAGTTATAAAAACGCAGATTACATACAGAGGAACAGGATCAGATTGAGATGATAGTTTTTGAAAGACAATTTAAGAAATAGTGATTTTTTTTTTTTTTTTTTGGCCAGGCACCGTGGCGCATGCCTGTAGTCTTAGCTACTCAGAAGATTGTGGGTGGATCACTTGAACCCGGAGAGGTCCAAGCCACAGTGAGCCATTGAGTTGTAATAGTGCCCTTGTACTTCAGCTGGGGCCATAGAGTGAGACCCTGTCTCAATGTTAAAAAATGGTGGTAGTAAAAATATTTAAGAAAAGGCCGGGCGCGGTGGCTCACTCCTGTAATCCCAGCACTCTGGGAGGCCGAGGCGGGTGGATCACGAGGTCAGGAAATCGAGACCATCCTGTC
>NW_012100765.1:4363770-4366357 GCF_000951045.1 Mandrillus leucophaeus | reverse complement strand
CCGTCTCAAAAAAAAAAAAAAATTTAAGAAAAATAATTTAGACTTTGGAATTTTGTATCTAGCCAAACTGTCATTTAAATATGAGAGCTAGATAAGAATATAAGAATATTCTCTCATATATAAGACCTCAGAAGGATCCCCACTCAAAGAACATTATCAAAAAGAGTTTTGGATAAAGCACTTAAGGAAGTGAAGAGAAAACTTCAGGAGAAGCTGCAATAAATATATGAAGTAAAAGCGATTTAATACTTCGGTAGCTTTTTGTTATCACTGCTATTGTCTTTAAAGCATTACTAAGATAGAAGAAAATAAAATATTATATACATAATAATCTTAAAAAGTATGAAAATCTGGATAATGTCAACATAATGAAAGTTGAAGGGAAACTGAAGAATATGAAAATGTCTTATAAACACTCAATTACAAAAACAATCCAGAGAATGGATTAAGAAGACACATAGAATATATGGGAAATAAATTAAGTGGGCTGGGCATGGTGGCTCCTGCCTGTAGTTCCAGCACATTGGGAAGTTGGGGTGGGCGGATCGTTTGAGCTCAAGAGTTTGAGACCAGCCTGGGCAACATGGTGAAACCCCATCTCTACAAAAATTACAAAAATTAGCCAGGTCTGGTGGTATGTGCCTGTAGTCCCAGCTACTCCAGAGACTGAGAGGTGGGAGAATCGCTTGAGTGTAGGAGGTCAAGGCTGCAGTGACCTGTGATCATGCCATTGTACTCCAGCCTAGGTGATAGAGCAAGACCCTATCTCAAAAATGAGTAGACAAACAAACAAATAAATAAAGTGGGTAGACATGTTCAAAAAATTTAAAATTGTAATAAATAGAAATGGACAAAAATGTAAATATTGACAGATCAGGGAAAAAGCATTTAAATTAGATAAAAATTAAATAGACTTAAAATTTTTAAAAAGAGCATTTTGAGGGATAGGAATAGTGCAAATTAATACAAATGACCTCAAAATACATAGAGCAAAGTTGAAAGAGGCACCCCAATCTTTATGCTGGTATGATGTCAGAGGAGGGTGAGTAGGGAGCCTCGGTCTTTATTTCTGTTGGACAGTAATGAGGCCTTTTTCCCCGGTGGTGCCAGTAGAGATCATGTAGGGAGGCTGAATTTCCACCTCAACCTGGCAGTAATGATGTGCCCATCCTTTCTCTACTAGGGTGATACTAAGGAGGCCTAGTAGAGAGTTAGGTCTTCCAGCACCACCCATTAGAAATGAGGGCCCCACCATGGTGTCAGTGGAGGACATCAGAGAATCTTCAGTGAGGCACCCCTACTCCTCCCTGCCAGGCAGGTATCAGTGGAGGCCTCACGAGGAGCTGAACTTCCCACCCTTCCCTAGCAGTAAAAAGGAGCCATTATCCCTCAGGTATCAATAGACATTTAAGAGAACCCCAGACGTCTACCCCCACCCGGTAGTAATAACACACACACACACACACACACACACATACACACACACATTTGCTTGAGTGTTATGAGAAGAAGTTAGCAAAAAAAGAGGCTTAAATGCAATCCAGAGTCTCATAAAGTAAAATTGAAAATGACCAGGTTTCAAATTTTAAAATTGCTCATCAGATGAAGAACTAGGCAAATCTAATACTATTTTTTTTTTAATTAAAGGACAATTGGCCAGGCATGGTGGCTCGTGTCTGTAATCCCAGCACTTTGGGAGGCTGATGTGGGCAAATCATGTGAAGTCACAAGTTCAAGACTGGCCTGGTCAACATGGTGAAACCCTGCCTCTAATAAAAAAATAAAAATTAGCTGGGCATGGTGGCATGTGCCTGAAATCACAGCTACTTAGGAGACTGAGGGAGGAGAATCACTTGAACCCAGGAGGTGGAGGTTGCAGTGAGCCAAGATTGTGCCACTACACTCTAGCCAGCCTGGGTGACACAGCACGACTCTGTTCCCCCCAACACCTGCCCCACCAAAAAAAAGAAAAGAAAAGGACAATCAACTGATGCAAACATCAAAATAACAAAGATCTTTGAATTATCTAACAAAATTCTAAAGCAGCCGTCTAAGAGTTTTAGAATGCTTCAGTGAGAAACTATGAGCTCACTTGAAACTAATAAAATAATAGCCTCGACAAATAAATAGAAGATGTAAAGACGAACCAAATGAAAATTCTAGCATTGCAAAATATAATAACTAAAATAAAAACTTAATGGATGGACTCAACACTAGAGTGGAGGAACAGAGAGGAATGAATCAGTGTACTGGGAGATGAAACAATAGTAATTCTCCAATCAGAATAAAACAGAGAAAATAGTCTGGAAGAAAAGAAAGAAGAAAGGTGAACAAAGATGCAGGGATCTATGTAATTACAACAAAAGATCTAAGTGCATTTCATCAGAGTCTTGGAAAGAGAAGAAAGAGGATAGGGCTAAAAGGAACTTAGAGAAATGACTGAAAACTTACAGACTTGGCAAAAGACATACACCTATGGATTTAAGAAGCTGAGCAAAGCCCAAACAAGATAACCACCCCCCTCCCTAAAAAATGCACACCAAGAAACATTGTATTAGTTCGCTTTCACACTGCTGATAAAGACACG
>NW_012100765.1:4354703-4362410 GCF_000951045.1 Mandrillus leucophaeus | reverse complement strand
AGGGATAGGAATAGTGCAAATTAATACAAATGACCTCAAAATACATAGAGCAAAGTTGAAAGAGGCACCCCAATCTTTATGCTGGTATGATGTCAGAGGAGGGTGAGTAGGGAGCCTCGGTCTTTATTTCTGTTGGACAGTAATGAGGCCTTTTTCCCCGGTGGTGCCAGTAGAGATCATGTAGGGAGGCTGAATTTCCACCTCAACCTGGCAGTAATGATGTGCCCATCCTTTCTCTACTAGGGTGATACTAAGGAGGCCTAGTAGAGAGTTAGGTCTTCCAGCACCACCCATTAGAAATGAGGGCCCCACCATGGTGTCAGTGGAGGACATCAGAGAATCTTCAGTGAGGCACCCCTACTCCTCCCTGCCAGGCAGGTATCAGTGGAGGCCTCACGAGGAGCTGAACTTCCCACCCTTCCCTAGCAGTAAAAAGGAGCCATTATCCCTCAGGTATCAATAGACATTTAAGAGAACCCCAGACGTCTACCCCCACCCGGTAGTAATAACACACACACACACACACACACACACATACACACACACATTTGCTTGAGTGTTATGAGAAGAAGTTAGCAAAAAAAGAGGCTTAAATGCAATCCAGAGTCTCATAAAGTAAAATTGAAAATGACCAGGTTTCAAATTTTAAAATTGCTCATCAGATGAAGAACTAGGCAAATCTAATACTATTTTTTTTTTAATTAAAGGACAATTGGCCAGGCATGGTGGCTCGTGTCTGTAATCCCAGCACTTTGGGAGGCTGATGTGGGCAAATCATGTGAAGTCACAAGTTCAAGACTGGCCTGGTCAACATGGTGAAACCCTGCCTCTAATAAAAAAATAAAAATTAGCTGGGCATGGTGGCATGTGCCTGAAATCACAGCTACTTAGGAGACTGAGGGAGGAGAATCACTTGAACCCAGGAGGTGGAGGTTGCAGTGAGCCAAGATTGTGCCACTACACTCTAGCCAGCCTGGGTGACACAGCACGACTCTGTTCCCCCCAACACCTGCCCCACCAAAAAAAAGAAAAGAAAAGGACAATCAAC
Source organism: Mandrillus leucophaeus (assembly GCF_000951045.1). Taxonomy (NCBI): domain Eukaryota; kingdom Metazoa; phylum Chordata; class Mammalia; order Primates; family Cercopithecidae; genus Mandrillus; species Mandrillus leucophaeus. The sequence goes on along the minus strand of NW_012100765.1, from coordinate 4,361,362 downwards.
TGATGCAAACATCAAAATAACAAAGATCTTTGAATTATCTAACAAAATTCTAAAGCAGCCGTCTAAGAGTTTTAGAATGCTTCAGTGAGAAACTATGAGCTCACTTGAAACTAATAAAATAATAGCCTCGACAAATAAATAGAAGATGTAAAGACGAACCAAATGAAAATTCTAGCATTGCAAAATATAATAACTAAAATAAAAACTTAATGGATGGACTCAACACTAGAGTGGAGGAACAGAGAGGAATGAATCAGTGTACTGGGAGATGAAACAATAGTAATTCTCCAATCAGAATAAAACAGAGAAAATAGTCTGGAAGAAAAGAAAGAAGAAAGGTGAACAAAGATGCAGGGATCTATGTAATTACAACAAAAGATCTAAGTGCATTTCATCAGAGTCTTGGAAAGAGAAGAAAGAGGATAGGGCTAAAAGGAACTTAGAGAAATGACTGAAAACTTACAGACTTGGCAAAAGACATACACCTATGGATTTAAGAAGCTGAGCAAAGCCCAAACAAGATAACCACCCCCCTCCCTAAAAAATGCACACCAAGAAACATTGTATTAGTTCGCTTTCACACTGCTGATAAAGACACGTGGGAGACTGAGCAATTTATAAAGAAAAAAAGGCTTAATGGACTCACAGTTCCACGTGGCTGGCGAGGCCTCACAATCATGGTGGATGGTGAAAGGCATGTCTCACATGGTGGCAGACAAGAGAGAATGAGAGCCAAGCAAAAGGGAAAACCTTTATAAAAACATCAGATCTCATGAGACTTATTTACTACCAGGAGAACAGCATGGGGGAAACCACCCCCTCCCACCAGGTCCCTCCCACAACATGTGGGAATTATGTGAGCTACAATTCAAGATGAGATTTGGGTGGGGACACAGCCAAACCATATCATACATTATAGTAAAACTTCTAAAAACTAGACAAAGAAAAAATCTGCAAAGCAGCAATAAAGAAAGGACAACTTAACTATAGGAGAAAACAGTTGGAATGACAGCCGATTTCTCATTAGAAACCATAGAAGCCATAAGGAAGTAGCACAACATACTTCAAATGTTGAAAGAAAACAGCTGTTAACCCTGAATACAATATTCAGTGAAAATATCTTCTAGGAATGAAGAGGAAATCAGATAAGGGAAAATGAAGATATTTACCCTAAAAGAATAACTAAAAGAAGTTCTACAGACTGAACGAAAATAATAAACCTTGGAACGTAGTAGGGGAGAAAAAACACAGTTAAGCAAAAACATGGGGTAAATATGAGACATTCCTTTTCTTAAGTTTTCTAAGTTATGTTTGATAGCTGAAGCAAAAATTGTAACAATGTCTGGTGTGGTTCTACATGTATACAGAGAAAGTATTTAAGACAATCATGTAAATGGGGAGAGTAAAAGGACTTAACCTGGTGAAGTAACAACAACAGTAGATTGTGATGTTATAATGATATATAATGAAATGTCTAGAGCAACCACTAAAAAAGCTGTACAAAGAGCTATACTCAAAAACACTATAAATAAATAAAATGAAAAATTTTAAATGTCCCTGTAAGCCATAGAAAGGAAAAGAAAACAGAGAAATGAAAAACAGGAAAGACAAACAGAAAATAAAAAATAAAATGGCCGATTTAAGCCCTAACATATCAATTACACTAAATGTGAATGGTCAAAACATATCAATTACAAGTCATAGATTTGCTTAGAATGAATGATAAAATTGATCCAACAATGAGCTCTCTGCATGAAACTCACTTTAAGTGTAATGATATAGGAGGTTTGAAAGTAAAATAATGTAAAGTAATATATCATGCAAATATTAATCAGGAGAACATAGGAGTTGGCTATGTTAGTATCAGATAAAACAGACACATGCAATTAAAATGAACAGAAATAAAAAGGTAAATCCACCAAGAAGACATAGCAATCTTAAATGTGCATGCCTCAAACAACAGAGCTGAACAATATGTGACACTGAAAAATATGTGAAGCAAAAACTGAAAGGAGAAATAGACAAATCCAACAAAAATTATAGTTGGAAACTTCAATACCTTCCTCTCAACAATTGATAGGACTAGACAAATGTCAAGTGTATAGAATAACTCAACAACAGCATCAACCAACAGGATCTAATCAATATTTACAGAACCCTCCACTCAACAAAAGCTGAATACATACTCTTTTCAAAAGCCCACAAAATACATACCAATGTGGGCCATATCCTGGGCCATAAAATGAACCTCATCAAATTTAACATAACTGTTCTTTGACCACAGTGGAACCAAACTAGAAAACAGTGACAGAAGATAACAGGAAAATCTTGACATACTGGTAAACGAAATGACAGATTTCTAAATAACTCACAATTTAAAGAGTAAGTCTTAAGAGAAATTTACCAAATACATCGAACTGAATGGAAACAAAGTGTCAACATATCAAAATTTGCCAGGGACAGCTAAAGCAGTGCTGATATGGAAATTTATAGTGCTAAATGCATATATTAGAAAAAGAATCTAAAATTAGTAATCTAAGTTCCAACCTCAATAGCTTAGAAAAAGAAGAGCAAAATAAATTCAAAACAATAATAAGAAATAAAATAATAAATACAAGAACAGAAATCAATGAAATGGAAAACAAAAAATGATAGAGACAATCAATGAAACAAAGGGTTGGTTTTTTGAAAACAATAATCAAATTGACAAACCTATAGCATGAATGACAAAGAAAAAGAGTGAGAGAACACAAACTACTATTATCAGAAATTAAAGAGGGAATATCACTACAGACACTGCAGGCATCAAAAGGAGATAATAAGGGATATTATGAGCAACTCTATATACCTAAATTTAACAACTTAGATAAAATTCTCCAAAAAATGCACCTGCCGTAAGTCCCCCAATATGAGACAGATAATACAAGTAACCCTGTAACTATTGAGAATATTGAATTTGTAATTAAAAGACTTCCTCACAAAGAAATTTCCAGGCCCAGATAGTTTTATTGGAGAATTCTACCAAATGTTTAAGGAAGAATTAAAAATTATATACAAACTTTTACAAAAAAATAGAAGAGGAAGAGAAACTTTCCAATTCATTTTATGAAGCTAGTATTATCCTGATACTCAAATAAGATAAAGACAGTTTGAACAAAACAAAAAAATTACAGAACAATAACCCCTAGGAATAAAGTTGCAAAAATCCTTAAGATAACAAAATAGAATTCAGCAAGATACAAAAATATTTATGTATCGTGATCAAATGAAGTTTATTCTAAGGATACAAGGCAGTTTTAAAATTTGAAATGAGACAAGGATGTCCACATCACTACTTCTATTCAACATTTTATATGGAGATCCTAGTCTATGAAATAAAGCAAGAAAAAAATAAGATATCTCAAGGATTCAAACAAATAAAGTAAAGCTTTAATTGTTTGTGTAAAATGATTGCTAACATAGAAAATCTCAATTTACAAATTACTGGAAATAAATGGAGAATTTAGCAAGATTAACATACAAACAGTTTTAGTTCTATAAATGCACAGTAAACAACTAGAAAATTAAAGACAAGACACCACACGCAGTGTTGTCAGAGAGAATCACATCTCTAGAAAAAAATCTAACAAAACATGAGCAACACTTGTACGGGAATTATGAATTCTCATTGGCAGATATTGGCAGAAACCTACATAAATGAAGAGATGTATCATGTTTATCAAGAGGAGGAGTATTCTTGCAAAGATGCCGTACTCTCCACATTGATTCAATGCAATTCCAATAAAGTTCTAAGATGGCTTTTTATGAAAAGTAACATCTTTCTAAAATTTATATGAAAGAATGAAAAGCCAAAAGTAGCCATGGCACTCTTGAAGAACAAGCGGAGAGAGGGGAATGTGTCCTGCTAGGTGTTATGGATTATTAGGAAATAATAGCAGATAAGACAGGATGGTCTCCACAGTAGTGTACCTAAGTTAATAAGTACAAGAGTAGATGCCCAGAGGACACCTAACAATGGGACTTTGGAACTTGATATAAATGGCAAATGAGACAAGCAGAGAAAGGCAGGGATGCCTAATAAATGGACCTTGAAAGATTGTTATTCATTTATTCATTTGCAAAGTGGTACTTTATTCAAAATAGCTTCAGATGAATTAAAAACTTAAATTTAAAATTTATAAAATTGGAAACCTTAAGAGAAAAAAATAGGTGAATATCTTTTGTATCTTGAGATGAAAGATTAACCCATTTTGTGTTTGCCCCGAGAAATGAGGGCTGCAACAGGCTGCACTTTTTTTTCTCTAAATGGGAAATAGGTTAGACAACACAGAAAACTGATTATAAAAGATAAATAACTTTCTGTAAATTAGAGATAAGAATTTTGTTCACTAAACATACTTTAGCGATAATGAACAGACAAGTTCAAATTGGGTGAAGTTATTTGCAATACACACAACAAATAAGGATTTAATGTAAGGAATATGTAACTAAGATCTACAAATCAATAATACATTTAAAAGAATTGGTAGTAAAATGGGCAAAAGACATGAACAGACACTTTACTGAAAACACTCATGTTCATTAAATATATGGAAAGACGTTCAACATAATTAGTGATCAGGGAAATGCAAATATCAGCATCTTACTTAGATAACATTTTGTATCACTTTCATTGGCAAAGATAAGTCTGGCAATACCAAGTATTGGAGAGGATATAGAATCCTCTATTTACCATTGAAGGGAGTGCAAACTATTTTAACCACTTTAGAAAACAGGTTTGGTGGCCATGCATGGCGGCTCATACCTGTAATCCCAGCACTTTGGGAGGCCGAGGCGGGTGGATCACGAGGTCAAGAGCTCGAGATTGCCCTGGCCAACATGGTGAAACCCTCCCTCTCCTAAAAATACAAAAAATTAGCTGGGAATGGTGGCATGCCTGTAGTCTCAGCTACTCAGGAGGCTGAGGCAGGAGGGTCGCTTGAACCCAGGAGGTGGAGGTTACAGTGAGCAGATATCGCGCCACTGCACTCCAGCCTGGTGACACAGCAAGACTCTGTCTCAAAAAAAAAAAAAAAAAAAAAAAAGAGAACAGGTTTGGTATTATTCCTTAAAGTTGGACATTTACATTATTTGGGATAAAACAGTTCCACTCCTGGTTATTTTTGGGGCCATATTCAAGAATAACTTTTGCACACACGCAATCAAAGATACATAGTGCACTCTTCAAACAGCAAAAATATGAAGACACTGCAATTGTCCGTTAACAGGAGAGTGGTTGAATGCACTGTGTTATATTTACAGAATGAAATATATTTTAGTTTATATAAATGAATTATAGTGACATGCAACCATATGGATGAATGTTAGCAATATAGTAAATGAAAAAGCTTACAAAGTATACTGTAAGAATGACTAAAAGTAAAATATGCTTTTAAGGAATGTATTTTGTTTTGAATTTTGTACTGTGTGTATGTATTATCTGTTTTAAAAAGTGAAAAGTGAAGAGATGCTGCTCCAATAAAACATTGCTGTAAAAGACCTTGTAAGAGCAGTATTTTGTTCTTTGGATCTCGAATACTGATATAGTGGAGTCTGTTTGTAAGGTAAAGGAGCCTGCAAGGAAGAAAGGATTGAATATATATATAGGAACAATAAATGATGATGGGTAAGTTTAAGTATGTGAAAGGAACAGATATAATCAAGACTGAAGGGACAGAAGCATTGGCCAGCTGCAAGAACAGGAATGGTGTTTCTTCAAAGTTTCTGGAAAATCCATAAGCATAAGTTTAAGGTTTTTGATTCTATGCTTTATTTTTTTTTTAATTTATTCTCTTGAGTCTTTTTGGTAATTACCAGAATAATGATATTTCTGTAGTGATTTGAAATACTTATCAATTAGGTTAGAATTCATTGTGTGTGAGCTTTGAAACATTTCAGAAATGAAATGATTTTAATATTTAATATTTAAATTTAGTATTTTTAGTGTGAATACTAATACTGAAAAACATGTCTGTTTTAATTTTTTCTGGCTTTGTTGTAGTTTTCTCTAATAACCTACCATAAAGAAGATGATGAGTTTAATGGTTTTCTTTTGATATTTTTGCTGTTGTCATTTCCTGCTTAGTTATGTTTTGATAGATTCTGTAACTCTTATTTTTACTGAAGCATTTAAAATGTGGTGTCACTTTTGCTAAGGAGTTATGCCCACAGGCACATATATAGAGAATAAGTTAATTGCACACTCAAAAATAATGTAAATTATTGTACCATATCTTGTTCATTGGTCATATGAGTTAAAATGCTGAGAGTAAAAATTATGGTCATGCTGGAAGTGGAAAATAATCTGCCTATTCCATTCAGTCTTGCTCCAGATATTAGAGTATGGAGTTTTGTTAACTTCAAGTTGCCTACCAAAGAGGTGAAGTAAGTGGGAGGAGCATGGGAGCTTCAGGTTGACTTGTACTTCCCAGAGAACAGCCTAGAGCTGCCTAGATCCTCCGTCCCATGGCCACTCTTCGTGTGGGACATATCTCTGGATAAGTCTTGCCAGAGAAGGGATGTCTGAATAAACTTGCAGGTAGAAAAATTTCATCTTCTTAACTTTTTGGCACCTAGGTTCTACCTCCTAAAGAAACATTCCCTGAAGAAAGAAAAAACAA
>NW_012100765.1:4341663-4353403 GCF_000951045.1 Mandrillus leucophaeus | reverse complement strand
TCTGGAATCTTAAATTCAGCTAAGAAAAAACAAAAAACAAAAACCATTAGCCATAATATTCTGCCACCCAGAAAGCTCAAAGATTTATGATGTACTTCAAGCAGAAGAATAAGGCCACTAAGTGCCTTCAAAAGGTGACAGAAGTAAAATTGAACTGTAGTGGGTTTTGAACTACAGACCAAGCAGATCTTTAACAATGCCTATGCATAGGGTATAAGAATTGCACCTGCTAGGTCACATGTATCCTCCATGCACCTGGAACTACCACCTCTGATGGATGGACACCAGCACTCCCTTTGAAAAATGCGCATATACATTCCATTTTCCTTTTTTCTTCTCCTTATGGCCTACCCTGAATATTGGGATTCCCACTCATTGTTCTCCTGCCCCCACCTTTACCAGCCCTCCTGCTCCCCCACTTTCTGCTGAGAGCCAGTGGGGAGGGGAGATCTCATAAGAGATATGCACATTGTGGTCAGAGAGAAGTATCAGCACCCAGCAGCGCTCCTCGCTCCAATCCCCTCCCTCCAACTGCTACGGCTGTCCTAGTCCGGAGCTGGTCTCACAGGTGCTGTCACTCCTTCCTCTCTCCACCTGGTGCGCTCTTGTAGAGTCGAGTCATGAGTTTGGTTGCTCTTCTGAGATGTGGGAGAATCTCACAACAGTCTTTCTTGATCAGCATGACGGTGTATATGCACAGTCTTTCTATCTCTCTGGGATCTCAGTAAAAAGAAATGAGGCAGGAAGGACAATGACTTGAGAACTATTCTCTCCCCTTGAATCACCTAGGGCTCAGCGCATGGGGCAGAAACTAACCCACCACAGGGCTAGGGCTCCTCAGGCCACCACTAGTGCTAGGCTGGAAGCAAGAAGCCACCTCTTCATCTTCAATGGCCCCTCATACCTGGGAAGCTGGAGAGTAGCCCCCAAAGTAGTGACATAGAAATTAGAAAGTATGGCAATACTGATGGCCTCCTTGCTCAATTTTTGTATTTCCCCACCTTCTTTGGTTGTGCGACTTTAAGCACCTTCCTGTGGGGTGAGTATACTTCCCTACCCAAATGGCATCAGGCTTGGCCATATAATTTCTTTTAGCCATTGAAATGTGAGTGTAAATGGCAATACAGGTTGAGCAACCCTAATCTGAAAATTCGAAATCCAAAATGTTCCAAAATCCAAACTTTTTGAGTGTTGATATGATATCACAAGTGGAAAATTCCATACCTGACACCTTTGCCTTATGGCGATTCAATGTACACAAACTTTAGTTCATGCAGAAAACTATTTAAAATATTTTATAAAATTAACCTCAGGCTATCGGTTTAGATATATATGAAACATAAATAAATTTCATGTTTAGATTTGGATCCCATTTCTAAGATATCTGATTACATATATTAAAATATTACAAAATCCAATAACATTCAAAATCTGAAGCACATCTGGTCTCAGGAATTTCAGATAAGGGAGGCCGGGTGCGGTGGCTCACACCTGTAATCCCAGCACTTTGGGAGGCCGAAGCGGGCAGATCACCAGGTCAGGAGATCGAGACCATTCTGGCTAACACAATGAAACCCCGTCTCTACTAAAAATACAAAAAATTAGCCGGGCATGGTGGCAGGTGCCTGTAGTCCCAGCTACTTGGGAGGCTGAAGCAGGAGAATGGCGTGAATCTGGGAGGCGGAGCTTGTAGTGAGCCGAGATTGCGCCAGTGCACTCCAGCCTGGGCGACAGAGCAAGACTCCATCTCAAAAAGAAAAAAAGAATTTCAGGTAAGGGATATTCAACCATGATGCCACACCCACACAGAAGTTTTAAGGGCATTACTTGCTTTAGCTCTTTGTCTTCATCCTCTGCCATGCCGGTTGCATGTCTAATAGTGGCTGTGTTTTAACCAGGTCCTGAAACGTAGGCAGGTAGGAAGGAACTGCAGTTCTGTACCCAGTCTACTCCTGACATGTGATGTGAACTAGAAATTAACCTTTATGGTTGTAAGCCACTAAATATTTGGGACTGTTTATTACTGAGGTTGCTTTTGGTACCTTGAGAGTGAGTCCTGGATGAAGCGAATTTTTTTTTTTTTTTTTAAACTTTGGGGGAAATAATAGAAATTTAGAAAACTATTATTTCAAAACATAGTGTATTGTAAAAAGGGGAGAAATAAACACAACTTTTAAGAAGAGTATTTTTTTAAATGATGATTTTCAAAGATTTTTGGTAGAATCTTTTACTCAGATAGAGACACTTGAGGACAAAAGGCATATTCCTTCACGAAGAGGGTGGACTATTCTGCTGTCAATCATCCTCTAAAGAGTGAGATTCTACAACAGGAAGTAAACGTTTGGAAGAACAATGATGAGAGGACTCCTTCTCTCTTGGCTTAGACTCTATGGAGTCTGGACATACTCAAGAATATTTCCAGTCTCATGAGTCAGGCCAGCAGCCAGGCTGAGAGACAACTTGTAGCTTGGAGATCCTGTAAGGATGACCTGTGGGCTATGTGTTCTGAGAGTGATCAAAATGAGTAGTCAGTTTTCACTCACTTTCTGTGTGCAGTTCTCTTTTCTTTTCCTGAACGATTTAGCTAAGTCTTGTGAGCCTCATCTCACTGGTGCGGTGGAAGAAAATTAAGGGTAACAAAGCAAATGGAAGTTCTAAAAACGATGTGAGATGGGTGGAACAAGGTCTTGCAGAGGGATTTAGGTTGGCTGTGTGTTTCCAGGCATGTGGGAGGCATAGGCTGCATCCTGGGCAGATGAAAGAGCACAGAAGATACCAACCACCTCTCATTCCAGGAAATTCTCTTTGACATACTGGAAGGAGGAAGGAACCCTGAAAGTGGAAGGAAGAAGGAACCTTGAAAGTGGAACCTTGAAAATATCTGCTCATCTACATTTCAATAACACAGTACCCCTCCTGTTGCACAGAAGGGGTACTGTGTTGTTGAAATGTAGATGAGCAGATATTTTGATAAGTTCTTCCATTTGTATCTCCAAGTTGATGAAGGTTGAGGATGTGGTCGAATGAATTATTGGCCCTAGTACTTCACCCATGCCTCTGTGTTTTGTCACATAAACATAGATGTCCTTCCCACAAAAGGTGTAGTGTATTTCTGCACCACTTGAATTTGGGCTTGGTCCTGTGACTTGCTTTGGCCCATGAGATGGTAATGACAGTGACACAACAGGGGTTGGAATGTGCTTGGACAGCCAGGCTTGCCCTTTTGAATTTTTGTTGTCCCATGAGAGGAACATGCCTGGGCTGGCCTGTTGGTCTGAGGAGGAGGATGAGAGAGGCGTGGAGCAGGGCTACCCCACTCACTGAATGAACAAGAAATAATAAGTACTTGTTGCTGATACCACTCAGATTTTGAGGTTGATTATTACCTAGCAATAGTTGACTAATACTGGCACATAATTGAATTATAATTCAGAAGTTCAGCAGTTGCTGAATGGATGGAGAGTTGGGTAAAGACAGGAAACTGTTCTTTTTCTCAATAGACTGAAAGATGAGACATCTCTGTGGGGAGTAATAGGTGGTTCAAGAGAAGGATGAAGGCAGCCCACTCCCTGTGACAACCTTGAAGAACAGAAAGGTGCAAGTTTCCCCAGATTTTATACATCTTGGAGACTAGCGCCTACATGTATGAAGTATCCTCACTGTAATTTTCAATGGATGAGTCAAGTCGAAGTGAACATAACAGATTTGAAGGAGAAAAGGAAAGAATAAAGGCTGACAGGAGGAGAGCCACAGTCCTAACGATTTCACTGCTATAGCCTTAAGACTGGAGAGGAAAGGTTTCTGGGCAGATAGAAACCTGGTGGAGGTACCTCAAAATTCTCCCATCCCCCAAATCCTTATATTTCCTTTCATCTGATAACCCATCCAATTGCAAAAATCATTTGCTACCTTGCTGAGTTTTTGCTCATTAACTATTATGTATTCTCTTAGAGGCAGATTGGGCATTCATATGAACCACACTGGGCAAATGGCATCATGGGTTGTTGGGGTAAGGGAGAAGCAGTGCTTTTCTATGGTGTGGCCCTCTTTTTTTTTTCTTCTTCTTCTTTTTTTTTTTTTCCTGTAGCGCAGTGGTAAGATCACAGCTCACTACAACCTCTGCTCATTGCTGGGTTCAAGCAATCCTCCTCCGACTCCCCAGTAGCTGGGACTACAGTTGGGCACCACCACGCCTGGCTATTTTTTTCTCTTTTTTGTACAGACAGGGGCTTGCCATGTTGCCCATGTTGCTGGTCTCAAACTCCTGGACTCAAGCGATCCTCCCACCTCGGCCTCCCAAATTGCTGGGAATACAGGCATGAACCACTGTGTCCAGCCATGGTAAGTCCCTCTTTGATTCTCTCATTGGTAGAGAAAAAAGCGCTTGTTAAACACACAACTGAGGGATTCGTGTGAAGATCACAACAGACGAATGGTGTTGGGAGACCTCCCTTCTGCTCCCTGCTAAAGCTGAAGTATCAAAGTGAACAAAAGGGGTGATATGAAGCAAGTGAAACTCAAAGGTGAGTTCCAAGAACAGAAATAATTTGATGTTTTCTATAGACAAGGCATACGTGTTTTGAAAGCTGATGCCATTGTTGCCGAAAAAGAAATGAGCACCTGCTTTATTTCTCCAAATGAATTAATCCCAACTAAGATCACACACAAAGGTGTTGAGTGCAATATTAGACACCAAAAATTTCACACTCAAAAAATATTTATTCAGAGGGTTTTTGTAATAGATTTATTTCAAAGTATGATTTTGAATAAAATAAATGATTTTATTTGTTGTATGATATTCCAAATTGCTTGAGCAAGAAAAGGAAAAGAGAAATCTGAGATAATGAGATTTTTTTCTTAGAAAAGGCAGATGTGCCAGAATTTGTACATGAAAATGTATAATCTAGAGTATTTTCCAAAGTAATCTCTTAGGGAGGTTACACACTTATTTAGGTCAAACAACTTGACTCAAAATATTAAATACTCTTCCCATGTAGAAATGCTTTCAGAACTTGCGGCTCATCATTATGAATATCCTTAATGATGGCACATGTTTAATTTTAAGGATGAATTTCATTTCTGAAAGTAGCTATCAGTTATTTTGAGTCAAGTTTTTGGGTGACCCAAAGTAAAAGTTTTAGACTGAGTTCCCTCATATGTTTAACATATTGTCTCAGATGCATCTGTGGGATGAGTGACTACTCCCAGGGAGACTGACTTCATGTCTTGATATATTGGATAAAATGAGTCTCACTGTGTAGTCACACTTTGTATCTGAATCAAAGGAGTTCAATGATCATTTGTGCAGCTTTTCACTTTTGGGCTTTCATTTTTCTCCTTTGAGTTTGATATGATACATCATTGCCCATACTGTCTTCAAGAAGGAAGCTAGTGATCAGGATGCAAGGTAAAAGGAGAGTGAGCTGATCATCTCTTGGTTGGTAGGAAAGGGAAGAAGCTGGCACTATGTGGACTAGGGGACTGGGAGAACTGACCTGGGAGTAGGCTCGACCCTGAATTATCTAGAGTAGAGCCCAATTCTCATTTTCCAAAGGGACAGTGAATTAAGGCTTGGGTTCAGCAAGAATTGGTTTCCAAAGATAGTTTCAATGTGTTGGTGGGGTCAGGCAGTGAGGGGCAGACCATAGCAGAAAATCCATAGGAAAGCAGGGAGAAGTATAGGAAGGAGAATTCACCCCCCATAACTAGGCATTAGACTGACCTGCAGAGGAAACAGGCATATTGATTGGGTGGGGAAGCCAATGTGGAAGCGCCATGGAGAGTGGAACAATATGGCTGGAGGAGGAAGAAGGTTTGCCTTAAGGCCCAGGTTTCATCTGGGTCCATTTAATCCTGGGTCTTTGGCAGCTGAAGAACTTTCAGATTCGGCCATCACAGTTTTTCGAGCTCTCTTTATACACTAAACACTGTTCTCAACACTGAGGATACAAAAATGAGTGAGCCCCTAGACTAAAAATCTGTTACAAAGGGAGACAGTTAAGTAACTACTAACTAGACCATATTGGAATTCAGTGTTTTATTAGAGAGAAGAGCAGAGTAGAGGAGTCTCTCTCAAGCTGGCCATGCAGTTGAGGGTGAGGGAAGAAGTCCCTGAAGCTATGACAACTAACCGAAGTCCTGAAATACTGAAGAGGCGTTATCCAGGAAAAGAAGTGGGGGAGAGGTGTTTTAGACAGAGCACGTGCCAAAAATGGAAGGTGTGAGAACGTGGTGTATTCTCGGAATTCAATGCAAATAGTTCAGTATAACTTGAGGGTGGAATGAAGTGGGGAGTGATGCCGATGAACATCTTAACTAGTGCCCACCAAGAGGTTGGGAAGTTTTCAGCAGGCAGGTCTCAGCAGCCAGGGATCAGGCTCCCAATTTACTTCTCTGCCTGAGATTGGCTCAGCTTGATAGAACTGAACCTGTGGGCACAGGGTATAAGTGACTTCACCTGGGAGAGGTTGGATAGGCCTGAGGATGGTATTTGGTTTTATCTTAGCAACTACTGAGAATAGTATAGACCAAGTTACATTTCTCTATGAAGATTTCCATTTAAACAAAATAAGTGAGTTGTCTTGATTTAGTGTTTTGGTTATTTACTGTTTCAACACATTAACTTTCAACTGAATGTCTGCCAAGTTTATGTGTGATAGCTTCATCTACTTGTTGAGAGATTTGTAAAATTAAGAGAATATTTGAAACTTAGATGCTATTTAATGATATTTCAAAATTTCTATGAAGATTTTGTACCAGTTCCATTGCTTTCCAGCATGAGGTTTATTAAAAAAAACTTCAAAGTTAAAATTTTGCCATGTGGAATTATTTGAGCTTTTTAATGTAGAGACAATTGGACTAGAGTTAATGAAATATTCCAAGTTCATTTTGTGATTGGTTGCTCCTTTACGGAATTTTAGCAATATAAGTGGGAGAAGCCAGTTAAGTTTGAAGGAGACTTGCCAAGGTCATTTCCAAGTTTATATGCTCTGAGGTTGGGAATTGAGACTGGATATTTTATTGAGGAAATGCCTTTTCTGTATGACAGCATAGCTGTTGTTCTGTATATTAGGATGGCTTATGTGTTCTGATAATGTTTTAATAACAAATCATTCTCAGTATTTCTAAAAGATTGTTTTTCCAAATAAACTTTAAAAATTATTTACTAACTTGTTACTTTGCCAGCTTTTCAATTTTCCATCATTAAAGAAATAAATGCAGACAACAGTAGCAAATTGCAGCAGCATAAAACTCCTTTGTCATACTACTTTCTACAAAGTTGAATAGAGAATAAAATAGAATGGGATATACTAGATAGAGCATAGTAAGTAGTAAGTATATTGAACATATTGAAACTTGATTGGAAAATTAAAGAGTGACTCCCAAATGAAAGTATTTTAGTCTGCAAATTTTCTGAATAGTAAAAAACAAAACAAAACTACAATACTAAAAGCATTCACAGCTAACATATGACTCAGATCAGTTCCACAGATTTTTAAGGCCTTTTTTGGTGACACTCCACCAAAGGAATAAGGTCCCCATTCTTCCTGTTCTAGAATTTTCTCAGAGTAGAGGACAGTGGCAGATCTTCTCTTCCTGCTGACCCCTCATGACTTCGGAATCACTAATATGAAGAGGGTGGAGGATTCTAGGGGACTTCCTCAGACAAACTGACATAATGAGAGCAGTTTAAGTTATAATCAGGGTATTATTTGAAATGTAAATGGCATGTAGAAAACCCCCTCCATCATTTTATATATTTAGTGAGAATGTCTCCTTTAATTTCGAGGCCAACACAATGCTAGTTCTAACACAACTCATCAATGCTTTTATTTGGACTGGCAATAGGATATTGTTCTGACCAGTAGAAGAAGGCAAAGGCAGTGTGGGAGATCATCAGTTTTCAGTAAGTAGCCTTTCACTTGTTCCCTCTATTTTTATCAAAATTCTTCAGCCATGGTGGAAGGTCAACCACATGTTCCCAAGTCCAGAATCTTTGGAGATTCTGGGTTAATAGGAAAGAAGCAGTTTCCCACACTGTGGTGTTTATGATGGAGAAAAGTTGAGGGGATCCGAGATTTTGGTGTTCCTTTGAACACATAGAGCTGCTCGTGTTTTCAGCAGCTCCAATTCTCAGTTTTTCTTTAACTCATGGGGGCTAATTGGCTCATCTCTTGTTTATTTCCCCTCCTACAGGTGCCTAGTTTTTAGCTTTCTCCTCTCTGCAAAGTCACTTGATACTTATCCTTCTGTTTTCAAGCCTCCAACGTATTACTGACATCTCTTGGGCTACTGTCAGCTGTCTTCTTGGTTCATGATTGCTATGACTGCATTTCTGTTATTTTTAAAAAATTCTTTATTATCATTTTAATGGAGTATTGGAGGGAGCTGAAAGAAATGTGTTCAGTCTCTTATGTTTAACTAGAAATCTCAAAAACATTTTCTTTAAGAGACGGGGTCTTACTCTGTCACCTAGGCTGGAGTGCACTGGTATGATCATAACTGCCAGCCTCAAACTCCTGGGCTCAAGTGATCTTTCCGCCTCAGCCTCCCAAGTAGCTGGGACTACAGGTGTATGCCACCGCTCCTGGCTAATTTTATTATTTATTTATTTTGCAGAGACAAGGTCTTGCTATGTTGCCCAGGCTGGTCTCAAACTCCTGGGTTCAAGCAATCCTCTCATTTTGGCCTCCCAAAGGGCTGGGATTATAGGTGTGAGTCACGGAGACTGGTCTCTAAAGCATTTTGTAAATGTCAAGGTGACATGATGGTTATTCTATCTTTTCACATCAGAATGCTGCAAGGGAGCTGGTTTGTACGGGAATGTGTTTTTCATCGATATAGGATGCAATTGCTTGGGTATGTCCAGCAGAGAGTTGTGGTAGGCTATTTACATGATGTTCTGAGAACCCTCTTGGGAAAGACGTCATCCAAAGGCCATAACAAGCTGAGCAAAGTTGGCCCAGAAAGAAAGACTTAGATGCTAGAGGAAAGGGGGCTTCTGAATAGAGCAAGAATCTATCTTTTAAATTTGTTTTCTGGCCCAGCCATTTACAGACTGTTATGTGATTCTTATTGGGAGAAGAATAACTAGAAACTTAAATGGAAAGCATTAAACTCTGAGAAATATTTGGATAGCAGGAGTACTCCTTTGGGAGCCCCCAGTAACCCAGTTCAGTAAGGAGACCAACATACACCCTCAACTTGGCCACTAGATTAGTGACATGCGCTTAGTGGTCTGGAATTGTGGGCTGTAAATTTTGGGGAAACAGACCATGTATCCCTTGTTTCCTGTTGTGTCCCCAGAGTCTAACACAGTGCCAGAGAATCAATAAATATTGGTTGAGTGACTGCTGGAACTGGTTGCCCACAAGTTCCTGTCATCATAAGAAGTAGACTTCATGGTAGAGGCAGGAGAAGCACCCAGAGGTGCTGACTATGAAGGGAATCAGCTGGGCCACTGGAGGTGAAAGGGATGTGCTTTTGCACAGCTTCCTATCAAGCGTTTGCAGGAAACCTCATGGAGTATGGTCAGGGAAAGAGAGAAAGGAACTGAGAAACCATCAATCACAGTGGGCAGATACTGTTTGCGAAGGCCTCCTGGGATCTCCTAGAAATAGTCAAGTGATATTTATCATGAAGTTTCAGCTTATGCAAAAGCAGGAGGGAACTGGAGCCATTGCAATATGGGTTATTAACATGAATGCAACATAAACCACCACTGATGTAGCTGGGAAAGACATGAGTTGCCCAGTAGTTTGAATTATAATCAGGATCCAGGTTGTGGTAGCCAGATTTCAAGAAGGCCCTGATAATCCTTGCCTCCTGGTATTCATGTCCTTGGGTAGCCTCACAACCCAATTTGAATAGGGCTAACTTGTGTAACCACTGGGATATTGCAGAATCAGGGTCTGTGACTTCTAAGTCTAGGTCACACAAGGGAATGTGGCTTACACTTTGCTCCCTCTTTTGGGTCAATTGCTATAGGGGAAGGAAGCTGCCATGTTGTGAAGCAAGCAGCCCTATGGAGAGGCTCCCTTAGTAATGACCTGAGACGACCTGCCAACAGCCAGAGAGGAACTGAGGCCTCCTGCTAACAGAGTCATCCAGTCTGTCGATCACTGGGGACCCAGTTGACATCCTGACTGCATCCTCACACAAGACAGTGAGCCCGAATCACCCAGCTAGGCCACTCCCAAATTCCTGACCCATAAAAACAATGAGAAAACACATGTCTATTGCTTTAAGTGCCTAAGTTTTAGATCAATTTTTAATACTGGCAGAGATAAATAATATACAGAGAAATACATATCTATGAAGGTGACCAGGTCCCATGTGATGTAAATTCAACAGATAATGCAAGATTTTAATATTGGCTAAAAATTAGGCAATGATGAGAATCTATAAAACACAGACTCTGTTATACCTGATGTAAATGACGAGTTGATGGGTGCTGACAAGTTGATGGGTGCAGCACGCCAACATGGCAGAAGTATACATATGTAACAAACCTGCACGTTACCCATATGTACCCTAGAACTTAAAGTATTAAAAAAAAAAACAAAAACAAAAACAGACTCTGAAATTACTGTGCCCTTACTATGTATAGCAGACATTCTTGACTCAGCTTTTGGGCACCCCAATGTATGTCAAAGGCTGAATTTAAATTTGCACAGATATGTGAAATAAATGACTGCCTTGTGTTTTTGGATGAGGCAGCTGCAAAGAAAACCATGAGTAAAGCAAATAACTTCACAACATGGCAAATATTAGCATTCTTTACTAGTGTAATATGAAGGTACAGGACACCAAGATGTTGTCCTTTTGTAAACAAGTACCACAGTGTATGTGTGTGTTCAATACACATCTACTCATCTACACGATATATTTAAAAATTGTTATGGTTTTATAAAGCTCACAAAGCACCATCACTCATTTGATTCTTAAAAATCTTTCCCATCAATCTGTGAGTTAAGCTAAAGACAGCATTATTATCACCCATATATAAACAGCAGAAAACAGGCTCTGCCAGCAGCCTCAGCAATCCCACCTGGGGGGCTTAGATTTTGGACAACCCTCATTAATAGGACTTAGTGGTCTGATCATAACTGTTGGAGACTGCCCTGACCCCATATCTCTCTTGTGCCCAATTAGACATTGTACACAGGGTCCTAGGTACTATCTACTCCTTATATACTCTCTTTGCACTTCATTGACAGCCTGTTGACATTCCTTCTCATCTCATCGTGTTCATTCTGTCCTTCCTCCTGAAGTTTAATCTGTTTTCCCTCCCTAGGACCATAGCCTCCCTCATTTCCCCTTTCCCTGGCTTTCATATATACCTTCTTAATCTCTAAGACACTGAATTTTTCTCTGTCCAGTGTTTTTCTTCTCCATAGCCTTAAACATAGAGGCTCTCTGTTGGACCCCCTCTGAAATCTCTTCATCTGCACTATTGTTGAGCATCCACCCCCTTCATGCTATACTGTGAAGGACTGAGTGGGATGACATAACACAAGATATGATTCTCATTGTCAAGGAAAGAATGTCCTGGAGGGAGAAAGGATGTGTAATAACTAAGGCTGGGTGTAATAAGTGATAAATGTGATGGGGTGGTCCAGGCAATATGGTGAAGGAGGATTTGAGCATTTCCAGATGGGGAGATTAAGAAATGTCCCATGGAGAATGGGCACGGTGGCTCACGCCTGTAATCCTAGCACTTTGGGAGGCTGAGAGGGGC
>NW_012100765.1:4337782-4341613 GCF_000951045.1 Mandrillus leucophaeus | reverse complement strand
AGCATTATTATCACCCATATATAAACAGCAGAAAACAGGCTCTGCCAGCAGCCTCAGCAATCCCACCTGGGGGGCTTAGATTTTGGACAACCCTCATTAATGGGACTTAGTGGTCTGATCATAACTGTTGGAGACTGCCCTGACCCCATATCTCTCTTGTGCCCAATTAGACATTGTACACAGGGTCCTAGGTACTATCTACTCCTTATATACTCTCTTTGCACTTCATTGACAGCCTGTTGACATTCCTTCTCATCTCATCGTGTTCATTCTGTCCTTCCTCCTGAAGTTTAATCTGTTTTCCCTCCCTAGGACCATAGCCTCCCTCATTTCCCCTTTCCCTGGCTTTCATATATACCTTCTTAATCTCTAAGACACTGAATTTTTCTCTGTCCAGTGTTTTTCTTCTCCATAGCCTTAAACATAGAGGCTCTCTGTTGGACCCCCTCTGAAATCTCTTCATCTGCACTATTGTTGAGCATCCACCCCCTTCATGCTATACTGTGAAGGACTGAGTGGCATGACATAACACAAGATATGATTCTCATTGTCAAGGAAAGAATGTCCTGGAGGGAGAAAGGATGTGTAATAACTAAGGCTGGGTGTAATAAGTGATAAATGTGATGGGGTGGTCCAGGCAATATGGTGAAGGAGGATTTGAGCATTTCCAGATGGGGAGATTAAGAAATGTCCCATGGAGAATGGGCACGGTGGCTCACGCCTGTAATCCTAGCACTTTGGGAGGCTGAGAGGGGCGGATCACTTGAGGTCAGGAGTTCAAGACCTGTCTGGCCAACGTGGTGACACCCTGTCTCTAATAAAAATACAAAAATTAGCTGGGCATGGTGGCACAATTCCAGCTACTCAGGAGGCTGAGGCATAAGAATCACTTGAGCCTGGGAGGTGGAGGTTGCAGTGAGCTAAGATCATGCCACTGCACTCCAGTCTGGGTGACAGAGTGAGACTCTGTTCAAGAAAAAAAATGCACCATCGAGATGGTAACATCCACATCTGAACTGGGCTTTGAAGAATGAGAAGGATTTTATTAGATGAGAATGATGGTGTTGTGGGATGGTGCTGAGATAGATGAGAACAGCAAGGGAAAAAGCAAGTGTAAGCCAAGAGCTTGGAAACGCTGCTGCACAGCTGTGAAGAACCTCGGGACCAGACTTCAGTTCAGGGAGCATGGGATTTAGAAGAACAAGACCTGGGTTTGAATTTGATTCAGCCACTAAATGGCTGTGTGAGCTTCATTTCATCTGTAAAGTGAGCTGTGAAGGCAAGATGAGAATAAGGTGGGTGAAAGTATCAGGGAAGTATTGGCAGGAGGAAAATATTCAACCAATGTTAGTAAAATGCAGGAGAAAATTAGTTTGGAAAGACAGGCCGAGGTCATCTTATGGAAAGCCTTGCATGTTAGGCTGAGGAATCTTAGATAATGGGAAACTATTGATAACCAAAATGAGAATTGGTGAGGATTTCAATGGCATGCAAGATGGTTTGTGGGAGTAGACTTTAGAGCCAGGACTATTACTGAGGTGGTTGTAACAAATTCCTGGTGAAATTATAACTACCTGAACTATTCTGGTGAAGGTGGGAAAGGAAAGAAGGGACGGATGCCCGAGGGAACTATAACAGAAAAGTCAGGAACACTCGGCAAGAGCCGGGATTCGTCCTACATTTGCTTTTGCACTTAGGCTTAGGCTGAGAAGTACAAGTCAGGTTAAATTCTTGTAATAATGGCTGAAACAGTAACAAACATTCGTTAAGCAACTACTCTGTGTCGGACACAGTTCTAAGCACCATCAGTGCACCATCCCACGGAATCCCTCACACTAGTACCGGAGGTGGGTACTAGTGTGGCTACCAGTTTACAGATGAGGGTGCTGAGGCTTGCAGAAGTTAAAGATGTTGTCCAAAGTTGCATCCCTACACAACAGCAGAGTCAGGATTAAAATCCAGATCTGCTTGACTTTAAAGCCCATGCTCTTAACCATTACACTACCTCTAAGTGCAAAACCAGGGTAACTGCATGAGTACGCATGCTTGCATTTACCCAATCGTGACCTTGTGCTATCTGCTCTATCAATTGTTGGAAGTTTAGGGATGAAAGATGACCCTTCCTATGCTTCCAGAGTTCAGGATGATAAGGGATACACAGAAGAATGACTATTCCTAGGCAGACAAAAATATTGACTTTTTAATGGGATGCAAGTGCCAAGTAATCCTCACAATACACAGTGTATGGTAAACAGAGGCCTCCTCTATTCTGTGTGAAATCTAAGCTTTCAGATACTCATGGAGGTTTGCCTTTAAGAAGAAATGGCTTGGCCAAGAAGGCTCAGTCCATTGATTCAGGCTTACAGTTTATCCATCCAGGAGGAGCAAGAGGAGTGACCGCCTGGCCATGCTCCTTCAGCATTGGTGAGATACTGCTGAAGTGGGGTTAGGAGGACAAGCTTTGCTTTTTCACGCTGATCCATCGGACAGGCAGGGAAAAAAACAGAGGGAGGAGCCCTTTCCTATTTTTGAAGCGCATTCAGGACCTCTGCAGGTGAGTCTGGCTAGATACATTTCTGATAGAAATCAAGGAATGTTTTTTTGGGGGTCCATCCCTGGGCACAGGGAGAAAGGTACAGATTGAAAGTCTTTATCCAGGATTTGTATTATGTGCAACATACTGAGAACTCTACCTCCTTCTGGGACTCAGGACTAACTTAGACTTACATCAGAGAGCCAGTCTCCTCCCTCAGGAAGAAACAAACACTGGGGGCTTTTATGCATCTGTCACCCCTCACCCCCGTGTTCCATGGACTCTTCTTCCTAGAAGCTTGACAAGAATTCTTCTAACACATATACTGTATTGTGTCTATTACTTCAACAATTCTGCCCGCAAGATATTTTTATAATCATCTCCATGACTTCATGGAGAAACTGAAGCTCAGAGAATTTAAGTGATTTGCCCAAGACACAGAGAAAGCACGTGGTAGAGCGGGAGTTCCAGCCCAGGTCGATATGGTTTCTAAGCTCACACTCTTTCCCCTACCCCTCTGTGCCTTCCATTAATAGCCGCCATGCAGGGAGCTGGACATTATGCTGAATTCTTTGTCTGTATTAGTGCCAAACTTCACAACCTATATATATATGTTTGTATAATATATATATAGTATAATTATACTATAAGATGGTAGTACCTTCCATGTTATACTCTTTCTATATATATACATACATACAAAATGAGAATGATAGTACCATATTATACTATCATTCCCATTTTTTAGATGATGAAAACTGTTCATTGAGGATAAGTACCTTACTCAAAGATGGGCAGCTACAGAAGGATCAGAAGGATACAGCCAGAGTTGTAAAGTAAGTCTGTTAACCACAGACCTGTGGATTTTCCACTTACTCATGTTCTGATTGACCTTCATGACCACTATAATAACGTTTTAGACATATTTATAACATGCCTGATTTTTTTTTAATTTTTTTTTTTAAGATCGGCACTTGCTTCAATGCCCAGGCTGGAGTGCAGTGGTGCAATCTTGGCTCACTGCAACCTCTGCCCCCTGGATTCAAGCGATTCTTGTGCCTCAGCCTCCCAAGTAGCTGGGATTACAGGCATGCCACCATGCCTGGCTAATTTTTGTATTTTTAGTAGAGACAGAGTTTCACCATGTTGGCCAGGCTGGTCTTGAACTCCTGACCTCAAGCAATCCACTCACCTCAGCCTCCCAAAGTGCTGGGATTACAAGTGTGAGTCACCATGCCCGGTTTTGTTTGTATTTTGTGGGGTTTTTTGTTTGTTTTGTTTTGAGATAGGGTCTCCCT
>NW_012100765.1:4333453-4334347 GCF_000951045.1 Mandrillus leucophaeus | reverse complement strand
AACAACAACAAAACTAGACAAAACATGGAAAACAGTAATTTTGAAAACATTAACTATATAATTGAGACAGCGCTCTATATACTATATTATGCTTTTATATACTATATACTCTATATAATGAGACAGTACTCTCCGAGTGTGTGGAACAAATGAGGTGAGGTGATTGCCTCAGTGTATTGCCTTGATATTGTCTGCAGGGCATGCTGCAGGCTGCAAGAGCCTGGGAGAGCCTGACTGTCCCCCTAAGTTTGGTGGATGGAGTTAAGAATCCAGGGAGGCCAATGTGACTGGACCTGAACACACGACAGGGGGAAAAAAGGGAGGGAGACATTTGAAAATTTGCAGAAGGTCTTTCTTGAATCTTCAGCTGAGTACTGATCAGTTTGTGCATGCAAATAAACTATCTGAAGCTAAGGAAAGAACTACTGGATAAGAGTAAAGGGAACAATCTTCAGAGCTCATGTGGGGCTTGGTCTAGCATCTGTTCCCCCAAACCAGAGCGGACAACCTCATAATTCATGGGGTGTTGGGTCAGTACCTGGACAAAATCATCCTGAGACTAAATGTTGCTCTAATTCCACCTAACTAAGCTCCAAAGGAAGACCCCAAGGTATTCAGCTTTTTAAGTAACTTAATCATATCTCAAAACAAAGCCCCTTCCCAATTTTTATAGAAATACAAAAATACCCAGCACCCAACATGATTAAGTTTGTAATGAGTGGCATCTAAGAAAAATTACTAGGCATTCAACAAAACACACAGAAACACACAGAAACACACACACACACACACACACACACCCCAAAACAAAAAGTAGGTTGGTACTTTTTGTATTTTTTTATTGAATTATTAATTACCAACAAATAATTTTTATGTTAGGAACAAAGTATAATT
>NW_012100765.1:4313866-4331673 GCF_000951045.1 Mandrillus leucophaeus | reverse complement strand
AATTTTTGTATTTTTAGTAGAGACAGAGTTTCACCATGTTGGCCAGGCTGGTCTTGAACTCCTGACCTCAAGCAATCCACTCACCTCAGCCTCCCAAAGTGCTGGGATTACAAGTGTGAGTCACCATGCCCGGTTTTGTTTGTATTTTGTGGGGTTTTTTGTTTGTTTTGTTTTGAGATAGGGTCTCCCTGTGTCACCCAGGGTGAAGTACAGTGGCATGAACATGACTCACTGCAGACTTCACCTCCTGGGATGATTTGTATATCTACATATCTCCATATAGATTATCTATCTATCTATATCCCACTTTTAAATAATGTTAACGTTTACTCTGTGACTTTTTGGTGGTGATTTGCGCAAAATATAGACATTCTCATTTTGTGCAAACTGTTTAGAAAAGATTGCAGCCTTCTACGTTAATTTTATAAGCTCTGTTGCCATAGAATCATTATATGGGTAGGAGCCTTAAAATGACTATTGCTATGTCCCCCTGACCCTGTGTACAATGCACTCAAACTAATTCACAAAATTGCCTTTTCTGGGCAGAGACAACTAAAAATACTGCAACGAGGACACATTATTTATACATTAAAACCTGTTAGTTGAGAGCAGACTACCTTAATGTAGTTTAGTGGTTCAGCAAAATTTCACAAAGTATAGAGTTAAATAACCAAAATGATCTTCACAAATAAATGAAAACCTCTGTATACACTTGGTACTCGGTTTAACAACGAATGTACCCGCTGACCTGATGATGGAGTCCCCACGACGAGGCATACTTAGGTAAATTCTACCAGAGCTTCTTTGCACTCATTTTTCTTTATGCCTCACACTTTTATGGCATCACAGCCTTGTTCTAACCATAACTTTTTGATTCTTGAAACATTTCCTTTGAGCAAGTGGGAATTACCATTTACAACAGCTTAAGTTAACTGAAAATTAAATTAACTTTATATGAGGTAAAGTAACTTCTGCAAGATTGTGTAGAGTAAACATAAGAAATCAGAGGTTTCTTGACACACAGGGAGATAAAAATTTCTTCCTGGTATATTTTATTTTATATGGTATTTATGCTAAAAAGCCTGCATAACCTGAAGAAAGTACATGGTATAAAAGGGGAAAAAATAGTCATTATCAAGTGACATATCCCAAAAGAAATCTGCCAGATGATATAATTTCTTGTGATATCAGAAATGTTCCAGAAGACAATTCATTTATTGAAGCTGTTGTCTTTGTAAAATTATGATTATGGAGAAATAAATCTGTTGCCTCCCCATCACTCAAAAAAAAAAAAAAAATTCTTAGTAGAAGTGAAGACTTTCTCTGTCTTTTCTTACCACTTACCCATATTCATTTGCCAGTGGCAAAGACCAAAGTGAGGAGGTCAGAAGGTCAAAGGTGACAAACTGGGTTCATAAAGATAAGCATTCGGATACAATGAAGTGAGCAGTGACACCACATACATTCCATGGGGCAAAGTATAGTCAAGGGTCTTGGAACACATGAGCACCCCAGTCAGGCCTCTGCTTTCACAACTTTTCCTTCTGAAAGGTGGGACTCTTTGTCTTTCCATCACGGTTAAGTATCTTTATCTCACATTAGGGACAAAGCATTTGGCACATTTTAAAATTAGACTGAAACTTTCAGTATGTCAGTGATCCTATCCTGGACTAGAAATCTGGAGCCTCCGTCAGCTCAATGGCAGTTTTCAGACAGAAGAAAGAGAACCTCATAACACTGTGTAGGTTACAGGTGAGCCCAAGGCCAAGCACCAATTGGCTTAAGGTCTATTATTGACTTCACTGCCCCCGAGCGGTTCTGTGCCCTTGGGGATGCCACTTTGAAGCAGGAGAATAGGGTCTGGAGTTAGGGAACCTAAGGCCAATTCACACTGACTTCCTAGAACTAAACCAAAAAGAAAGCCCCGACTTCCCAAGCCCATGTAACAGAAGGACCAGAGGCTATTCCCTTTGAACCTCCCCCTTTTCTGTGCAGCAGATGAAAACTTGAAAGTACCTCTGTTTTTTCCCCTCCTGCTCCTGTAACCAATCAGGCTGGTTGTGGGCCAAGTCTTCATTTTTATAGGAGTATAACTTTGTAACTTCACTTCAGCCTCTGATTGGTTACTTTCCACAACCAATCAGTTGATTGCATAGGGTATAACTTTGTAACTTTGTTTCAGCCTCTGATTGGCCCCCTCCAACAACTAATCAGACTGACCACAGACTGACCAATGACTTTATTTACATAGGGTGTACACCAAATAACCAATGGGAAACCTCTAGAAGGTATTTAAGTCCCAGAAAATTCTGTAACCGGTCTCTGGAGCCACTTGCTCAGCCTGCTCCCACCCTGTGGAGTGTACTTTCGTTTTCAATAAATCTCTGCTTTTGTTGCTTTATTCTTTCCTTGCTTTGTTTGTGCCTTTTGTCCAATTCTTTGTGGAAGACTACAAGAACCTGGACACTCTCCACAGGTAACAGCTTTGTCTGCCTGCTCTTCATTTTCCACATGCATAAAGACAGACTAAGTGATTTCTAAGATATTTTAATCTCAACAAATTTGTAATTCTGGTTGTAAACCCCAGAGTGGGGAATAACATAAGGAAATATGAGTAACAATAATGTTAATGTAAAACACTATAAAGGCACCTGAATGCGGGAGACAAATGTCTTGTAGAAAATATGAGGAATTTTCCTTTCAGTCAAGAATAAGTAACTGGGACCAGACTTACCATCCCAGATGCAATAACTTGAAAACTAGACAAAATAGGCTGGGCATGGTGGCTCATGCCTGTAATCCCAGCACTTTGGGAGGCCGAGGGGGGCAGATCACTTGAGGTCAAGAGTTTGAGACCAGCCTGGCCAACATAGTGAAACCCCATCTCTACTAAAAATACAAAAATTGGCCGGAAGTGGTAGTGCACACTTGTAATCCCAGCTACTTGGGAGGCTGAAAGAATCACTTGAACACAGCAGGTAGAGGTTGTAGTGAGCTGAGATTGTGCCACTGCACTCCAGCCTGGGTGACAGAGCAAGACTCCATCTCAAAAAAACAAACAAAACAAAACAACAACAACAACAAAACTAGACAAAACATGGAAAACAGTAATTTTGAAAACATTAACTATATAATTGAGACAGCGCTCTATATACTATATTATGCTTTATATACTATATACTCTATATAATGAGACAGTACTCTCCGAGTGTGTGGAACAAATGAGGTGAGGTGATTGCCTCAGTGTATTGCCTTGATATTGTCTGCAGGGCATGCTGCAGGCTGCAAGAGCCTGGGAGAGCCTGACTGTCCCCCTAAGTTTGGTGGATGGAGTTAAGAATCCAGGGAGGCCAATGTGACTGGACCTGAACACACGACAGGGGGAAAAAAGGGAGGGAGACATTTGAAAATTTGCAGAAGGTCTTTCTTGAATCTTCAGCTGAGTACTGATCAGTTTGTGCATGCAAATAAACTATCTGAAGCTAAGGAAAGAACTACTGGATAAGAGTAAAGGGAACAATCTTCAGAGCTCATGTGGGGCTTGGTCTAGCATCTGTTCCCCCAAACCAGAGCGGACAACCTCATAATTCATGGGGTGTTGGGTCAGTACCTGGACAAAATCATCCTGAGACTAAATGTTGCTCTAATTCCACCTAACTAAGCTCCAAAGGAAGACCCCAAGGTATTCAGCTTTTTAAGTAACTTAATCATATCTCAAAACAAAGCCCCTTCCCAATTTTTATAGAAATACAAAAATACCCAGCACCCAACATGATTAAGTTTGTAATGAGTGGCATCTAAGAAAAATTACTAGGCATTCAACAAAACACACAGAAACACACAAACACACACACACACACACACACACCCCCCAAAACAAAAAGTAGGTTGGTACTTTTTGTATTTTTTTATTGAATTATTAATTACCAACAAATAATTTTTATGTTAGGAACAAAGTATAATTTCCAGAGTGGGATCACACATTTTGATCAATTAATTTTCTTAATATTTCAAAGGTAATGCAGTAAAGGAAGGATTGTCTTTTTAAGAAATAGTGCCGGAACAACTGGATATCCATATGCAAAACAATTAACTTCATTCCATTTCTCACAGTGTAAACAAAAATTAACTCAAAGTGGTCTTGATCACCTAGCCTCAAGTGATCCTCCCATCTTGACCTCCCAGAGTACTGGGATTACAGGATCATAGAATCAAAGTTAAACATACCATCAAATTTAAAGCTATGAAACTTCTAGAAGAAAACATAGAAATTGTTTTGATCTTGGATTAGGCAAAAACATTGTCCATTGAAAAGAAAAGATAAATTAGGCGTCATCAAAATTTAGAACTTATGCTATTCAAAAGACACCATTAGAGAATGAAATGACAAGTCAAAAACTGGAAGAAAATATTTCTGAATTTTGTGTCTGATAAAGGCTTTGTATCCAGAATATAAAATGAACTCTGAACTGTTATTGGTAATTAATAATGCAGTAAAAAACTGGCAAAATATTTGAATAGAAAATTTTCACCAAGGAATATATATAATGGTAATTATGCACTTGAAAAGATACTTAGCCTCATTAGTCATTAGGGAAATGCAAACTTAAACCCCAGGGAGATTCCATTATACAATTAGAGTGGCTAAAATTAAAAAGTCTGACCAAAACAAGTGTTGATGAGGATGTGGAGCAAATGGAACTCTCATGTACTGCTGGTGGGAAGGTAAAATGGTGCAACCACTTTGGAAAACACTTTGGAAGTTTCTTAAAAAGTTACACATAAATCTACCATATGATCCGGAATTCTACTCCTAGATATTTACCCAAGAGAAATTACAGACTTGTAAACAAAGGTTCATAACAGCTTTATTTGTTAACCCAAAGCTGGAAACAATCCAGATATTCAAACTAATTGTGTTATATACATATGAGTATAATTGAAATCTTCTTAGCAGTAAGAAGAAATGAACCATTAATATGTGCTTCAACATGAATGAATCTTAAAATAACTAAATGATTATTCCCGTTTTTCTCTTCTTGGATCCTCTTTTGTGTCAGGCATTGTGATGGTAAATTCTATTATAAATTTTGTTCTAGAAATACTAATGGTAAATATAATAGTGCCCTTAAGATGTTTATAGCCATTGTTGAAGACAAACAAATAAATTTTCTGTTATAAAGTAGATAAAATATTTAAGAGCCTTTAATGATTTGACTTAAGAGCAGTTTTTAAATGCTTCAATAAATGGGTTTAATTGAATCTGTGTCCTAGGAAACTGAGTCCATAGCAGGTGATCCAGAAATATTTGTTGGTTGGCAGTGGATGAATGGATAAAGAAATTGTGGTGTATGTACACAATGAAATATGATTAAACTTTAAAACAGAAGGAAATTCTGTCATTTGTAAGACTGTGGATGAACCTTGAGATCATTATGCTAAGTGAAATAAGCCAGATACAGAAAGCCAAATGCCACTCAATCTCATTTACATGTGGCATCTAAAAGTCAAACTCATAGAAATAGAGTGTAGCAAGGTGGTTACCAGAGGCTGATTGGAGGGGATGAGGAATGGGGAGATGTTGTGCAAAGGGTACCAAGTTTCAGTTATGCAGGAGGAATAAATTTTAGAGATTGATTGCATGGTATGGTGACTCTAGTTAATAATGCATTGTATACTTCAAAAATTGCTAGAAGAGTAGATTTTAAATGTAATAGTCCCTAAAATTTAAGTATGTAAAGGAGTTAATTGGCTTTATTTAAGCGTTCCACAATGTAAACCTATAAAGATATCACATTGTACCTCCTAAATTTATACAATTATTATTGGCAATTAAAAATAAAATTTTAAAAATTTGTTGATTGGAGAAGATTCCAGTCACATATATTGAGTCATATAAAACATATTGCAATGTATTATATTTGATCATTTATTTAATGTTTTTATCTACTACACATAAAAGCTACAAACTTAATTGTCAGAGCCCTTACCTTTAAGTCTGCATAGAAGATCACCAGTAACAAATAATAATAATATGATAGAATGTGTATACATGCTAAGATAGAAGTTCCCATGAAGGAAGGAGCAAAGAAGAGGATTAGAATGAGGATAAGTCGATATGGGAGATATCACTGCCTCATAGGAACTCAGGGTATAAGGCTGCAACTCACTCCTTATACAATTGCTGCACAAGCAGGAAGGTGACTTGCCAAAAGGCCCAAGGCAAGAACCCTGTTCCCAGAATCAGGGGTGAGATAACAGGATCAGCAGCAGCTCTGAAGCCTTTGTCTCTAGCTCCTTAAATCTTCCTCTCTTCCTTCCCACCAGAGACAACTTAATTGTTTCTAGAGTTTCAGGTGAAAGATTTTGGTCCCAGTTTTAGGTATTGGGAGTGAGATTCAACTACCACATCAATGGACTGACTCTAATTTTTGAGAAAACATAACTTCATGTTTGCAATGCCTCTATCAGAACAATATCAGGTGAGGTACAGTGAAGATACAAAGTAGAGGTCCGAAAGGGTGTGATGTGGTTTGGCTCTGTGTCCCCACCCAAATATCTTCTTGAATTGTAATCCCCAGATGTTGAGTGAGAGACCTGGTGGGAGATGATTGGATCATGGGGGCAGTTTCCCCCATGCTGTTTTCGTGATAGTGAGGGAGTTCTCACAAGATCTGATGGTTTTACAAATGGCAGTTGCCCCTGGGATTTGCATACTCTCTCTTGCCTGCTGCCATATAAGACGTGGCTCTTTCCCTTCTGCCATGATTCTAAGTTTCTTGAGGCCTCCCTGGCCATGTGGAACTGTGAGTCAATTAAACCTCTTTCCTTTATAAATTACCCAGTCTTGGTATTTCTTTATAGCAGTGTGAGAACCGACTCTTTCCTTTATAAATTACCTAGTCTTGGGCATTTCTTTATAGCAGTGTGAGAAAGGACTAACAGAGGGTGCTAAGTGAGCATATCAAGCAATGGCACTGGAGCCATCAATTTTGACTGCAGCCAGGGTCAGAAATGGTTTCAAAGATGAAGAAGTTCTGAGTTGCATCTTAAAAAGCAAATAAAATTTCAACATGGGAAAATGGTGTTCAGCCAGAGGGCTTATTACCTGTTGGAAGTTCAGGGTGCTCAAAGAAAAGGAGGTATGAAGAAACACAACTTGTTGGAGTAAGATGAATGTCTATGTGATACTATGCGTTTGTTCAGCATTTTTAGTTAATATAATATTCTGCTTAATGAAATAGAGGATTGCTGTGTATTTCATTCATAGATTTCAAATTATAATATAATAAAACACGTTTGTATCAGTTAGAATTCAGTTGTAAAAAATGAACTGCTCCATGGATCTTAAGCAGAAAACTGTTGGGAAGACTGGATTAGACTCCAGGTTGACCAGCCTGCTAGGTCAGCGGGTAAATGTAACACACCATAGCTTACATGCATTTTCATTTTATGATGCAGGAACTCTAGAATTTGTCAATGCCTCAGTTTGCCTAGAATTAACACATATGAGACACCTTAGAAATGTTGAATAAATGAATGAACATATGTGGAGGTCAACATTCCATAAAAGTACAGCCATAATCATTCATAGAAATTTAATTTCTTGGCCGGGGGCGGTAGCTCAAGCCTGTAATCCCAGCACTTTGGGAGGCCGAGACGGGCGGATCACGAGGTCAGGAGATCGAGACCATCTTGGCTAACACTGTGAAACCCCGTCTCTACTAAAAAATACAAAAAACTAGCCGGGCGAGGTGGCGGGCGCCTGTAGTCCCAGCTACTCCGGAGGCTGAGGCAGGAGAATGGCGTAAACCCGGGAGGCGGAGCTTGCAGTGAGCTGAGATTCGGCCACTGCACTCCAGCCTGGGCGACTGAGCAAGACTCCGTCTCAAAAAAAAAAAAAAAAAAAGAAAAAAAAGAAATTTCATTTCTTAATCTCCCAAGAGCCTTGCACAATGACTTACACAGAGTAGGCAACTCATCAATATTTGTTGAATGAATTTCAGAAGAAACCAAATAATGTTGATATTTATTTCTGTGGTGATTTCAAATCAACTCCATTTTTGTCGCTCTTTGAAAAGAATGATGTATATCTAACCTTGCAATCATGTCAAACATGGTTTACAATATGATGCTGTTCACATAATAGTAATTCATGATAAAAACAGAAGTTCTTGTTTTTTAAACCCAAAAATGATGTCAAGGAAAAAGACTTTCAAGTCATTGAATGTTGCTGTCTGTTGGTTTAAGAAATGTGCCTAAACACATCTGATCTTATTCAGGTTGGGTGGCTGCCTCAACACATACCCAGAAATGGAGGAAAACACTTGGCTAATAACATCCTAACTCCCCTTAATGTTTTTGTTTACTCCAGCCTTGCATGACCAGCAGCAGGGTAATTGTGTTAAGTTTGGGTAAAATAGTTCTCATCACACAGACCCCCAGCAGGGCACAGGAAGTTAGTTTAACTAAACTGTATCTATTTTGGAACAGAAATATACAGGCTGAAATAGAAAGAGAGAAAATCTCTTTCACATTAAGGATATTAAAAAGTCAAATGGACTTGGCTGGTGGATCAGTTAATCTAAGGTGAATGTCACCACTTAAAACTTCTTACTGTTTAGGAAATTTGAGAGTCATCTTTACAGATGCATGACATATCTCATATATGACATGATAGTATACATAATGTGTGTGTATATATATCCATAAATCAAATATCAGCCTTTAAATATTTTTTGAAGTAATTATTTTGTAGCACTAGGAAAAAAGTTTCAAAGTCTATTTGGAGGAACATTATCTCTAAATACCCTAGAACAGTGTCAGAAACAGTCATTGAACTAGAAGTCAAAGCAAAACTACACCAAATGATGTACTTTGGCTTTTTCCCACTTCCCCGAGTGATTTCATCTCCTATTCTAAAAATAGGATAAAATGGAGATGGTTTCACGTGCTTCCACCTCCCACATATGTCCCAATCTTCTCCATTTGGATTAGGAAAAAGAAAAAAAAACTCTGCTTGCAAATGAATCATTAATTCTATAAGAAGCCTTCTTCTGTTTTCCTGCACAGGTAACATTTTGTTTTGCAAGTAACAGAGTCACTTCGTATTTTGGGCTTGGCTTTTTTATATATATAATAAACCACATGGCTCATAAATATGAGCAACACTTTGGGTTGTTTGTTCCAATTTGTTTTCCTTTTTTGAATCAATGCACTTCAATCTTTGCTTATGTTGAAGAGCTGACAACCTGGCCCAATTAGGTGTCACTGAAGGTTCAGATTTTGATAACCTGTTCTGATTGTGTGTGTATTTAACTTCTAATAAGCTTCTGAATGAAGCTAAGTTCTCTATGACTCTGTTAAAAATTAGATAAATTGGAATCAGATGATGTCAACAGAACTGAGTTTCTAATAAAGGAATTTGTAAACACCCCGTTCCTCTCTCCTCACTAACCGAGGAATTCATGAGGGGAACTCACCAGCGTGCCAGCTTTTCCGGGAACCTCTGGGGCTTCAGTGTCACTCCTATCTTTCATAAAGGAAAGGGGCTATTATCTGTGCACTATTTTCATTAGGAATACAGTGGGAACATCTTTATTAGAAACAGAGCGTGTGCTTGATGTGCTCAGTTGTGATAATGAGGGGAAGGGTGTGAATGAGAAGATAAGAGGAGCAAGTATTTAACTGGAAGCATTCCACCTGGCTTCTGCTTCATTCTATTTAATTGGATGAGGAACATTTTCTGCCTGTGAAAACAGCCAAATGTCCCAGATTGGGAGTCGAGAAGCCAGGATTTGAGGACATCATCGATAGCAATACTTCATGTCCCTCTTCCTCCTCCCTAGGGGTGGCTTTCTAACCTTAACCTTTAAAAGAGCACATCGCTACACACAGGACATTTGAGAATATAAGAACGACGCAGTTTAGGTGGAAAAAGCACGGTGGTCTTTTCACTGCCAGACATGAACAAAATTGTGAACTAGATAAATTCTATTTTCAAGCCTTATAAGGTTACCTTTCTGGATTTCTCTTCCACTTTTAGCACTTCTAGGCTTAATATCTGTGTATTTATATATATCTCTCTCCCTTATAAAAACTTAACTCTCCTGTGTCTGTCCTGCTCCTTCACATCTATGCTAAATAATGTTATAAATTAGTGGGTTTATCAGATTTCGTACATATAAATAACTGGAAGCCTGGGTAAATTTTCATATCAGATATACAACAAATAAAATTTTAATTTAAGTATGTCCAATGCAATATTATTCCTTGTATATTTGATTCAAATTTTACCAGACGGTGCTCTGTATTGTATCTGACAATCCTAAAATCCTGTATTGTATCTGACAATCCTAAAAATAATTTTTTTTGAAATTTTTTTTATTTCTAATTTTTATGGGTACATGATAGGTGTATATATTTATGGTATACATGAGATATTTTGATACAGGCATGCAATGTCTAATAAGCACATCAGGAAAAATGGGGTATCCATCACCTCAAATATTTATCCTTTTCTGTGTTACAAACATTCCACTAATACTTTTAGTTATTTAAAAATGTGTAATAACTTTTTAAACTGTGATCGCTCTGTTGTGCCATCAAATACTAGATCTTATTCATTCTAACTACATCTTTGTGCCCATTAACCACCCCCATTTCCCCTCCCCCCATTACCCTTCCCAGCCTCTAGTAAACATCATTCTACTGTCTATCTCCATGAGATCAATTGTTTTAATTTTTAGCTCCCACAAGTGAGTGAGAACATGTGAAGTTTGTCTTACTGTGCCTGGCTTATTTCACTTAATGTCCCTCCAGTTCCATTCATGTTGTTGCAAATGAAAAGATCTCATTCTTTTTATGGCTAAATAGTATTACACGGTATATATGTGCCACATTTTCATTGTCCATTTGTCTGTTGATGGACACTCAGGTTGCTTCCAAATCTTGGCTCTTGTGAATAGTGCTGAAGTAAACACGGAGTGCAGGTATCTCTTTGATACATTGATTTCTTTTCTTTTGAAAAGAATATACCTAGCAGTGGGATTGCTGGATCATATGGTAGTTCTATTTTCAGTTTTCGGAGAAACTTCCATACTATTGTCCATAGTGGCTGTACTAATTTACATTTCCACCAAGAGTGTGTGAGGGCTCCCTTTTCTCTACATCCTTGCCAGCAATCATTATTACCTATCTTTTGGATAAATGCTATTTAGTTGGGGTGAGATTATATCTCATTGTAATTTTGATTTGCATTTCTCTGATGATGAATGATGGTGATCTTTTCACATACTTGTTTTCCATTTGTATGTCTTCTTTTGCAAATGGTCTATTCAGGTCTTTTGTCCATTTTTAATTGGATTATTGTATTTTTTCCTATTGATTTGAGTTTCTTATATGCTCTGGTTATTAATCCCTTGTCAAATGGATCGTTGCAAATGTTTTCTCCCATTCTGTGGGTTGTCTCTTCCACTTTGTTATTTTATTTGCTGTTCAGAAGCTTTTTAACTTGATGTGACACTATTTGTCCATTTTAGCTTTGCTTACCTGTGCAAAGATACTCAAGAAATCTTTGCCCAATCCAATGTCCTGGAGAGGTACCCCAAGGTTTTTTTCAGTAGTTTCATAGTCTGAAGTCTTAGATTTAAGTTTTTAATCCATTTCGATTTGATTTTTGTACATAGTGAGAGATAGGGGTCTAGTTTCATTCTTCTGCACGTGTATATCCAGTTTTTCTAGCACCATTTACTGAAAAAGCTGTCTTTTCCCCAATGTATGTTCCTTGGCACCTTTGTTGAAAATGAGTTCACTGTAGATATATGGATTTATTTCTGGATTCTCTATTCTGTTTTATTGGTCTATGTGTCTGTTTTTATGCCAGTACTGTGCTGTTTTGGTTACTCTAGCTCTGTAGTATAATTTGAAGTCAGGTTATATGATTCCTCCAGTTTTGTTCTTTTGCTCAGATGGCGTTGGCTATTCTGGGTCTTTTGTGGTTCCATAAAAATTTTAGTACTATTTTTTCTATTTCTGTGAAGAATATCATTGGTATTTTTACAAGGATTGCATTGAATCTGTGGGTTGCTTTGGGTAGTATGGACTTTTTAACAATATTGATTATTCCAATTCATGGACATGGAATATCTTTCCATTTTTTGGTGTCCTGTTCAATTTATTGCATCAGTGTTTTATAGTTTTCCTTGTAGAGATCTTTCACTTCTTTGGTTAAGTTTATCCTAGGTGTCTTATTTTATTAGCAGCTGTTGTAATTGGAATTTCTTTATTCATTTCTTTTGCAGATTGTTCATTGCTGGCATATAGAAATACTACTGATATTTTATGTTTATTTTGTATCCTGCAACTTTACTGAATTTGTTTGTCAGTTCAAATAATTTTTTGGTGGAATCTTTAGGTTTTTCCAAATATAAGATGATATCGTCTGCAAACAAGAATAATTTGACTTCTTCCTTTCCAATTTGGATGTCATTTATTTCTTTCTCTTGTCTTTTTGCTTCAGCTAGGACCTCCAGTACTATGTTGAATAACAGTGATGAAAGGGGACATCCTTGTTGTATTCCCAATCTTAGAGGAAAGGCTTTCAGTTTTTTCCCATTCAGTATGATGCTAGCTGTGGTTGTCATATATGGCTTTTATTGTGTTGAGGTATGTTTCTTCTATACCCAGTTTTTTGAGGGTTTTTATTTTATCATGAGGGGATGTTGAATTTTATCAAATGCTTTTTCATTATTAATTGAAACAATTATATATTATTTCCTTCATTCTGTTGATATGTTGTATCACATTGATTGATTTGTGTAAGTTGAATCATCCTGGCATCCCAGGGATAAATCCCACGTGGTCATGATGAATGCTCTTTTTAACGTATTGTTGAATTTGGTTTGCTAATACTATGTTGAGGATTTTTGCATCAATATTCATCAGTGATATTGGTTTATAGTTTTCTTTTTTGATATGTCTTTGTCTACTTTTGGTATCAAGCTAGGCTTCATAGGATGAGTTTGGAAGTATTCCCTCTTCCTCTATTTTTCAGAATTGTTTGAGTGGGATTGGTATTAGTTCTTCTTTAAGTGTTTGGTAAAATTCAGCAATGAAGCTGTAAGAGTTCATTTTCATGCTGTTGATAAAGACATACCCAAGACTGGGCAATTTACAAAAGAAAGAAGTTTATTGGACTTACAGTTCCACATGGCTGGGGAGGCCTTACAATTATGGCAGAAGGTGAAATCATGTCTCACATGGCGGCAGACAAGAGAAGAGAGCTTACGCAGGGAAACTCCCCTGTTTAAAACCGTCAGATCTTGTAAGACTTATTCGCTATCATGAGAACAGCATGGGAAAGACCTGCCCCCATGACTCAATTACCTCCCACTGGGTCCCTTTCACGACACATGGAAATTCAAGATGAGATTTGGGTGGGGACACAGCCAAACGATATCAGAAGCCATCAAGTACTGGGCTTTTCTTGTCTGGGAGGCTTTTTATTATAGCTTCGATCTCATTTCTTATAAAATAGTCTATTCAGATTTTGAGTTTCTTCATGTTTCAGTGTTGGTAGGTTGTGTGTGTCTAGGAATTTATTATCCATTTCTTCTAGATTTTCCAATTTATTGACATCGTCACTCACTGTAGTTTCTAATGATCCTTTTAATTTCTGTGGTATCAGTATACGTTTACATCTCTGAGAAATGTGGTGGTGGTGAGGGGTGGTTAATGGCTGCCACAGGGATAAGAGGGAGGTGAAGAGAATGAGGTGCTGGCTCCTCCTCCAGTGTTCAAGTGGAGAAGCTCTGTTTTCATCTGAATATTGGCATTGGGCTTTTGATTTCATTTGAAGAAAGTCCTTTGATCCTAAGAAAAGAAGTCTGAAAATTGCTGGTTGGCTTGACTCTCTTGTATGCCTCTCTAGATCCACTTCTGTCTTTCTTTACCCTGCTCTCGGCCCCTGGGAAAGACTATAGACTATAGGTCGGTGGGCTCTCTCGCCTTCTGTCTTCTAGAGAACTGGGAGGGGATTGAAGGTGGGCGGAGAGGAAGATGAGGCCAGGGCATTTATTCCTCTGGCTTTATTCCTACAGAAAATATTCAGGAATTATTATTATTATTATTATTATTTTTTGACGGAGTCTCTCTCTGCCATCCAGGCTGGAGTGTAGTGGCGCAATCTCAGCTCACAGCAACCTCTGCCTCCTGGGTTCAAGCAATTCTCATGCCTTAGCCTCCCAAGTAACTGGGCCTACAGTGCGCGTGTGCCCCACACTTGGCTTTTTGTATTTTTTAGTAGAGATGGGCTTTTGCCATGTTGGCCAGGCTGGTCTCGAACTTGTGACCTCAAGGTGACCCACCGACCTTGGCTTCCCAAAGTGTTGGGATTACAGGCATGAGCCACCACACCCAGCCAAAAATTCAGGTCTTTTAAAATTTTGTGTCGAAAGGAATTCTCTTAGCTGCAGGTAAAGAAGAACCCAACTCACTTGGCTTATGCAAATAAAAATGTATTTTTCTCACATACTAAAACTCTGGAGGTGGGAGTGGCTGGCAGCATTTCAGTGGCTCAATGTCTGGCCAGCATCTCTGAGATCTCTGTGATATTTCCCTCATAGTTAAAAGATGGCTGCCCAAATTCCAAAAGCAAGTACATATTCAAGGCAGAAAGGAAGAAAGGAAAAAATCTGCAATGTCCAATTCTTTATTAGGAAAGCAAAAGTTTCCTTTGAAGTTACCCTGTAGATTTCATTTACGTTTCATTGTCCAGATCTTTGTTATATGATGTCCTGGATGTAAAGGGTGCTGGGAGCTTAAGTGCTGCATTTAGTTTTATCAGACTCTAAAGAGTGCAAGAGAGAGGGGAGTTAGGAATGGTACTGGCTTACTCACTTAACGGTGTCCAGGAGGATTTTGTTCTTGACAAAGAAAATCTCAGAAGTCAATGTCTCAATCCTAAGGAATAGCTTTTTCATGGAATAAGTTACAGACATTCACGAAATGTTTAAAGTAAGGGTATTTCATCATGGTCCCTAAATTTATACCATGTACATGACTATATCTATGCTTTAACTTTGGTCAGAACTTGAAAGACAGAATAATGTCAGTGGATTAAGGCCTTGGTGAAATGACAAATTGCAAATCCATCCATACCCTCTTTACACTTCCAGTTTTTTTGGCTGTTTATCTATTTCCTGAACATAAAGGCAAACTCAGGGTAATATGAACATAAAATCATGGAAAAAATATGGGTCTAGAAATTAACCCTATGAATCATCTTTTTTACCCTCCACATTGCCACAAAGTAACTATGTGTTGAGATAGTTTTGCCTTTCTGAACCCCTCTTCCTTATCTATAAAAGGAGGGTTATGCTGGACTAGTTGATCTTTTTGTTCGACAAATACTTATTGAGTATCTGCTATGAAACATACCATCCAGGTACCAGGGATTGATAGGGTGGTGATGATACAGACAAGATCCTTGCTCTCATGGAGCTTACATTCTATTTGGCAGAGACTGACAACAAGAAAATAAACAAACAATAAAAGGTATCAAATGAGTGATCAGTGCTATGCAGAGAAATGAAATACCAGTGATATGACACTCAATGCATAGGTACCTATCTCAGATAGTGTAGTCCCAGGAGGCCTCTCTGTGGAGGCAATATTTAGGCTGAGACCAGAAAGTCAAGAAAAAGTCAGATCCTGAATTACAGGGTTGAACAGTTCTAGGAAGAGGGAGCTACAATAAAAAGGCTCTAAGAGCAATCACACTTGGCATGTTTAAGGAAGAAACAGAAAGCAAGGGAGATATTGAATTTAACTATCACTCTGTTTTTCATGACTATAATTCCCATCTTCTGGAAATGCAAATTTGCAAATTAAAACATCAATAACATTCTTTCCTGGGATAACTGAGGATCTCTCTGCCACAGACTTAATGCTCCTGTGCATAAAGTGAGTGTGAAGTTTGAGAATGTTGCCCTGGTTAAACCTGGTGGTGAGTTTCAAGTCTCTATGTAGCTGATGGAGTTTCATAGAGAGCCCATGGCTGCTGCTCCACCTTTTACAGTTCTATCATTCACATGTCTAACTGTTAAATCATTGAAGCCAGAGAGTGGCTCATGCCTCTCATCCTAGTAATTTGTGAGACCCAGGTGGGAGGATCACATGAGCCCAGGAATTTGAGACCCACCTGAGCAACAAAGTAAGACCATATCTCTACAAAAAACTAGAGAAAAATTAGTAGTCCCAGCTACTTGGAAGGCTGAGCCAGGAGGATTGCTTGAGTCCCCAGAAGTCAAGCCCGCAGTGAGCCAATATCACACCACTGCATTCCAGCCTGGGCAACAGAGTGAGATCATATATATATACACACACATATGTATAAATATATACATATGTGTATATATATGATATACATATATACATATATGATGTACATATATACACATAGATATATGTAGACATCATCTACATATATATACACATACCTATTATCACTTCCTTCCTTTCATTTCTTCCCACTGATTGCCTTCAAAATATCTTGTATTACACATGGTTTCAGGTATGAAGATGAATGGGACAGAGCACACAATGAAATAGATCTAAAAATATATATACATAGATATATATGTAGATCATATGTATATATCTCATTGATCTCTAATACTCTAAAGAAAATTAATTCCATGAGTCCATTGTCTTTGTAGTGCTCATTAACTTACTCTCCACTACTTATTGTTGCTTCTATTTGCCCTAAGCTTACTGCTTCCCTCTTTTTAATATCTTGGTAGTGATGATCTAGGGCATTAACTCCCTAATACCAGTTTGTAAATGAAGCACCCATCTATGGACTCCTGCAGGTCCCTGATGAAGTTTGTACTAGTCAGCAGCAAAATGGGAAACTGAGGCCAGTGAAATGACTTTTCATAAAGCTAGATTTATGTAACTTCAAAATATTAGTTCTCTCTGAAATGAGGTCCCATGTTTTCTGCATTTTAAGGGTTTTTGCCACAATGACATAATGTAAATGATATTTTTTTTTTGAGAAAAATAAACTATTTGTTACCTTATATCAGAAGCCCACTTTTCCCCCTAACAGAGCTCATTGGGCCTTGAAATCCAAGGGCCTGAGCACCATGGAATTGGCCAAAGCCCATGCATGTGTACCTACAGAGCCTTATATTGTGTCTCTTCTCAGGAACCCTATGAATATTAACCCGTTCTTCCATGATCTGAGTGTTAATGGAATGGAATGTGTGTGTGGGAAGGAAAGTTGGTTTCAATGCTTCAACTCTGTTATCTGTTCCATTTGCAAAAAGGCATCCCCATTGATAACTGTCATTTGTGTACTTTTGAGGGTTTGCTCCTCATAGCTCTGCTTTCGTTATCTTCTAAAATGTATTTAATACTGAAATAAAATATAGCTGTAGTTTAGATGTATGATTCACTCTAACAAACATTGTGTGAGTTTTTATCCCCCTGAGCTTCTTGGCAGTGTTATTACATAAGATAGTGGCATGGATGTCATCTTACCTATGCTTGCCTGATAAATAAATGAAAAGATACATTATTTTTTCTTTTTATCTCTGCTTTCTTTCTTCTGTCTCCTTATTCATCCATTTACTAAGTACCAGTTGAATGCTCAGTCCTGACATCAGGGCAGTCCAGATCCTTCTGAGGGATGCACACGCAAAACAAATGATCTACCTGAGAGGAAAGAGGTGCACCAGACACAGAATGGGAAGATCCATTCCTTCTGCCTAGGGAAAGCCATAGAGAAGAAATGGGCAATCTGA
>NW_012100765.1:4260011-4312231 GCF_000951045.1 Mandrillus leucophaeus | reverse complement strand
CTCTTCCTTGAGTTTACAAAGATGTGATGCAGTCATACCTATATTTCCCTCTGGTCATCTCCAAGCTGACTTTAGCTTGAGCACATCTTCAAACAAACGTGGTGATTGGTGTCATGGAATTTTCTCTAAGAGCTACTCGTGATGAACGATTATTTCTTTCTGGTTTGTTATATTATTATTATCAGTCTGGTTCTAGTGGAATTTCCACCTGTCCACTCAAGTGGGGCCGAATCATAGGCACTGGAAATTCTTGGGTTAAATGTTTTTAGGCAGAATCCTCGTCCCACCAGCGCAGGGAAGGACAGTTTGAAAGTAGACAGGGCGTGGTCCAGCTCCACCTGTGTGCTCCCTTTGAGGATTTCCTAACTCTCTTCAGTTCTCAACGCACCTGAGAACTTGCTAGAACACATCAGGAACTGAGAGGAAGGGATGCTACTGTCTTTCTCACGGGTCTCACCTCTATTTGGACACCTAGCGATCTTTATCTATTGCCAGTCTTTTCAGACTCTCAGCTCTCAGCCTCATTAGGGAGTCTCAGGAAATGTCTGGACAGAGACAGAGTCAGGAGGCCCTGTGTGGAGTCGGACTCTCCATCTTGTTTTCTGTTTTAACTCAGGCACAGCTTTGAACTCTCCGAGCTTCATTTTCCTTAGCTGTCAGCAGACATCATATTATACATCTTGTGTGCTCACAGACGTGTTGTAAAGATCAAAATGAGATAATTTGTGGAGCAGCATGTTTGAAAAATATATAAAACATTATATAAACCCTCACACATAAATAGAGTGTTTAGTCACACCACTTCACGATCACATCCCGTATAATGCAGATGTACCCGCGGGCGTGCAGAAACTTGCCGTATCCACCCGTCTTAATGTAAATGGTAACAGGCATGGAGAGCACAAAGGTGTTTTCATAAAGCAACAAGATGTCCCGAAGTCCTGGGAAGAAAACTAGGCTCTGTATCAAGGGCCGCATGCCCCCTTCAGTAAAGATAATGGGAAAAATGGTTGGTCTACTATCTCCCATCATCCTAGGTGGTCACCCAGTGTTAACTCATTTTCTGGTCTAGTTTAGCCAAGTAAAGCACAGAGATCATAACAGAAGTAGAGAAGTGAACTTCTGTCTCCTGCCCTTCCGCCTCTCTTTGTGGGGCTCCCATCACCCCATCCTTGATGAGCCCAGGTAAACATACTTTGAAAATCCAGGCCCAATACACAAAAATAGGTGGTTAGTAGTTTCCCTTTCTAGCCCACGTGCTTTATATTACTGTAGTCATCATCCTACTAAACGTCCACCTTTTGGGTCGGTGGCTTACACCTGTAATCCCAGCACTTCGGGAGGCCAAGGTGGGCGGATCACAAGGTCAGGAGTTTGAGACCAGCCTGGCCAACATGGTGAAACCCTGTCTTTACTAAAAATACAAAAATTAGCTGGACGTGGTGGTAGGGAGCCTGTAATCCCAGCTACTCGGGAGGCGGAGGCAGGAGAATCATTTGAACCCGGAAGGCAGAGGTTGCAGTAAGCCCAGATCACCCCATCGCACTCCACCCAGGGTGACAGAGTGAGACTATGTCTCAAAAAATAAATAAATAAATAAATAAATAAGTGTCCACCTTTCTTAAATGCTATTCTTTTTTGCTTCTCTGATAGCTGGGCATAACTTTGATTTAATATTTATTCCTGTAGATTCCAAGTTTTAAATATCTGATTAGCCTGGCCGACTAATCTTCTTAAAGGTAAGGTCTGATTTGTATTTGTATCCTCCACACTTTGAAAGGATCTGGAAGGTTTCTCATTCATTGAACAAGAGGATGAATGGATGAATGAATGAATGAATGAATGAATCTAAATTATTCGAGTGGAGTGTTCATGTTTGATTTATGGGTCTTTTTTCCTTAACTTAGTTCATTTGCTTTCTTTGTTTCTCCCAACAGCAAACTGCTTCTAGCAGGCCCTCAATAAACATTTGTTTGGCTAACACATGAATCGTGTATTTTGCTGCATTTGGTAACAATGGGTAGTGTTATTCATCTGGTCTATTTCCATGTCTGCCAACACTGGGAATTATCTTCCTTCACTGTAAACTGATCCAAGAGCTACCTGTACTCCTAAAGTGGCTGATAGTGCACTGACCTGAGTGAGGGTTTCAGGAATGTGGCTCCGTTTTTAGCCATGACATTGAATCATGTCCTGGCCTTAAGCAATTGCTACCCCATTCATTAAATGAGGGTGGAGACAATCTCTCCCACTTTCTTAAAGATGTTATGAAGATTAATGAGGTAATGTCTGCCAAGCACCTTGGAAGAAGGGTGCTAAATACTTAGTATTATGGTGACTTCGCTTTCAACTGTGTTACCCATTGGTGCTCATTCAGCAAGATGGAAAAGTAGGAGAAGGGCTGAAGCAGTGGAATTTGGGAGAGGGGTTCATGGCCCTGTTCTGAGCACTGCTAATTACTGATCCTGTGCGTCGGTCATCCTTCTGGTTCCAACTCTTCTGTCTATAAAAGGTTGCCGTAACATAGCACTTACCCAGAGTCAAAAGCATGTGTGGAAAATTATCAAATTTGTTTTTGTAAAGTGGATGGGTCCTTGGATAAAAAGCTTTGTAAAGCCACAAGATATTATTTCAGTCCCAGGTTTCTGTATCTCTGTCTCTCTTTCAAAAGGATATTCACTGAACTTATCATTTTCTCAGGATTTTTTTTAATTACCCTTAACTCAGTCTTTTATGTACAGCTGTTTGTTTCTATTGAACTGCTTTGTTTCCCTCCAGAGAGGTTACTGTTTGAAATTTCTGTCATTTTTCTGTTTGTTTGCTTATAAACTAATAATCCAACAAACAGTCTTTGGACAATAGTGTCTTTTTTTTTTTATTGAGGCATTATGTTTATAAGTCACAGTGCTTTTGAAATGTGTTTATTTATTAATTTATAAACGCCTCTCATCACACATTGCACCTGTGTGACTTATATTAATTAGAATAATAATGCAATGAGACATGAATAGGCTGTTTGTACCTTTGATTTCAGTGGTGTTCCATTTAAACCCAACGCATAGTATTTGAGAATTGGATTGTCAACTACAACTCAGAAGAATACAGTAGAACAAGACCAGTCTATGTTATCCTGTGTTTAGAAAGATTTTAGAATTTTACTAGATAAATATCATTCAGAGTTTATATTAATTTTAAAATAAATAATATTAAGTCAATTATAATAAATAATACATATGAGTAGTATATAATTCTTTGTACTATGTTTTTCTCCCTGCAAGTAAAGCATCCAAAATGCAAGATCTGTCAATGCAACGGCATATTTAGAAATATACTAATTCAGAATTTTGAGTTTAAGCAATCAGAAATAGTTGAGTACTTATTTTGTGCCTGGCACAATGAGTTAGTCTTCTCACTATGACTTACCAGATAATTGCTGTACCTAGACTCCAGTGTTGCAATGGAAAGACAGAAACAATTGGACAGTTATCTGGATCAGGGCACTTATTAATTTGTAAGAAAATGAAAGGATTCATTTGTCTGAAATTGCCATCTTGAAGGTTTTCATTGATCAAAGATAAATTC
Source organism: Mandrillus leucophaeus (assembly GCF_000951045.1). NCBI lineage: Eukaryota > Metazoa > Chordata > Mammalia > Primates > Cercopithecidae > Mandrillus > Mandrillus leucophaeus. The sequence goes on along the minus strand of NW_012100765.1, from coordinate 4,308,649 downwards.
TACCTCATTCATGCAGATTCAAACATGTTCTGAATTTAAAAGGAAAAGATTGCTATTTTTAAAGACAAAAATTATAAGGCTGGGAGTGGTGGCTCATGCCTGTAATCCCAACACATTCGGAGACTGAGGAGAGATAATTGCTTGAGGCCAGGAGTTCATGATCAGCCTGGGCAACATCATGAGACCCCCATCTCTACAAAAAATAAAAACTTGGCCGGACATGGTAGGCACTTGTAGTCCCAGCTACTTGGGAGGCTGAGTTGGGAGGATCACTTGAGCCCAGGAGGTCAAGGTTGTAATGAGGTATGATCATGCCACTGTACTCCAGCCTGGGCCACAGAGCAAGACCCTATCTCTTAAAAAAAAAAATTATATTTCTAACCCCAAAGATATATCAATGTACTATTGATTAGCTAAAAGAGACCCATAATTTTACAGAAAATTGAAATGCTGATATATCATGAAGTTAAGTGATTGCCAATGTCACATAATCAATTAGTAACAGAACTAGGACCTAAGTATCCTGTTTTCTGGTTACTAGTAATACCAACTATACTGATTCAAATGGCAATATCCAGACAATAGCTCACATTCATGACTGCCTACTGCCTAATTCAGTAGGGAGACAGAGGCCAGGCACTGATTAAAGAGCAGATAAACTGGTTCCGTCATGAAATAATTATTTATCTTTACGAATGTTCCCAACCTCTTCAGTTTTCTCATCTTTTGTATTCGGGAATTTTATTGGTTAATGTCTAACTACCCTTCTAATTCTGAGATTCTGATTTAATGAACAAAATTGAACCAGAAAATTGGTATCACAGATATGTTTGCATACAATCACATCCATTTACTGTCAACTAATAAATCCTAAAAAATACAGTAGCTGTTAAGTCTGATACAAGTCAAGTATGTAATGTCTCTTGAGCCGAATTCTCCTTCACAGAAGTACATAGTTTGTTTGTTTTGTTTTTGTTTTTGTTTTGAGATGGAGTCGCGCTCTGTTGCCCAGGCTGGAGTGCAGTGGTGCCATCTCAGCTCACTGCAGCCTCCGCCTCCCAGGAATACATAGTCTTTTGTTATGGAATTTGGTTATAAGGAGTACACCAGAAGTCATATTTACTACCTGTAGGAGTTTCCATAAGCTCATGCCCAATACTAATACCTAATACCCAATAACTTGTATGTCCCAGACACTCTGCTAGGTACTGCTGGGCACCAGAGGTATTACAAAACTTCTGCATCTACCCATTTTGAGCAGATGCAATAACATGAACAGCCTTTTTCTGATCATTCCATCTTGAATCATCTCACATCCTCAAGCCATAGTATTTAGAACTAGAGAGACGTTAGTGGTTTTCCATTGCTCATCATTCATTTTACAGTTGAAGAAACTGAAGCCTTTTATCTGACAAGTCAGCTTTACCCCAGCAGAATGTATACAATGATTTTTAATATATAAAGATATATATTTCACAGTTACAGTGTTACACAGGTAGATAATCTTTTCCCTTTGTGGTTCCACACAACTCTATTTCATTCTAGATACAGGTCTTTGCATTGGGTGTCTTCTTTCAGAGTGCTTCTTGTATCCAATTGCTGACATTTTGATGAAAATCTTGGCTGACAGAGGAAAATATATAGAGGTCACTAATCTATTTTGTTATAAGAAATCAAAGAAAATTATTTTCCTAACTTTTCATCAAATATCTTCCATAAACCAATAATGTTAAAAAATGTTGGTGATCTGAAAAACATTTCGGTTTGTTGGAAGGAGTTTCTTATTTGGAATATTTAACTGGGCGTGAACTACTTGGAGTATTCTTGTCTACCATAGTGGGGTCACAGACGTGCTCATCCTGTACTTATACGTAGAAAGAAAATATAACTTCTATATTTTCAATAAAGTAAGCTTCTTTTTTTCCTTAAGAAACCACACCTTGCTCAGTCTCAGGAAACTCACACTTATCAATTAAAAATAGGTCAATGTCTTCTGGTTTAAATAATCTCCTTTCAGTCCAATCAAAGTTCAACTCCCTTTGTTTCCATGGTCTCTTTATATTTGATCTGTGTAGGAAATCTGCCTCATTCATTATCTTTTCTGCAATTCGGCACTGGTAGGGAGGTCTGAGTGTTTGACTATATGCACCAGGTAACAGAGGAGTACATACTTACACTTCCTTGTTTGGGAGTGGCTGGACGGTTAACTAGTAAGCTGGCTTGAGCAGGCGCCTTGGGCATCTTCTGATGGTGGTGATGGTGGTCTCGTTCATTTGCATCTGGTGTCTGCATGCACTGCAGCCTCTTGTGCCCTCATTCCAAGCATCCCTGGGTCCTCTACTACCCTCTGCACCTCTATGACCATCATGACAGCAAGGAGAACTTCTAATTTTTTGCATTCTCTGTGTCAAGGACATTTATCCAAGCCTCCTCTTACCATAACCTCCATGCTGAATGAAGTGTCCAGCCAAAAGCTTAGTACTTCCAGGAGCCCTAGGCATCCACCAATCCTGATGTTTTCAGACTTCTGACCCGCCTTCATGTTTCCATGGCCATCTCCCCAGCTCAAGGTTTGTTCTTGAGGGATGTGGGACAGCATTTCTTTTACTTGTCTGTCCTGGCATTTGATTTTTATTTGACTTTCCCTAAGGCATTGCCTTCTCCTTCTGATTTTATCCTCATGACTCAATCCTAAAAACTAGCTAGTGTGCAGAGAGAGAAACCAGCATCCCAACTGAGGAACACAAATTATAGGGCATTTCCAAATCAACATGTCTGCTTCCTGTTTTATAGACCTATATAAAGCTTCCTCATCCTTCTCCTCCCTGTCCCACTCCCAAACAGTTCTTATCCCTTCATCTCTAATTTCTTTCCTCTTCCCTTTTTTTCACCCCCTTCCTTTTCTCCTTCTCCTCTTTTTTATTCCTTCACCTGCTTCTTTTTCTTTTTCTTCTCCTCCTCCTCTCACTCTCTTCCCCTTTCTCTCTTTCTTTCTGTCTCTGCTGGGAATATTTGTGAAAATCAGTTTACATTTTTCATCTTAGTTTCTCTACCTCTTAAGTAGGGAAAGTAAAACTTAGATCAATTTTTAATTTCTCTGGAATCATAAAGGAGTAATTAGTTAGCAGTTGTAGATTATCTTACAACTTGGATAAAATTAACAGCACAAGTATTATTAATATTGCTTAAAGTATCAGACTTTGAAGAGGTTGTAGGGGCAATGGATGACCCTATTACAAAAAATGCACTGAGAAGATGGATAAAGTGTCTCCTGACCTGGGTTTCTAAGACAAAAGAAGGCAGAGAGAAACTTAACAAGTATGCAAAATTATCCTTACCTAAGGAATATAAAAATATAATTATCTACTTTGTCTGAAAATATGTTTATCAGTTTGTGAGATCTATTTTAAAATTTTTAAAATAAATCTAAAACATACATACAAATATGTACACATACAATTTGTAGCATAATAAATTATCTCACATTGAACACATCTATGTAACCAGCTCTCACTTCAAGAAATAAACATGACCAGGGCCACAGAAGTCCATTGTCTTCCCCATTCTAAGCACTACCACCTGAAGGAAACCATACCCTGGTTTCTAATGCCAAATATTAGTCTTGCCTGCTTTTAAACTTGATTTGGATAGAGCCATGCAATGTGTACCCTTTGGTGTTTACCTTTTGCTCAGCATCTTGTTTATGAGCTTCATTCCTTTTCCTGTAATTGTGGTTCATCCGTTCTCATTGCTGCATAAAGTTGTTCCAGTTTTTTGCTCCTACTCATAGTACTGCTATACACATCCCTGTATGGAGCTTTTGGGGAACACATATGTTCTCATTTCCAAGTGTACTTATATAGATTTGAAAGACAAAGTAGAGGTCTGTGCTGGGAATACAAATTTGGAATTTGTCATTGGAATAAAGATGATTAGAAAGGGATAGATTGCAAAGGATTTAGGTCACAGCCGTGGCAAAATTTGCAAGTTAAGTCTTTGAGAAAATAGTTACTAGTAGATACAACTTCTCATTGCATTTAAAATACCAGAAGGATAGCATCTTTGAATGGCCATCTGAAGTCTGTCTTTCCTTTTGCCTTCTCCCCAGTGACCCACCTTCGGGTTTATCCTCTTAGGTACCGCCAAATTGCAAAGTTCCCTCATCTCTGTAATTTGCCCCCACAGAAATATATCCCTTCCCAGTTAGTCCTCAGGCTCTGTTACTTGGTGTCTTTCAAAAAGTCAAAGAATATCTCTGAAACTAATCTCTTCGAGTGAGAGATAGAGAAAAACCTACCCTACAGGGGATGTTCCCAGTTTATACAGGAGCATTTGGTATCTATCTATCTATCCATCCATCCATCTAATGTATCTATCTCATCTCATCTACCTATTTATCCACCATCCATCATTTTTGTTTATCAGTATAACCTAAGCTGGTTATAACAATTCACACATTACAGAAATATATAATGTAGAAATTAAGGTTTCATGCAATTTCCTCAATACTCTCAAAAGCACTGATGTGTATTTTTGTCATACTGTTTTCTATGTTGTTGCTGTTTCAGCAAAAATGGTCACCACACTACTTAAGCACTATTCTATAACTTGCTTTATTTGCTTACTGTAGTTGGGCTATCCTTCCTTTGTATATCTTTAATAATTACTTAAGGGATCTGGGTTTTGATAAACCAGTCTTCATTAACTAATTCTAAATGGCAATTCTGATGGTTAGAATTTTGGAATAAGTAGCAAGGGAAAATATTACCCTTAGTAGTCCATGAAGTAGAAATTCTGAGGGTTGGTAGACCATTCATTCATTTTCTCTATGCTAAGCTGGAGGTAAGATATTAAACTCTATGGCTTTTTCCTTACCAAGCATTAGTTAGCACACAGCAAATTCACAAATTTTAATCTTCACTAAAAGTGACTGCCTTGCATGTTATATTTTCTATTGAATTTATTGAATTAATTAAGTTGGCTCATTGTTCTTGTTTTGGTCCTGTGGCCATTGGAGGTTATTATTATTTTTATATGCTAGATAATATGTCTTTGTCTATTTTGTGGTCAGATCTGTTAACGGAACCAAACCAGTAGTTAGTGCTTAGATTCTGGAGTCAAAAGGCCTAGGGTTGCATCACAGCTCCAACACATTCTAGTTTTGTGACCTTGTGGAAAGGACAGTGTTTTTTTTTTTAACCTCGGTTTCTATATCTATAAAATCGGCACAACATATAACAGCATTTACCCTAAAATATGGTGGTTGTGGGAAAGGCTAAAAAATGAAGGCTATTTTCTTGTCTATTGGTAACTTTAATGGTAATCTTTAGCATTTTCAAATTCATTGGTCAGCAAGCATAGTCCATGAGCTATACAGAGTAGTCCATGAGGCAAGAAAATGCAGTGATAAGGAGGGCAGCCTCTGAAATCAGAATGCCTGGAATCCTCCTGAGTCTGCCAACTCCTTGCTTTGTGACCTTGAGGAAGTTCTTATTCCTCTTGTGCTTCCTTTTTCTTATGTGTGAAATTGGGTAATAACTGAGACAATTAAAAGATATAAGTCATGTAAATCATTTAGAATTGCATTGTCAACATGGAAGCCACTGGCCACATGTGGCTATTGAGTATTTGAACTGTGGCCAGTCCAAACGGAAATGTGCTGTATGTGTAAATGACACACCAGATTTAGAATATTCGGTAGAAAAAAGGATGTAACATACCTCATTAATAATTTTTTTATTGATTATGTATCACAAAGATAATGTTTTGGATAGACCATGTTAAAGAAAATACAGCATGAAAATTAAATTTACTTCTTTCTTTTTTCTTAAAAAAATGTGGCTACTAGTAAATTTGACATTCTCTATATGGTTACCATCTATGACTTGCATTATATGTCTTTTGGACAGCTCCAGTCTAACATATGGCAAACATTCAAAACTGATCAGCTACTGTTTTAAGGGACTTCTTCCAGGTAAACAGACAATTCTTGTTTTATATACCTCTTTGTGGTCTGGTTTTTACTCTGGACCCATAGGAAAAATCATCATGATATCATAGCTGTAGTAAAGGTGAGAGTTTGATTTGGATTTGGGAAAAGGATTGTCCTGAATTTTGTTCACTGATAGAAATGCTTTTGGTGTGATCAAATCAAGGTTTTTCTCCAACAGTGGACTGAGTAATGATTGCAAACTAATTACAGCATGCATATTGCACTTTGCTTTGCAGTAACAGCTTTCTACCAGCTGTTTCCTTTAGCAGTTGTTCATTTCAAGTAGGTACCAATGCTGTTGGAAGTGTGGGCTGCCAGAAAGCAGTTTCAATTCTTTGCTTCAAATTGAAATCTGTATTTTTTTTTACATATTTTTTTCTTAAGGGCCCTTCAAAATCTACATAACTCTAAGGCTAATTTCATAGCACCCTTTCTGGTCTCTTTTTCAGAAAAAAAATCTTTTGAAGATTATACACAGAATGGTACAAAATCTCAAGTTTAATTAAGCTTTAGCAAAAATATCCTTTAACCACTACATTTGTTTCTCGCTTTATTCCCTCATAGCCTGCAACGCTTCTGAAGTATACTTTCAAGTAGAGATTCAATAGAGCCATTTAGAGTAGTCGTTACTGTAGATTAAATAACTATTCCCATCTGGCTCATGAAATATATAATCTGTATTCCTCTCTGGATAATAAATACAGTAAGTAACTACTTACCATCCCTTAGACCATCACTTTTGTCTGTTCCGGTGGGTTTTTCTTTATTATCTATCAATGATGTATTTTCATTAACACTTTCCTTACAAAGAAACATTCCCTATGGGCTTCTTTCTACAGAGAAAGGCATTATTCTGGTTCTTCAGACCCCAGCAAGCTTCAGATGTCTAATGGTGACAAGTAATGATTGGTATTTATTGAGCACCTACTGTGTAGTAGGCACAAAAACATAGGGACAATGCTTAATGATCTGTATTCATCATCTCATGCAAATCTTTCAAAAAACTATTTGTGGGGCATTATTATGCTTTTAGAGTCTAGGAAACTGAGATTCAGAATCCCAAAGCCTGTAAGTAGCTAAACTGAGATTCTAATCTAGATTTGTTTGACTCCGTATTAGTTTTTTTCTCATGCTGGTAATAGACATACTCGTGACTGGGTAATTTATAAAGAAAAGAGGTTTAATGGACTTATAGCTCCACATGGCTGAGGAGGCCTCACAATTATGGCAGAAGGAGAAGGAAGAGCAAAGTCACATCTTACATGGCAGCAGGCAAGAGGGCTTGTGCAGGGAAACTTTCCTTTATAAAACCATCAGATCTTATGAGACTTTTTCACTATCATGAGAACAGCACGAGAAAAACCTACCGTCATGATTCAGTTACCTCCCGCCAGGTCCCTCCCATGACACATAGGGATTATTACAATTCACACTGAGATTTGGGTGGGGACACAGAGCCAAACAATATCAGACTCCAAGTCCCATGATCTTCACTTCTAAGTCAGGGGCTACAAATGGGACTGAGCACCACAGGGGTTGGATGATACATTGGGGTGTGAGAATAACACATGAGAACTTGTATTTTGATATATGTTTTCTTATCTTTTTGAAATTTCTATGCTTATGTATGTTTTACAATGTATAAGATAGATCAGTACAATATCGAGTATAAGAAATAGCTGCAAAAGCCCGGGTGCAGTGGCTCACGCCTGTAATCCCAGCATAAGGTGGGTAGATCATGAGGTCAGAAGACCGAGACCATCCTGGCTAACACGGTGAAATCCCATCTCTACCAAAAAAAGTACAAAAACTTAGCCGGGCTTGGTGGTGGGTGCCTGTAGTCCCAGCTACTCAGGAGGCTGAGACAGGAGAATGGTGTGAACCCGGGAGGTAGAGCTTGCAGTGAGCTGAGATTGCGCCACTGCACTCCTGCCTGGGTGACAGAGTGAGACTCATTAAAAAAAAAAAAAAAAAAGAAAAAGAAAAAGAAAAAAAAGAAAAAAGAAATAGCTGCAAAAGTTTACAGGTGTTGGGAATGTACTCTCGATTTTTTTATTTTCTGATAAGTTTTCATCTCTGCAAAATAAAGGTCTTACATTTTACCACAGCTTTGGAGGAACTAATGAGTATTGCACTATCCAAAACTGTAACGCATGAAATGTATGGTGATAATAAATATGATCCAACATTTTAAACTTTTAAAACTGATCTACATTCTTTGTCCTTTACTATAATGTAAACAAACATTCATCTATAAGGGGGTACATTCCCTTGGGGTTAACCACATTTTTCTCACCTTCATTCCTAAGTAAATGGATGCTGTAGTCACTCCTAACCACTGCTGCCTGTTCCTACCACCTATTCTCAGCTCACCTTAGACCTCTCCTTGTTTTACTGCTTACTTCTGCTTCCTGGAATCTGACATGAATAATTGCCCATGTTGCAATGTTGCCACAACCATGCTGGCCTCAACTAGGCAAAGAAGACTATGGTGCCTTTTATTGCCTTGGGCTCTAGGTATCTTCATGCAACTAACACAGTTGGCTTTCTGTGCAACAGCCTTTATTAAAAGTTGGTGGCTGTGGAGAGAAGTAACTAAATAGGACTAGCTCCAGAAACCAAGGGAAAGTGACAAGCTTTGCCTCCTTGCCTTAAGAATCTCAGTTTTCTTCTTTCTTGTCTTCCTCCTCCTTCTCCTTTTTTTGACTCAGAGATGCAGAGATAGAGAAAGATATATATATATATATGAATAAAGTCCTCTCTCTCTCCATATATATGTGTGTGTATATATATTATATATATATATATATGTATGTATAGAGAGAGAGAGAGAAAGGTCTTTCTTCAGTATCTCTATCTCACAATGTAGCTTCCATTCCTCTTTAGGAAGATCTTATCTCTAGCCCACTGGCATGATCTCACATCTTCCCACATCAGGATAATCCATGTGTATAATAATTCACAGTAGCAAAAGTCCACAGATGAGTCACTCAGTCTAGAATAAGGACTTGGACAGAACAGTCAGGGTGGGATTTACATTCCAACTGTGGTTCTTGAAAGCCTTTTCCATAAACAGGAGGCAAAGATTTGTGCCTTGTCTTTGTCTAGTGTCATTTTGGTCTCCCATGGGGGATTCTTGGTGGGCACCCGTGTACACATACACGCTTCTCCAAAGGACAAACAGTAATTCTCTAAGATGGTAGAATTTAAATCCACACTAAGGAGGATAATCATTATTTGAAAACCATATTGCCTGAAAAGATTATCCTTGCCCTAATGTGGAGAGTATTTTGCATTTTGTTTTGTTTTGTTTTGTTTTTTGAGACAGAGCCTTGCTCTGTCACCAGGCTGGAGTGCAGTGGCGTGAACGTGGCTCAATGCAACCTTCGACTCCCTGGTTCAAGCATTCTCCTGCCTCAGCCTCCTGTGTAGCTGGGATTACAGGTATGTGCCACCACACGCAGCTAATTTTTGTATTGTTAGTGGAGACGGGGTTTCACCATGTTGGCCAGGATGGTCTCGATCTCCTGACCTCGTCATCTGCCCGCCTCGGCCTCCCAAAGTGCTGGGATTACAGGTGTGAGCAACCACACCTGGCCTATTTTGCATTATTTTGCAGTCCTTATTTTCTCATATGCCACACCCATTCTATCAATTTCACTCTTTATCAAATTTAACAATCACTTTCTTTTTTTTTTTTTTTTTGAGATGGAGTCTCACTCTGTTGCCCAGGCTGGAGTGCAGTGGTGTGATCTTGGCTCACTACAACCTCTGTCTCCTGGTTTGAAGTGATTCTCCTGCCTCAGCCTCCTGACTAGCTGAGACTACAGGCATGCACCACCACGCCTGTCTAATTTTTGTAATATTAATAGAGACAGGGTTTCGCCAGGCTGGTCTCAAACTCCTGACCTCAGATGATCCACCTTGGCCTCTCAAAGTGCTGGGATTACAGGCATGAGCCACTTGACCCGGCCTCAATCAATTTTTTGATACCTAGTTTGAGTCATGTACTGAGATACTGAGTTGATTTCAATAAACAGTGCTTATCCATAAGTATCTTACATACTCAAGCAGATAGACAGACATACATAAGTTGCTAAAACACAGTGTGATTTGTCGTGTGCTTATGTGCAAAAGGCTTTGCAAATATTGAAAAGAAGCAAGATATTTTTCTTGGGGGAGTAGAAAATGATTTATGGAAGAGAGAACAGTGGTGTCAAGGTTAAAAGAACATAATAGATTTCACTGGCAAGGGATGTAGGAGAGAGCACTTAAAGTAAACCTTGCTCCTTGCTTGTCTGTCTCACATTTTAAATATCCCGTTTTCTATCCATTTGTCCAAAACTGGCCCATTTCAAGTATCATTTCTAAATTGGAGCTTTTTTTTTTTCCTATGCTGGTTGATGCCTTTGCCATTCATTTGAAAGTTTTCCTATTCTACCTAGACTTAGTTTTTTTTAAAGCTACATAGCCATCATCTCCCCAAGAGAGATTATATAGAAATGTACATAATCACATAGACATTGACAAACGGCTCTGAGTCCCTAGCCTGAGGATTTGCATATGGTAGACATTCAAACAAGTTTTGTTGATCGCAGTAAAGCCAAAGTCCCAGTTTGTGTAGAGAGCTGCATCCAGAGTTGAAGACACTGAGGTTGGTGTCATATTTGGAAGAAATGCAAAATAAAAACAAAAGAGAGCAGCATAAAGCAAGCCAACAAAAATATTCCCCATGCACGCTTGTCATAAGCCTCACTTTCCTCAGGAATTTGCAGGAATCACTGATTCTCATGTCTTTCGTTATATATCCCTCCGTAAAGATAGATGCTGCCGCTTCCTCCACCTCCCTAAAGTATTTGTCATGGAGTTTTGAGGGACAACTGGAAACGGGGAAAGGAGCTGTCGTTTGCTAGGACGGCCATGACAAAGTAGGACTGATGGGGTGGCTTAAACAACAGAAATTCATTTTCTCGCAATTCTGGAGGCTAGAAGTCTGAATCAAGATGACAACAAAGTTGGTTTCTTCTGGGGCCTATCTCCTTGGCCTTCAGATGGACACTGGCTCTCTGTGCCCTCACATGGTCTTCCCTCTGTGCATGCCTGTGTCCTGATGTCTTCTTGTTGTAGACACCAGTCATATTGTTTTAAAGCTCATTCAAACAGCTTCATTTTAACTTAATTGCCTCTTGAAAGACCCGATGTCCAAATACTGTCACATTCTGAGTTAATGGGGGTGAGAACATCAACACGTGAATTTGGTGAAACACAATTCAGTCCATAACAGGGACTAAGGCCCCCACAGCAGGACTAGAAGAGAAAAGCAGAGCAGTGACTAGAGCTCCTGGGGGATTGTAACAGGGACTGAATCAGGGCCACAACTGCAGACTCCTGGGGCTTACTGCAGTAATTGGGAAGCAACAACAGAGATCCAAATACAGTGTTAGTGTTCAAACCAGGAGAAGAGAGGGTCCCAAACTCCTTTTTAGGAGTCTTATCTTGTAACAGGTGTGGGTCAATCAAGGTATTGCCAACACTCACCTGGTGAGTAAACAGATGGTGAAGCTGGATACTGCAATACTTCTGACCTTGATAACAGGCATGGGGTACAGAGAACATGAAGCCACTGCATCAGGAGTTGAAGGCTTGGCAACCTAAGAAATGGGCAAAAACAGTAAGGTCACAGGGCAGAGAGACCATGAGAGAGGCAAGGCTATTCATGCGAAGGGTTAGCAGCAGTCCTCACAGGCTGATAAAGCAGGTGGGGAGACAGAGGCAGGGCAGATTCCCCAGGCAGCAGCATGGAAGACAGAGCTTTTCATGGGACACATGGGACCAGTCCTGTGGCTGCTCAGTGAGCTTGGAAAGCTGCTGAGCTGGTTCGGAGGAGGTGGCAAGGCTCAGGCTCTGAGACCATGAAGTGGAGTGGTCATAGCATTAACTGTTTTCAAAGATAGGTCTCCTTTTTAAGGCCAAGAAGTCAGCTTAGTGAGAAGATGGCGGAGTTGACAATAGTTTTGAGTTTGTGAAGATTATCCTGCAGGGTAGAATCTTACAATTTGCATATAGTAGACATTCAAACAGGGTTTGTTAATCACAGGCTTGTGTTTAGAGCAGTGGTGGTCAATCTTGAGGATGCCTCAGAATCACCTGGAGGCCAAGGGAGACACGGGTTACTGGGCCCCACCCATAGAGTTTCTAATTCAGTAGGTCCGGAGTCAGGGCTAAAAATTTGTATTTTTAACAGTTCTTAGGTAACGCAGATGCTGTTGGTCCAAGGATCACCCTTTGAAAATCACTGCTTTAGATGCAAGATTTTCAACCCTAGACATATGTTAGAATCACCTGAGAAGCTTAAAAAATATATGGCCAAACCTAGACTACATTCCAGACCAACTGAATATAAATTACTAGGCGTGGGACCCTGGCATTAGCACTTTTCAAAGCTCCCCAGGTGATTCTAATATAGCCATGCTGGAAAAGAAGTTGTATCTTGATTTAGTGGGAAATTATTTGGACATTGGCATTGGCTAGTAGCATGTATTTAGTCATATTCTCACTACATAACACTACGAAGTTTAGTATCTTATGCAACTATGTAAAGTTGTTCTCCGTGAGTTAAAACAGCTGCCAATCATCAGTCCTATACCCCTTAACAGGTGGAGGTGGAGGAAAAAGCCCACGGCCATTGACCAGCATTGAGGGGTCATGTGATATGCTCCAATGAGAGCAAAATCACCACCAATTTCAGCAGCAGGGAAGTTATTTGCTGCTTAGCACTTACTCTACAATCACGGTGCTGCAAACCAAGAAATAAATATAGTTTAGTAACATAGAGAGCAGTAAATAACATATAAAGAGTGAGAATTGCTTTAATTTCCTCTATGCTAGTCCCAAAGTCAGCAAATCTTCTTGAACCTCTTAAAGGAGGCAAAGGATTTGGGAGAATGGCTTTGGCTGGTGCTTTTCAATTTGATTTTCCTTTATGGGTTGGAAAAAAGCCCCCAGAGAGAGGTATTCATGTGAAACTTAAACAAAAAATTAATACAACTTTAGGAATCAAATTTATGACCCAGTGCCACACTTACTTTTGATGGTTTACTGGGCTTGCCTCCCTTTCTGTCCCTTCTCCCTTCCCAAGAGAACCCAGTTTTGGTCAGATCTCTTCTCTCCTCCCTTTGGCCACCTGCTGACAAGAGCTGGTGTAGGTCCATCTTGTTGGTTTCATTTTTCTTGGGAATGAATTATGTGTGTGTGGGCATGTGAAGAAATTCGGGCTGGAGATGTGGGAGGAGAAATACACAAGGAAGGATTACTTGACAATTACAGGAGGCAAACAGAAAGATATGCAATCTTTTTTCTGGATGTGGTCATGGCTCCACAGTCACCATCTTGGAGCTTTGAGGGGTGCTGCTCTGAGAACAAATGCAGGATAGAAAGATGATCCCGGTCAGCCTGAATTGACTATCCCCAGAGAACATCTTGTTATCTGAGATAATAAATGCCTTATTGTTTAGGTCAGTTGAGTCACGGTTTCTTATTCCTTGCAGCTGAAGGCACAACAACTGATACATTTGGTTTCCTGAGCATGTTTGTGAGAGTGAAGCCTGACCCAACATTTCCCAAGATGGAAAGATACTATAGAAAAACAAATATATCATATTGCCGCACCGCTTTACAATTCCTTATAGAAACTGTTCTTTAAAAATAACTTCCTGTCCTACATTTTCCTTTTATTTTTCTTTCCATTTAACTTAATCTGAGCAATTATCCTGACAGATTTAAGGTAAAGTACTTCATTCATATAATACAATTTGATTGACAGTTTTAATATGTGGAAGAGGTTTAGATGTGACTTTAGCATTAATAAGCTTTTAAGCTTTACATAGTACAAGCCAAACACAGGTTTAGAAAAATGGATTCAAAACCGTGAAAGTCTCCTTAAGTATTACCAAGAAAAATTGTCTCGAAAATTACTCTCAGTTGCTATGAATGTTCATTTTTACATCTTTCATATTTATTTATTAAACTTTTGTGAGATGTTATTTATATACAATAAGATGCACACATTATAAGTGCACAGTGTAAGTTTTGACAAATGTGTATATTCATGTAACCACTTAATCCAATCAATCAACCCAGAAAATTCCTTTGTGCTCTTTAGGGGTGAAACGCTCCTCCTCACCCCACCTTCAGCCTCGTACCAAACAGCCAGTATATCACTATAGATTAGTCAGGCTAGTTCTTTTATGTAATAGAATTCAACACGTAGCACTCTTTTGTGTCTGGTTTACTTCTCTCAGCATAACATTACTGAGAGTCTTCCATGTTGTTGAGTGTATTACCAGTTTGTTACTTTTAATGGGTGACTAGAATCTATTGTATGAACATACCATAGTTTACTTACCCATTTACCAGGTCAAGGACACATAGGTCGTTTCTAGTATTTGGCTATTACAGACAAAACCACTATACATTTGTGTACGAGTTTTAGTGGATGTATTTTTTTTCTGGGTCATACAGTAAATCTATATTTAACTTTATAAGAAACTGCTAAGCTGTTTTGCAAAGTAGTCCTACCATTCTGTATTCTAATCAGCAGCGTATGAGAATTCTTTTGTTTATTCTTTGAGATGAAGTCTCACTCTGTCACCTAGGCTGGAGTGCAGTGGCGTGATCCTGAGTTCCAGTGATTCTCATGTCTCAGCCTCCCAAGTATCTGGGATTACAGGCACCTGCTAAAATGCCCAGTTAATTTTTGTATTTTTAGTAGAGATGGAGTTTCGCCATGCTGGCCAGGCTGGTCTCAAACTCCTGACCTCAAGTGATCTGCCCACTTCAGCCTCCCAAAGTGCTGGGATTATAGGCATGAGTCACTAGCCCTGCCTAAATTTTTTTATTTTTTTATTTTTGTGGGTACATTGTAGGTATATATATTTGTAGGGCACATAAGATGTTTTGACACACACAGGCAATGTGAAATAATCACATCATGGAAAATGGGGTATCCATCCCCTCAAGCATCTATCTTTTATGTTACAAACAATTGTATTACACTCTTCTAGTTATTTTAAAATGTACAATTAAGTTATTATTGACTATAGTCACATGGTTGTGTTATCAAATAGTATGTCTCATTCATTCTTTTTTTAAATTTTATTTTGGACCCATTAACCATCCCTACCTCCTCCCCAGTGCCCCCCTGCCCCACTACCCTTCCCAGCCTCTGGCAACCATCCTTCTACTCTCTATGCCCGTGAGTGGATATAAGTTCTTTTTCAAGTATACATATAGCAAATGTTTTTCCCCCATGTGTCTTCCTCTTCATCCATTTTCTTTTCTTCTAAAATTTGAGACAGAGTCTCGCCCTATTGCCCAGGCTGGAGTGCAGTGGCATGATCTCAGCTCACTACAACCTTCTCCTCCTGGGTTTAAGTGATTCTTCTGCCTCAGCCTCCCAAGTAGCTGGAATTACAGGCACCCGCCACCGCTCCCAGCTAATTTTTGTATTTCTAGTAGAGATGGAGTTTCACCATGTTGGCCAGGCTGGTCTTTAACTCCTGACCTTAGGTGATCCACCCACCTCGGCCTCCCAAAGTGCTGGGATTACACACATGAGCTACCGTGCCCAGTCTTTATCCATTTTCTTAATGGTGTCTTTTGAAGAGCAGAAGATTTAAATTTTGATGAAGTCCAACTTACCAAATATTAAAATAGTAATTGGTGCCTTTTTGTATCCTTTCCAAGAAATCTTTGCCTACTACAGAGTTATGATTATTTTTTTCCTAGATGTTTTCTTCTAAGGGGTTTATAGCCAACATTTATAATGAATCCTTGCAACTCAATAGAGGAAAAACAAATAACCCAATTAAAAATGGGCAAAAGACTTGAACAGACATTTCTTCAAAGAAATAAAATTGGCCAACAGTTGTATGAAAAAGTGCTCAACATCACTAATCATCAGGAAAATGCCAATTAAAACCACAATATTACCTCACATTTACTAAGTTGGTTATTATCAAAAGGACAAGACATAACAAATGTTGGCAAAAAACCAAAAAAAAAAAATTACACCAAGATAAACTTGTACTACCTTCTTATAACATGTATGAATAGGATCTACTCTGAGGCACTGAGAAGACGACATCAGTTTGAAAAGAACCCCTATAAGAGCAACATTTCTGCTAATATTAAAGCAAGAAAAAACATCAAACTTATGGTGAAGCTTGGGTTTAGGAATGGTGAAATCATTGATGCCTTACAAAAAGTTTATAGGAACAATGCCTCAAATAAATTAACAGTTTACGAATGGATAACTCCTTTTAAGAAGGAACAAGATGATGTTGAAAATGAAGCCCATAATGGCAAACCAAACACATCAATTTGTGGGGAAAAATGTAATCTTGTTCATGCCCTAATTAAATAAGACTGATGATTAACAGCAGCAACAATAGCCAACTCCACAGACATCTCAATTGGTTCAGCTTACACAATTCTGACTGAAAAAATTAAAGTTGAGCAAGTTTTCCACCTCATGGGTGTCAAAATTGTTGCATTTAGATCAGCTGCAGACAAGAGCAGAACTTTCAATGGAAATTTTAAACAAGTGGGATCCAGATCCTGAAGAATTTCTTCCAAATAATTGTAACAGGAGATGAAATATGAGTTTACCAGAATGACCCTGAAGATAAAGCACAATCAAAGCAATGGCTACCAAGAGGTGGCAGTGGTCAAGTCACAGCCAAAGTGAACCTGTCGAAAGCAAAGGTCATGGCAACGACTTTTTGGGGAGCTCAAGGAATTTTGCTTGTTGATTTTCTGGAGGGCCAAAGAATGATAACATCTGCTTATTATGAGAACTTAGCCAAAGCTTTAGCAGAAAACCACCTGGGAAACCTTCACCAGAGAGTCCTTTACCATCACAACGCCCCTGCTCATCTATCTCATCAAACAGGGGCAAATTTACAAGAATTTAAATGGTAAATCATTAGGCATCCACCTTACAGTCCTGATCTGGTTCCCTCTGACTTCTTTTTGTTCCTTAATCTTTAACAAATCTTTAAAGGACCCATTTTTCTTTAACTAATAATGAGAAAAGACTGCATTGATATAATTAAATTCCCAGGACTTTCGGTTTTTAGAGATGGACTAAATGGCTTGTATCATCACTTACAAAAGTGTCTTGAACTTGATGTCACTTATGTTGAGAAATAAGTTTACAATTTTTATTTTTATCTTTTAGTTCTATTTTCCATGAACTTTTTGAAGTCACTTTATACACACACACACACACACACACACACACACACACACACACACAGTGGAATTTTATTCAGCCTTAAAAGTGAATGAGATCCTGTCATTTGCCACAACGTGGGAAAACCTGGAGGGTTGATGTGGCTAAATGAAATAAGCCAGATACAGAAAGAAAAACATTGCATGATCTCACTTATATTTTATATGGAATCATTATAATTTTATGTTGTCTCAGCATCCATTTTGAAAGCAGGTTCAGGTTTAGCACTCTTGTACCAGAGACAGGGCTCAGTCACCATTGACTCAGTTTCCAGTTCTACAACACACAAAAATGGTTTAAGCCAGTGGCCAGAGATAAGAACTTAGAGGTGTCTTTCCTGACTGGCTGCCTGGGCTCACCACTTTCCTGTCACTTACTTTGAAGGAGCCATTAAGATATTTGCCCATGAACTTAGTGTGACCACACCCTATTCTTCGATATACCCAGTTAGTTGTGATGTTCTCTTCTCTCTCCCCACCTGTACTGCCTGATTTCTCTCTCTGTGTGTGTGTGTGTGTGCACTCACTCTTCAGGGTCTGTAAGTACTACAAACTATGTTGACATTGTAATTGTATCATTGAAGCTGTCCCCACAGTCTAACACCTGATGGTGAGGACACCCCAAAGGGACCCATGGAGGTGGATCCCCTGCTAGTGTTCTTTTGTGGCTGCTGGTAGCTGCTGGGGATAGTGGCTACCAGCTAAGTGGATAAACTCTGTTTTAGTCAAAACGTATGTGAACTAATGAAATCAGAGATGGGGATGGGGAGGAAAAATGGGGAGATGTAGGTCAAAAGATACAAAGTAGCAGATATATAGGAAGAAGTCCAGAAATCTAATGTATGAGGACAATAGTTAATAAAATTGCGTTGAGTTAAATTTAAGCTGCTCATTTCAAACACGTAAAAAGTAATTATGTGAGATGATAGATACGTGAATTTCCTTCACTATAGTAGCCGTTTTACTATTTATGCATATCCCAAGCCAAGGCAGGAAGACTGCTTGAGCCCACGAGTTTGAGACTAGCCTGGACAACATAGTGAGATCCCAACTCAACAAAAAATAAAAAATTAGCCAGGTGGTGTATACCTGTAGTCCTAACTACTCAGGAGGCTGAGGCTGGAGGATTGCTTGAGCCCAGGAGTTCAAGGCTGCACTGAAGCATAATCACGCCACTGCACTCCAGCCTGGCTGGCAGAGTGAGACTCTGTCTCAAAAACCAAAAATAAAACAAATCCCATAACATCATATTGTAACCCTCAAATATACACAGTAAAATTTATTTTGCAAAAAAGTTCATTCTAGAAGTTTTATAGTTTAGCTTTTCAGATCTATTATCTATTTCAAATCAAAATTTGCATATGTGATTATGTAAGGATTGGAATTGATTTTTAAAAATATGAATATCTAATTGTTTCATTACAATTTATTGAAAAGAATATACTTTATCCATTGAACTACATTGACACTTATGTCAAAAATCAACTGAACATACATGTGTAGATCTATTTCTGGGCTCTCTATTTTGTTCCATTGATCTTAGTCTATCCTTATGCCCCTATTACACTTCCTTGATTATTTATAATAAACTTGAAATCAGGTAGTGCAATTCTTCCAACTTTGCTTTTCCTTTTTCAAAATTGTTTTAGTTATTTTAGGTTCTGTGTATTTCTATTTAAGTCCAAGAATCATCCTGTCAATTTTTTTTAAAAGATGCCTGCTGGAATTCTGATTGGAATTCATTGACTTCATCCATCAATATGGGGATAATTGACATCTTACCACTATTAACTCTTCTCATCCATGAACATGGTATATTTCCCCATTTATCTAAACCTTATTTTAATTTCTGTCATCAATATTTTTGTACTTTTTAGTATACGTAAATTTACATATGTTTCATTAAATCTATTCCTAAGTGTTTTATGGCTTTTGATGACACTAAAAAATATTTTCCAATTGTTTTTTGCTTATATACAGATACAATTAATTTCCATGTATTGACCTTCTATCCTACAACTTTGGTACAATTACATTTTGATGTGAAAAACTTTAAACAAAGAGCACACTTGAAATAAAACCATATTAAACATTCATGTACCCACCATCTAGAGACAATTATTAACATTCTGCTATATTTTATTTATCACATATATATCCATCTACTCTTCTATCTTACTTTTTTGATATTTTAAAAATAAATTACAGACATCGGTATATTTCATCCCAACAAATTCAATATTTGTATCATGAACTGGAATTCAATTACTCTTTTTTTTTTTTTTTTTGAGACAGAATCTTGCTCTATCACCCAGGCTGGAGTGCAGTAGCTGTCACAATCTCAGCCTCTTCCAAACCGTGCCTCCTGGGATCAGGTGATTCTTGTACCTCAGTCTCCTGAGTAGCACGGGTTACAGGCATGAGCCACCACGCCTGGGTAATTTTTGTATTTTTAGTAGAGATGGGGTTCCTTCATCTTGGCCAGGCTGGTCTGGAACTCCTGGCCTCAAATGATCCTCCTGCCTCAGCCTCCCAAAGTGCTAGGATTACAGGCATGTGCTACAATGCCCAGCCTCAATTACTCTTTATATTTTCTTTAAGTAAAATCTGCCTGCAGTGTAATGTATAAATCTTAATTGTGTTATGTGATACCTCTTGACAAATGCATAATATCCATGTTCTCTTATGTTCCTTTTAAGTCAGTCTGCTCCTAAACCCCCAGAAGCAACTGCTGTTTTGACTTTAAAAAAAGAAAAAGAAAAACCTATATATTAATTTAGCCTCTTTTAGAACTATACTAAATTCATGTAGTATGGATTCTTTTGGGGAAAATTGCTTTCCATCAGCATGATGTTTTTGAGTTTCATCCATGTTTTGCATTCACCTTAAAAAATTGCTAATAGCATTTCATTGTATGAGTATGCCAGTGTTTGCTTATTCATTCTCCTAATAATCGACATGTGTTGTTTGTAATTTTTGGTACCATGAGTAAAACTATGAGCACTCTTGTACACGTCTTTGGTAAAATATGCTTTAATATCTCATGGGAAAATACCTACGAGTAGAATTGCTAGAATAGATCTATGTTTGGTTATATGAGAAATAGCCAGGCCTATTTTCCAAAGCAGTTTTAACATTCTACACTCTAACCAACAATGTATGGAATTTGAGGTTGCATTACATCCTTGCTAACATTTGGTGTTGTCAGTCTCTAATTTTAGTCATTTCAGTGGGTGTGTAATGGTATCTCATTGTTGTTTTAATTTACATTTCCCTAGTGACTAATAATGCTGAGTTGTTTTTCATGTGCTTTTCTTCTTTGTGAAGTGTCAAGTTTTTTTTTTCACTGATTTTTAAGAATTTGGTTATCTTTTTTGCTATTGAATTGTATGAACTCTTTATATTCCCTGGACACCAAACCTTTGTCAGATATATGTTTTGGAAATATTTTCTCCCTTTTTTTGGCTTGCCGATTATCTCCTTAATGGTATCTTTTGATGAACAGAATTTTAAATATTTGGATGAAGTCTAATTTATTACATTTTTCTTTTATATTTATTGTCATTTGTATTCAAGTTAAAGAAACTTTTCCAGATTCCAATCATAAAAGTATTCTTCTATGCTCTCTTCTGTAAGCTTCTATAATACCTTTAGGTTTTATATTTTGGGCTATGATTTATTTCTAATTAATTTTATATACAATATGAAATAGGAGTTGAGTTTCCTTCCTTTTTATCCATACAGATGTACATTTACTAGCATCATTTATTGAAAGTCTCCCATTCCCCATTTCATTGCTTTGGTACCTTTGTCAAAAGTCAATTGGCTGTATAATTGTGGGTCCATTCAGGACTCTATATTTGGTTCTGTTGATCTATTTATTATTTTTATGCCTCTACTACCCACTCTGGATCACTGCAAATTTACAATAAGGCCTGAAGTAGTATAAGTAGTATAAGTAGTAGTATACGTCCTCCAGTTACTGTAAGTCCTCCAACTACTTTTTAAAGGTTGTTTGTGCATCTAGGTCCTTAGCATTTCTGTATGAATTTTAGACTCAGCTTGTGAATTTCTATTTTAAAAGACTGATGAGATTATAATTGAGATTGCTTTGACTATGTAGATCAGTATGAGAGAATTGATATCTTAATACTGATCCTTCCAGTTCATGAAGAGGGCATATCTCTCCATTTGTTTAGGTTGCTTTTACCTTATTTCACCAGTATTTTGCATTTTTCAGCGGATGTGCCTTTTCCTCTTTTGTTGAATTTACTTCTAAGTAATTTATGTTTTTGATGCCATTATATAGATTGTTATTTTTAACAATTTTCCTTTCAAATTTTGCTATTCAAATTGATGGAAGCTAGCATATAGAGACATAATTGATTTTTTGTACATTAGTTTTGTATCCTGCAAACCAGCAAAATTCACTAAATGATTCTTGTAGGTTTTTTTTCCTCTAACCCCTAAATCTCAAATTTCTTAGAATTTTCTGCGCATAAATTTTGCTTGTTATTGTACAGCCTGTATGCCTTTTATTTCTCTCCCTTACCTTATTGTACTGGCCAGAATGCCAATACAATGTTGAATAGAACTGGTAAGAGTGGGCGTCTTTGCTTTTTCTTGATGTTAGGAAAAACTCTTCAACCTCTCACCAATAATTATTATGCTAGTTACAGTTTTTTTTTTTTTTTTTTTTAGAGACATATTTTTTAGGTTGAGGAAACTCCCTTTCATTCCTTGTTTGGTAAGCTTTCATCATAAAAGATGTTGAATTTTTTGAATGCTTTTTCTGCAAATATTCAGATGACCATAGGTATTTCTCCCCTATTCTATTAGGATAGTGATTTATGCTGATTGACTTTCAAACGTTAAACCAATACACTTCTGGGATAAACCACATCTTGTCATGATATGCTATCTTTTTCTGTAGCTGTATTCTATTTGTCAGTTATTTCAAAGGTTTTTTCATTTATATTAATGAGTAGAATTGGCTTAAATATTGTGTTTGTTTTTAAATATTTTTGGTGGTGTTGAAACATTTTTCTCAGGTTTTCATGTTCTATAAAATTAGTTGGAATATGATTTTCCTCCTTTATTTTATAAAAGGATTTGTGTAAGATTGGTGTTATCTCTTTCTTACATTTACTAGCATCATTTATTGAAAGTCCTCCATTTCCCCATTTAATTGCTTTGGTACCTTTGTCAAAAGTCAATTGGCTACATAATTTACTACATTTACTAGAATCATTTATTGAAAGTCTTCCATTTCCCCATATAATTGCTTAAATATATGATGAGCTCACTAGGGAAATAATTTGGACCTTGAATTTTCTCCAGTGAGGGATTTTGATTATGACATTAACTTCATTAGTAGACATACAGCTATTCAGATAGCTTATTTCTTCTGGAATAAGCTTAGGGTAAATTGTGCTTTCTAAAAAATTTATCCGGTTTGTGTGAGAAAAAAGAGCAAAAGTAAGTACAACTAAATAATAAAGATAGTAACAAAAATCAGTGAAATAGAAAACAGACACATAAGCAGAAAATTAGCAAATCCAGAAGTTACCTTTTTGGAAGATTAATAAGCTTGATATAGCAGACAGAGAACACAAATTATTATTATCATGAAAAAAGAAATATATATATATATATGTATGTATACAGACATTAGAAAGATCATACGATGGATTATACCAACAAATTTGACTTTAATTTCCTCTTAAATTTTTAAGTCAAGTTTTGTATATGATGTAAGGCATGGTTCAAACTTAATGCTTTAATATATGGATATTTCCCAGCATCATTTATTGAAGTGACTGTCTTTTCCGCATTGAATTACCCTGGTAACTTTGTTGAAAATCAATTGGCTACATATTTGAGGATTTCTTTCTAGATTCTGTCTTCTATTCTATTGGCCTATATGTCGATCCTTATACCATCACCACACTCTTGATTACTGCAGCTTTGTGGTGAGTCTTGTAACTGGGGAGGTGTGGGTCTTCCAACTTAGCTCTTCTTTGTCAAGATCATTTCGGCTATTCAGAATCCTTTGAAATTCCAAATGAATTTTAGGATGGGTTTTGCTATTTCTGTAAAAGAAAATACTATTGGCCGGGCGCAGTGGCTCAAGCCTGTAATCCCAGCACTTTGGGAGGCCGAGACGGGCAGATCACGAGGTCAGGAGATCGAGACCATCCTGGCTAACACGGTGAAACCCCATCTCTACTAAAAAATACAAAAAACTAGCCGGGCGTGGTGGCGGGCACCTGTAGTCCCAGCTACTCACGAGGCTGAGGCAGGAGAATGGCGTGAACCTGGGAGGCGGAGCTTGCAGCCTGGGCGACAGAGCAAGACTCCGTCTCAAAAAAAAAAAAAAAAAAAAAGAAAATACTATTGAGATTTTGATAGGGATTCCACTGAATCTGTAGATCACTTTGGGGACTCTTGTCAACTCTATATTAAATCTCCCAATCCATAATCACAAGATGTCTTTCCATTTATTTAGGTCTTTCTCAGTATTTCTTTCAGTGATATTTGTAGTTATCAGTGTACATGTCTTGTGACTTCTTAATTTATTCCTAAAGTATTTTATTCATTTTAATGCTACTATGAAGGAATAGTTTTCTTAATTTCTCTTTCATATTGTTCATTCATTGCTAGCATATAGAAATATGATTAATTTTTTTGTGTTGATTTTGAATCTTGCAACTTGCTAAATTTGTTCATTAGCTCTACCAGTTTTGTGTGTGTGTGTGTGTGTGTGTGTGTGTGTGTTTATTCTTAGGGTTTCCTAAGTATTAGATCATATCATTTGTGAAACAAAACTAAGTAGGAATAGTAAGGAAAATACTCAACATAATAAAGATTGTGTGTAAAGAAAAAGACCCCACAGTAAACATCATAGTAAATCACAAAATACTGAAAACTTTTCTCCTGAGATCAGGATCAAGATCAGGAATAAGCATTCCCACTTCAATTCAACATAGTACTGGAAGTTCTAGCCAGAGCAAGTTGGGCAGAAAAAAGAAAAACAAGTCATTCAAATTGCAAAGGAAGGTGTGAATACATTTAAGTCTGTCATCTTGTTTAGTTTCTAATTGTCTCTCCTATTTTTTGTTCTTCTTTTGCTTCTTTTATGTTTCCTTTTGAGGTAATCACATAATTTTTAGTGTTCTATATTACTTATCTATTGTAATCTTAGCTATACATTTAAAGTTTGTATTTGTTATTCTGGGACAAAGAGTAGGCATTTTAACTTATCAGAGTCTATTTATAGTCATTATTGTCCCACTTTCTCCTTCCCACTTCACACCTGATTCTTCACACTTCCTACTCCCCAATTCTCACTTCACAGTTCTCTCCTTCCATTTCCCACTTGCCTCTATGCACTTCACACCTCACACTTCCTACTTACCACTTCACAAATATAATACTGTTATGACAGTATCATTCCATTTACCTACATTTTTTGTCCTTTGTATTATTGTTGTCATATCTTTTCAAACCCCACCATACAGTGTTGTTTGTTTAAATAGTTCTTTTAAAATGAATTTGTAAGAAGGAACATAATGTTTTATATTTACCCATTTATTTCAAATTTCTAATGACTTTCTTTCCTATATACCTGAGTTTTCTTCAGCTATTATTTCTATTCAGCTGGAAGAACAAACAGTATATAGAATTTGCTGTAGAACAGCTCTGCTTGTACAAATTTTCTCAGCTAACATTTAATAAAAATATATTACTTCTTCATTTTTGAAGAACATTTTAATTGGATATCGAATTGTGAATCCTTTTTTTTTTTTTCTTTACTTTTAGCACTTTCAAGGTGTCATTCTTACATCTTCAGGTCTCTTGTGTTTTTGATGAAGAGTCATTGCCATTCTCACATTTGTTCTCCTGTAAGTGTTTTATTCCCAGTGTCTTTTCTTCTTCTGGATTCTTTCAAGTTTTTCTTTTTTTTGATGTTTAATAAATTGTCTATGATGTGCCCATATGTGGTATTCATTGTACATAGTCTTTGTGCAGTTGTTTGAACTTCTTGGATCTTCAGTTTGACGTTGTTCATTAATTTTAAGAAAATTTTAGCCATGATTCTAAAAATCATACTATCTTATTTTCTTTCTCTTTTCCTTTGGAATCTCCTAGGCTGTTTGAGATTGTCCCACTGGTTCCAGATTCTGTTCATTTTTCTTCACACTTTTATCTCTCTGTTCCTCAAATCAGGTTATTTCTCTCAATCCATCTTCAAGCTCACCTAGTCTTCCATAACCTCCAATCTGCTATTTAGCCCATCTAGTGAATTTTTCATTTTTCTTATTGTATTTTTCAGAATTTCCACTTGCTTTATAAAAGTATGATTTACAGAGAAATGCTCAGATCTTAAAAATATCATTCAGCCAGTTTTCATAAGTTTTCACCAAGATTCAGAATATTTGCATTAGATAGTTCTCCTGTATCCCAGAGTAGCATCCATAAGTTATTTTGGATTATTCTAGAATATCATTTAAATGGGATTATACAATATGGATTTTTGTGTGTATGTGTCCAGATTCTTTCAGTCAGTGTCATATTTTTAACATACATTAATGTTGTTGCATGCATTATTTCATTTCTTTTTATTACTGAATAGTTGTCCATTGTAGGAATATATCAGTTTTTTTATTCTATTGATGGATACTTGAGCTATTTATAATTTTTTACTATTGTGAATAAAGCTGCTACAAACATTTTTGTAAAAGACTTTTAGTGGGAAATAATTTTAAATTCATTTAGATGAATGCACATTCTGAGTTATAATGTAGAAGCATGTTTAATTTTTTTCATTAAAATTTTTATTTTGGGTCAGGCATGTTGACTCATGCCTGTAATCCCAGCCCTTTGGGAGGCCGAGGCAGGCTTATCACCTGAGGTCAAGAGTTGGAGACCAGCCTGGCCAACATGGAGAAACCCTGTCTCTACTAAAAATACAAAAATTAGCCAGGCACACCTCTGTAATCCCAGCTACTACTTGGGAGGCTGAGGTGGGATAATCGCTTGAACTCAGGAGGTGGACGTTACAGTGAGCTGAAATCGTGCCACTCCACTCCAGCCTGGGTGACAGAACAAGACTTCATCTCAAAAAAAAAAAAAAATTTATTTTGAGATAATTATAGAATATTCAGTTTGAATGAATCTCTAATACAGAGAGATTTCATATACTTTTAGAATATTTTTATTTTTTAAATTGACTAATAAATGTACATATTCATGGAATACATAGTGATATTTCTAACATAAAATGTATAATGATCAGATCAGGGTAATTAGCATGTCCATCACCTCAAACATCATTTCTTTTTGTTGGGAACATTCAATATCCTTCTAGCTATTTAAAACTATATATTACTGGTAATATATTAAATGTATTCTATTATTATATAATAATAATATACTATTAAACATTACTGCTAAATATAGTTACCTACAGTGGTGTAGAACAATAGACCTTATTCCTCCTATTTAGCTGTAATTTTGTATCATTTAACAAATCTCTCTCTATCCTTACCTTCCCCCTATTCTTTATTTCTATGAGATGGAGTTTTTTTAGCTTCCACATATGAGTGAGAACATGTGGTGTTTAACTTCTGTTCCTGGTTTATCTCACTTAACATATCCAGTTTCCCCAATGGTAACATCTTGCAAAGTGATGGTACAACATTATATCCAGAATATAGGCATTGATGCAGTCAAGATACAGAACAGTCTATTCACCACAAAGATTCCTCATGTTTCTCATTTAAAACAGCATTCACCTTTCTCCTTCCTGCTCAGCCCATATTTCTAACCCCTGACAATAACCAGTCTGCTCTCCATATTTATAATTTTGTCATCTCAAGAATATTACATAAGTTGAATCACACAGTATGTAACATTTTGGGATTGACTTTTTTCACTCAGCATAATCCTCTGGTGATTTATGCAAGTTGTTTTTATCAATAGCTGATTCCTTTTTTAGTTGCTGAGTAATCATTCATATGTTTAACTTTTAAGAAACTACAAAATAGTTTTTCAAAGTGGTTATACCATTTTACAATTTCCCCATAAATGTACTTCTAATTTACAGCTTTTGTTTCTCCAGTGAGATTTCTTATCTGTTCACTCATTAAGACCATATTTTAAAAAATTTTTGAAGACATTTTCTTTTCCTTCTTTAAACATATTTATAATAGCTATAATAAATATAGCTGTAAAGCTATATTATAATAGCTTTAATATTTTTATCTGGTATATAATATCTGAGCCATGTTAGGTGTAGTTCTATTGACTATTTTTACTTTCTTGATTGTGAGTCATATTTTGCTGTGTCTACATATCCAGTAATTTTCATTGTATTCTGGACATTGTACATGATATTTGATTCTGTTGTTTTCCTTTGAAAAGTGATGATTTTTGTTCTAGTATCAACTTTAGTTACTGGCTTATCATGCCGTATTGTATAAGCTTGCTTTATATTTTGTTATGATTGATTTTAGCCAAACCCATGATGTTTCCCAATCCCCCTTTGCTTGGTGCAACTGTCTCTGCTCAGCAGATCCTGTCAGGACTTGGTTTTTTTCTGCTGTGGAGGGATAGAAAGTGGGATTTGCTTTAAGACATAGGTTTTACTTTTATGGTACAGCCTTTCTGATGTTCCAGCTGGATGCCATATGACATGATATGGTGTTAAAGAGATTTCCACACTCTGACTGGGTAGACAATTCAACTACCACAGAACTACTCAACTTCTAGTGTGTCTGTCATTCTCTTACCACTATAAGCAATTGGTCTCTTGTAAGCCTAAGGTGGTTTCACCCTACATCCTTGGTCAAAAGCTTATAGGGGAACCCCTTACAGACTCTGGAGCTCTTACTGGGCCTGTTTTCATCCCCTCTAATGTCCTGCCTTGCACATTTCAGTCACTCCAGCTGTTGCTGATGCTTATCTCTGCCTTCCTCACTTCACTGAGACCAACTTACTTATTTTAGATTCCAGCGCTCTGTACCACAGATGAGAAGGTGTCCCACAGCAAAGGTCTCAATTGATTGTAGAGCTTCCCTTGAGAGTTACTACCTAGTGCTCAAGGGTCATAGTCTTGCCTTGCCTACTTTCTGATGTCTGGAGTATTTGTCCAGTTTTACAGTGGTTTAATGTAGGAGGGCTAGTCTGCTACCAGCTACTCAATCATGGCTGAAAAGTAAAAGCTCATAGTTCACATTTTTAACCATTTGTTGAATATTTTAAGTAGTCAGTGTTATTTAGATAAAACTCATATCTATTTTGTGAGGGCAGAGTAAAAACTGCAGGCTAAAGAATAATACCATGCAATTTGAATTATAGACTTTAGAATTGTGGAGTGAAAAGGAGTATTTTTGCAGTCATTGATTCAAATGTTCTCCGTAATGAGTCAGGAAACAGGTCCAGAGAGATTAAGTGATTTACTAAAGGTTGCACAGGTTGTTAGTGATTTAAAGCACCTGCTCATAGAGGCAATAAATATCACAAAGCTGTACCATGGTAATGAGTGGAAGCTGCCTTATCTTTGCACTGTATATGAAAAACAAAAGATTCTAATGCTAAGCATTCTAAAAGTGTAAAGATTGCAAAAGGAATGCTTAGCCTGGCTAAACTGCTTTCAAGTTTCTAAAATTCCTTTAGTCACACTCTTTTACATAAAGCTTCAAATGTGCTAATTAGAAAGGATTCAGATCTACAAAACAAAAGGTCTCTACTAGGCAAAATTATAAGTAATAAATTAAAATTATTCAAATAATTCTGCTTTGTTCACCACCACTCCTCCCAAAAAAGAGTAAATACTGTAATTTTGACACCTTTTGAATTTTTGGATTTGACATAAAATAAAATCTATATCATTTTGTAAACTGGTACTTCAATTTTATTCTTTGTGTTTAAATAAACCCATTGAAGGTAATTTTAAACTTACTTTCTAAACTCATCTATAGGTATGAGTCTCAACTTTTTGATTCTTATTTTAATGCTTGTTTTTATTAACCTTCACTGTAGATGATCGGTTAATGTATCAATAGGCTGTTTTAAATATATTTTAAAATATACTTTCATCATAGTGATATCTACTATGGTATATAAGTGCCCTACAGCATAACGCAAAAGGAAAGAAATGTAAATTTAAGCATTTTCTTCATCTTTTTTTTTTTTTATTTTTTTTTATTGAGGCAGAGTCTCACTCTGTTGCCCAGGCTGGAATGCAGTGGCATCATCTCAGCTCATTGCAACCTCTGCCTCCTGGGTTCAAGCAATTCTCATGCCTCAGCCTCCCGAGTGGCTGAGACTAAAGGCACGCACCACCACGCCCCACTAACTTTCGTATTTTTAGTAGAGATGGGGTTTTGACATGTTGGCCAGGCTGGTCATGAATGCCTAACCTCAATTGATCTGCCTGTCTCAGCCTCCCAAAGTGCTGGGATTACAAGTGTGAGCCACCACGCCCAGCTGAATTTGTGCATTTTCTTAAAAGATCACCTACAGATAAACTGCTAATATAATTTTTTAAATATTGAGAAATTAAGAACAACTGCAAGTCTATGACATTTACAAAATACCCACTGTGTGCCCAGGACTAGATGTTATTTTAGAAATTAAAAAATTCTAATAATGGAGAGAGAACATTGTAAAAATAACCAGTTAGAAAATGCAATGAAAAAAATAAATCCCTTCTGATACTCATAAAACCTTATGAAGCTAGGGATTAGGAAATGTGTATACCCTCTATGAAGAAGACAACTTTCCTAAAAGACATTAAAAAGAAAAAGGGAAAGAACAAATGTTCATAGGTGGGAAGGCTCAGTATTGTACCGGTGCCAATGTTCCCCCACAATCAATTTTTAGATTCAATACAATTCAACATAACATCATAATGGAATTATTTTTTGGACTTTGTCATTACTTAAAATTAAAAGACAAATTACATTGCCAAAAATAAAAAGAGATGCCAAACAATGAAGAAAAAAAATACATTATATTTGAGAAATGACTAAAAATTTTAAATTTATAGGAGTCTTTGCAAAACTTGATGGAAAAATGTGAATAATCAATAGAAAAAACTGACAAACAACATGTACAAGCAATTTACAAAATGACTAATAAAAGTATTAAAAATCTTCTATCTCACAATCTAAAATAGAAAAATTTAATAACAGAATAAAAATGTTCAGATACCAATTTCGTAAAGGTGAAAACAAACAATTTAATGTTGCAAAGGTTCAGGAAAACAAGTTCTTTCATTTTCTTGGCCAGAAGTGTGATTCAATTTGACAAGATGGCAGTAAACCAGCATATTCCCTTTGACTGAGTAACTCAACTTTGGAAATTTATATTAAGGAAATAGTCAGACATACTCCCAAAGATTTCAATAAAATCGTGTTTATGAGAGACTTATTTATGACAATGAAACTTTGAAAGTTTAAAAATAAGGTGAAATATATTTATGCATGGTCTAAATTTATATAATGGGATGCCAGACACTTTTTCAAGTCATTTGAAAATATTTAGGGGTTAGAAAATGTTACTTATAAAGTTTTTTTATTCAATAGTATTAACTTTATTTGAAAATATAAAAGCTGGCTGGGTGCAGTGGCTCACACCTGTAATCCCAGCACTGTGGGAAGCCCAGGCAGGAAGATAACGTGAGGCCAGGGGTTTGAGACCAGCCTGGGCAACATGGCAAAACCCCATCTCTACAAGAAAAAAAAAGTTAGCCGGGCATGGTAGTGCCTGCCTGTTGTCTCAGCTACATGGGAGGCTGAGGTGGGAGGATCACTTCAGGCTAGGAGATCGAGGCTGCAGTGAGCTGTGATCATGCCACTGCTCTCCAGCCTCAGTCAGAGAGTAAGAACCTGCCTTAAATAAAAAATAAATAATAAAACATAATAAAAAACATAGTCTGAGCAGGGTGGCTCATTCCTGTAATCTCAGCACTTTGGGAGGCCGAGGTGGGTGGATCACTTGAGGTCAAGAGTTAGAGACCAGCTTGGCCAACATGGTGAAAATTAGCTGGGCATGGTGGCATATACCTGTAGCACTAGCTACTTGGGAGGCTGAGGCATGAGAATTGCTTGAACCTGGGGGTCAGAGGTTGTGTTTGAACCCTGGGGTCGGCGGTTGCAGTAAGCCGAGATTGTACCACTGGACTCCAGTCTGGGTGACAAATTGAGACATTGTCTCACAAATAAACAAGCAAAAACACACACACAAAAATATATACATACACACAGACATATATAATGCATATGTGTAAGCTACAAAAAAATCAAAATGTTAACTGGGCTGCTTCTAAGGGACATGTTTATGGATTTCATTTTTCAAATTATCTTCAAGGGCACATATTAATTTTGTAATCATTTGTATGTGCAAAGAAGAATGAATTTATACAAATATGCATCTATAATACAAATCACTGTAACAGTTGAGATATGTATTCTTAGAGGGACACACAGAATCATCAAGGGCAATGATTCCTAAGTAGGGTGTGAATTTGTCCCACAGGGGGCACTTGTCAGTGTCTGGGGACATTTTTGTAGTTACAACTAGGAGAAGGAGAAGGTTGCTATTGGTTTCAAGTGGGCAGAGGTCAGGATATAGAATGCTAAACATCCTGCAATGCCCAGGCCAAAGACTTATCCAGCCCCAAATGTCAATAGTGTTGAGATCAAGGAACCCTGATCTAGTGAAAAGATCGTAAAGTTAGGATTCTGAGAACTGCATTTCTCTCTAGAGTCTATCAGTACCTTACTGACTTTGAGAAAATCACTTGCAGGGGCCGGGCGCTGTGGCTCACGCCTGTAATCCCAGCACTTTGGGAGGCCAAGGTGGGCAGATCACGAGGTCAGGAGATTGACACCATCCTGGCTAACACAGTGAAACCCTGTCTCTACTAAAAATACAAAAAATTAGCCGAGCTGGTGGCGGGCGCCTGTAGTCCCAGTTATTCAGGAGGCTGAGGTAGGAAAATGGCGTGAACCGGGGAGGCGGAGCTTGCAGTGAACCAAGATCGCGCCACTGCACTCCAGCCTGGGCGACAGAGCAAGACTCCATCTCAATAATAATAATAATAATAATAATGAGAAAATCACTTGCAATCCTGTGTCTCAGTTCTCTCATCCGTAAAATGGAGCTAACAATATTCTTAAAGTGGTTAGATGACTGAAAATTAGATTGTGAGAATATGTGGAGATAACAGATGTGTGAAAGTGTTTTGGAGGTAAATCCTATTTGAGAGTAGGAGTACTTACTAGCATTATTTATTTCTCTTTGCTTTGAAGCAGGCTTACAAGGATTTCAGTTGGATAAAGGTTTTGAGGACTGTGTGAATCTGACTCTGATTAAAATGTATCTCCTGTCCTATGCATTAAACACATGAAAGAAGAATTTCCTGCAGTCCATTACAATGGTCATTTAAAAAGTATGATAAATTTCAAGCACATATTGCCCTACTCTTTTTATTCTCAACTGGGAGTATTTTGAAATTATAGAAAGAGAATTTCTTTCCTACCGAAATATCCAGATCTCAGTTTTCTTGCCCTTTTCATTCTAAAAATTGTAAGTTCTTTGAAACTAAAAATGTTTGTCATTTTTAATAAGAAGATGCTAAATTTTTTTAAAAGGGCCTTTTGTGATTTTTATTTAGAAAATCGAGAGCCAGAATTTTAGCATTTGATGCTTTATGCATTCACTTATTCCACCTAAGAAATTCTTTATTCTCCATTAAAAATTAGGCTAATAATGTTTACTTCATGGTCATCAGTATTAAATCCAATTAGACAAATAGACTATGTAAGACAGCACCTGAAATTGAGACTTGATGTGAAGTGTTAGCTCTCAATGGCTTCCCATTTTCATTAGGATCAGAACCCAGTCTTCGACATGAACTTCAGTAATCAGGTTTATTTTGCCCTCCCTTCCTTCAGGGGCCACTCTTCCCTTTCTACCAGGCAAGTTCCTACTCATTCTTCATGTGTCACCTTAAGGTCAATCCTCCAAGAGGATCTTCTCCATCCTCCAGATTAGGTTAGGTTCCTGCCATCTGCAACCATAGCATCTTATACTTCCCCAAACACATTACCATCGTAACTGATTATGTCTTCAACTTTTGACTTCTTTTTCTGACTATAAACTAAGGCGGAGAAAGAGGGAGTAGAACCATATATCCATTATTCATTGCTGCATGCATATTCAGTCCTTGAATCCACGCCTAGGGCATAATATGTGCTCAGTAAATACTGAGTTGAAGGGAGCAATGCATGATATGGTTATAACCCTCCAAAAGTAATAACTGAAAGCTGATTCCTTCTAATAAAATGAGCTATTTAATTTGCATACAGCTTTGTGGCACTTGTAACAATTGTGGCATGTGGGTTGATATTGGACGGTATGTTGGAATTTGCTTAGGTTGCCAGAGCAGTGCCTAGAACCAGAGGGGAGGGAAAGATGGCAGTGGAGAAAGTAGTATAGGGCCCCCAGGCCTTGGGAGATACCCTTCAGGGCTCACATTCCGTAAGGCTTTGCCTTACCTGCAGGGTTTCTGGCCAGCAGAGTTTGTGTCCCAGGATGGTCCTGTGGCTGAAACAGCACTCCTGCCTGTGTACCTTATGAACCCATTTTCCATCACTTAGAACACTATCAAATTTTTGATACCATCAGGAAAATATATTCTGGAGACTTCTTCAAGTAAAAATTTTTGAAGGAAATTCACCTACATTATTTTATTAGAAATTAATATTGATTATCTAATCTATCAGAGAAGGTGGTTGTATTAATCCATTCTCACACTGCTATAGAGAACTGGCCAAGGCTGAGTAGTTTATAAGGGAAAGAGGTTTAATTGACTCACAGTTCTTCAGGGCTGGGGAGGCCTCAGGAAACTTACAATCATAGCAGAAAGGGAAGCAAACACATCGTTCTTCACATGGTGGCAGGAAGGAGATGTGCTGAGCAAAGGGGGAAGCCCCTTTTAAAACCATCAGACCTTGTGAGATCTCACTCACTATCACGAGAAAAGTACGGGGAAAACGGCCCCCATGATTTAATGATCTCCACCTGGTCTTGTCCTTGACCTGTGGGGATTATTAGAATTCAAGGTGAGATTCGGATGGGGACGCAGAGCCAAACCATATCAGCGGCTGAATATCTTTTCTCTTTTCCAACAATATACTCATATGACTTGGGGTCCCTTAGTGCCAGCTATCATCAAAACTAAGAAAAAAGGGCCGTGTGTGGTCGCTCATGCCTGTAGTCCCAACACTTTGAGAGGCTGGGACAGGTGGATTGCTTCAGCTCAGGAGTTCAAGACCAGCACGGGCAACATGGTGAAACCCTGTGACATATATATATACACACAGAGAGAGATACTATATCTAAATCTATATAGATAGATACTATATAGTATAAGTATATATGTATGTATATTTAGAGAGATATATGTATATATAGAGAGATGTATTATATATGTATGTATATTTAGAGAGAGAGAGAGAGCTGGGTATGGTGGCTTATGCCTATAGTCACAGCTACTTGGGAGACTGAGGTGGGAGGATCAGTTGAGCCTTAGGCATTGAGGTTGTGGTGAGCTGTGATCATGCCACTGCACTCAGCCTGGATGAAAGAGTGAAGCCCTGTCTCAAAAAAAGAAAAGAAAGAAAGAAAACAAAAAGTTGAGAAAAAGAACTACATTGTTGGTGTAAAACTCAACTCTGTCTTAAACCACACAACACAAAACCAAATACTCCTATACTACTGACTGATCCTATACTACTGACTGATCCTATACTACTGACTGATCCTATACTACTGACTGACTGATCCTATACTGTTCCAGTTCTCCTCATTAAGGAACTTAATTTTCAGATGTACATTTTGAAAGTTGACTACCTTTTTACAAACTTTTACTTCCTTATTTATTTTCATTTTAAAAGCATGATGATATTGTTTTAACTGTATTTATGTCCAAAAATAAATACAACTTACACTTCTATGTACAGCATATAAACCAGTTTTTAATTTACAAAAGTATTGAGTTTCTTTTTTATTTTTGGTTCTGTCACCCACGCTGGAGTGCAGTGGTACAATCACATCTCCCTGCAACCTCTGCTTCCTGGGTTCAAGCAGCTCTCCTGCCTCAGCCTCCCAAGTAGGTAGGACTATGGGCGCATGCCAACATGCCCAATACAAAATAATACAAAATAATTTTTGTATTATTATTATTATTTTTAGTAGAGACAGGGTTTCGCCATGTTGGTCAGGCTGGTCTCGAACTCCTGACCTCAGGTGATCCACCACTATCAACCTCCCAAAGTGCTGGGATTACAAGCTTGAGCCACTGTGTCTGGCCAACAAAAGTGTTGAGTATCTATTTACAATAAAATTACTTAGTTAAAGCAAATGAATGAGAAACATACTAAGTACAGATCATATGTTAATAAAACAAAAATTTGAAATTGGTATATGAATGATTGAATTTAGGAATAGGGTGTTGTGAATTTTTTACAAGATAAAGTACTTCCTCTTTGCTTGTAAGCAATGTAGATGGGCACTTTATAACTAAAGAGAGTTTAGGCAGCATTTAAATAATCTAAGGGTCTTCATGATCTTTTGTTTCATGTTATATCCATAAGCACTATGTCTGTTCTAACTGTAGGATCTGAAATCCTAGACCCTGGGGAGTAAAGGGTATCCACTCTCTTCCCCAACAAATCCAGACATTGATATATAGTGACTACCCTATGTTCCCATCTAATTGACTATTTATATTGTTCAACCTGTTATGTTAATAGTGTTAGAGACCATTTAAGGCTTCATAAAGCACTTAACAAATAGGTAACCCAAAGTAACAAATGGGTCAGTGCTGAAGAGTTGTTGCCGGTAAAATCACATTCTTTCGTAAAATGCTACAGGGAAGAATTGAGCTCTGAAGTGTTTAAATCTGGACTCTCTTTATTAGCTCTGTAACCTGAGGCAAGGGACTTAACCTCTTAAAATGGAAGTTTCTCCATCTATCAAATGAGGGATAATATTACTTGCTGTGAGAATATGTGAGATAATACGTAGAGTATGTACAATTACATGACTGTTGTAGTCGGTTGTTATGACTACGACTAATTGTTACAGGTTGAATTGTACCTTCCAAAAAGACATGTTGACATCCTCACCTCTAATACTGTATGTGTCTTATTTGGAAATAGGGTGGTTGTAGATGTAATTAGTTAAGATGAGATCATACTGGAGTAGGGTGGGGCCCTTAATCTAATAAGACTGGTGTCCTTATAAGAAGGAAGGGGATATGAAGACAGGCACACAAGAAGAATGTTGTGTGATGAAGAGGCAGACATTGGAATGGTGCAGCTGCAGGCCAAAGAGCCCCAAGAATTGCTGGCTACCAGTAGAAGCTGGAAGAGACAGGAGAGAATTCTACCAGAGTTTTGGAAGGCGCATGGCCTGGTTGGCACCTTGATTTCAGACTTCCAGCCTCCAGAACTCAGAGAATAAATTTCTGTTTATTTTTACTAACCAAAGTACTTTGTACCACTAGTCCTACGAAACCAATCCAATGACGCTAAAGCTATAGATTTCACAAAAGTGGAAATCACCCACGTGACAAATTCTTCCCCTTTCTCTTTTTTCTGCTTAACCCCAACTTTTCTAACACCTCCTTAGTTCTCCATGCTCCTCTTTGTACTCATTTTATTTTCCCCTTATATCTTTTCTTTTCTTTTTGTTTTTTTGAGACGGAGTCTTGTTCTGTTGCCCAGGCTGGAGTGCAGTGGCATGATCTCGGCTCGCTGCAACCTCCGCCTCCTGGGTTTGAGCTATTCTCATGCCTCAGCCTCCAGAGTATCTGGGATTACAGGCGTGCACCACCACACCCGGCTAATTTTTGTATTTTTAGTGGAGGCGGGGTTTCACTATGTTGGCCAGGTTGGTCTCAAACTCCTGACCTCAAGTGATCAGCCCACCTCAGCCTCCCAAAGTGCTGGGATTACAGGCGTGAGCCGCTGTGCCCAGTCTCTTATATCTTTTCTTAGTTTAAAATAGTATGTTAAAAGACACTGGCTCTAAAATATGGTTTAAAAAAAGCAATTTAGCAAACAAAAAAAAGCCCACCAAGTAAACAACAGGACAAAACAAGAAACGACCATGTGAGAGGTAGAAAGGATAATTTTGCTAAGCCTGAAGGTTTGAGAAAAGAATAGATGAGTGAATAACATGAAGATAAATAGAAGTTGGACATGAAAACCATTATTTAGATGAGTACACAAATGAAACCTTCCCTTGCCCGATTCTCGCAAGCCTGTGTTTAGGAAGAGAATTTTTGTATTATAATTTCTACATGCTGAGTATAGTATAGAAACTAAATTTCTTCTCATTTGTTTTTCGAGATGAGTTTCTAAATTTTGTTTACTTGTGCATTTTGGAAACATTTGGGTTAGTTTTTGCAGGACAAGTCTTAACCCTTTCATAAATGAACACATGAGAATAGAAGGGGATTTTTTGCCTGTCTTCCCAGGAAAAGTAACTACAAGCAAGACATAAAGTCTTACAAGAAAGGACGAGGTGAGCCCCTCAAGCAAACAATTCACATTCCACTGTCATGCTTCCCCTAAATCCTGGAGTATTCTTCATCTTCAACATCCCAGGTTCAGACTGGCAGTTCGTATTCCTTTCGTGTCTCTTTGAACCACTGGAGGATTTACTCTTAAACATATGAGCAGTGGGATATGCAGTGTAGATAGCAAGTTTACAGACATATATGATATATTTAATATAAATTATTAAAATAATTTATACATATTTATATGTTTAAATATACATAATGATATGTATGTATATGTGTATATATTTATATGTTTTTAAATTGTATTATTCAGGTCATGTAATTCTAGTCCCAATTTACTGAAAAATGCTGGTTTGGTTTTCTTCTTTATTTTTTACTTTTTCTTTTCTTTCTCTGCCTCTACCTCCCCACTTTATTTTTCAGGAAATGATGGAAAAGGGGTGGAGGGCAAAGAGGTTGGAGAGGAGAATGAGGCAGGGTCTGCAAACAAAATACATAAATTTAACAATTATAGTTAAAGTAAGCACCATTTTGGGTCATAGAAAAACATGTTCAACGCTTCAATATAAATATTTATAAGGGCATTGCCTATCATTATTTATAATTATAATAAAAATTATCTTATGGTACAGTAAAAAAATTGCATAAGACTGAGTACTGTCCTTGAGATATCTTTTAAAAAGTCAAATATGTGGGCAGATCTAGGAATTTTAAAAAATACAATATGCCCCTGTATTGACATCTTAACATGCAGACAATCAGATGTAATATACAAGTCTACCTTAATTTCTGGAACATGTACATTATTGAAAACTTCATTATTCACTGAACAAACACTTATTTGACACTTCTTATTGTTTTAAGGGCCTTACAAATATTTGGTTATTTAATCCTTCTAACAATTTCATGAGTTGGGTATTATTACACTGTATTTTAAGACAGAGAAACTGAGAAACAAAGAGGTTAAGGAACTTACCCAAGGTCACACAGCCAAGTACGGGACTCGAACCCTGGCAATCTGGCTCGTTGGCTGTGCCCCTAACCACTGTGCTATGCCTCATTTCACAAATCCCATTTTTGTTAGTCAAAATTTTTATTTCTATTTTCTTATTAGGAAAAATCCCATGGTAAATTGAAAACACAAAAGACCATTTTGTTAAGTGGATTTTTACCCATCAAATTCATCTTATATGAAAACTGCTTTTTCATAATCAGTTTTTCTTAAAATAAGATCTAAGTATAATTTCAAATATTATCTTTGTAATAGCTATAAAATATAAGCATACACAATTTTCCCTTTGACGTAACAAATGATTTTGATGATCACATACTGCAGACTCCTTTGTGCCATAAAGATGCAAAGCCTTACATCTGAATTTTGTGTTTAAAAATTGTAAAATTTCTTTTGCATTTCTGTGCTTCATTTGATTCATGCAATATGTGATATTAAGACACGCTGGCTGTCAGTTTGGCCCTTTCTTTAAGAAAGGCAATCTTATCCACAGTTCTTATCTTTTCCCTTCCCCTCCGGGTTATTTTCCTGTGGAGTAAGGGAATCATCAAGGAAGATTGCCACGTGGTAACAGAGAGCAATGTCAAACACACCCACCAGT
Source organism: Mandrillus leucophaeus (assembly GCF_000951045.1). Lineage (NCBI taxonomy): Eukaryota > Metazoa > Chordata > Mammalia > Primates > Cercopithecidae > Mandrillus > Mandrillus leucophaeus. Next base: position 4,269,147 of record NW_012100765.1, on the reverse strand, counting down.
GGTGATCAGGCCACCAATGATGAGGTGACTTTCCGTTTATGACTTGATAAGGACAAGTAGTATCCTTGTGTACCGATAGTGCATGTTGTAATATACAAACTGAGAGCTTGGTTTTGAATCCAAGGCAATTTTGACTGGCTGGTAGTGCAAAAATATGAATAGTTACACTTGCAGCCAGCTGACAGAGAGATGATACACATCCAGTCATATCTATATATGAAAAACCTTGTTTGGGGAATTTATAAAAAAATCACCAGAATTTCCCTACAGTTTCTAGGTGTTTTCTTTCCTATGAAACACACACAGATGCTTTTCTGTTGCTCTTGGACAAAAAGCATATGCAATGAGAACGTGTATGCTTTTCTTTCACTGCACATGCTATTTTAATGATTGGAAGTTTAGTAGAATTGCTGAGGATTTGTTTGGTGCTGGATATCTTTAGGTATAAAAAAGGAGAGGCGTCAGACACAGAGCTGGAGAGACTGATCTTATTCATCCAGACCCAAATTTTTTTTCAAAAATATTACTCGCCCTCTATGCTCTCTCCCCTATCTAAAATAAACAACATCCTAAAACCACAAACCCTTATCTCCACTCCCATAGGACTGTGGGAGTTAGATGACTCAGGTCATCAAAAAGAAAACACAACATCTTAGAGAACAAGCTGTTTCTTTTAGTTGGAACAACAAGACAATAGCAAACAATAATACATAATAATAGCCAAGGTAATGCCATGAGCATATGACCTCACTCCCATTGTGATTTTCCTTAAGGGCTTTTCTGGGAAGGTCCCAAGAGCAGATTTTTCTAAACAGCTGTGCAATATTCTCCAGAAAGGCCCATGTATTTTACCTTCTCCTCTTTTCGTGAGGGCACTGTGATTGGAAGGAGACCAATTGAGTGAGGATGTCACCCCCAACAATCACCAGGCTTTCACTACAGATTTCAACAGAATGTAGCCCAACCGCAGTAAGCTCTGATACACGAGTCAGGGGAAAGATCCATTGGATTTTTGAATTATAGCTTCAGTTCTATAAAAAGCAGCAACTGTACCCACTGACAAAGCAGGCCAGTTCTCCTGTAATTTTAGCCCATGGTGTGTTGCTTCTCATGTTGGCAGTTACCCACTAGTAACCTGCTTGCTTTGGTTTTAGTAGTAGCTTTGAGCTGAGTTGGTTGAAGTTGATTGAGGCGTGAGAGAGGATAATTTTCAACTGCTGAAATGATGCAATGATGGCCAAGAATCAGCAAATTCCTTTCCTTCTTGAGGAGATTGGCTATTGGGTCACTTATGGCTGAGAAATTGGAGATTATCATTTCTGATGAGTCCTGGGAACACTAGTGACATCTGGGCCACTTGGATAGTCTAGGACTTCTCCCTTCAGGACTGCTAATAGCACAATGGGCAAGGTGAGGAGGCCGACATACCTGCAATGGTCCACAGTCAGACTTTTACAGTTGGTCTCAATCTGATCAAATACAGAGTTCCTATGAGTCCTCACCCAAGAAACAAATACAGATACTGTTTAGGTCAATGATAACCCTTCTGTTTGGGAAATTGGGCGTCACCTTCATTAGCTGTGGGGCCCCATTTCACCAAGCACGACTGTGTGAGCTGGTGTGGGTGTTGCAGGTTGGTTTCCCCAGGAAGCAGACATTGACATGAAGGCTGGCATGCAGGAATGTATTAGCCACTGTTTTGGGATCAACGCTTAGGGGAGGAAAGGTAAGGAGGAGTAGGGAAAGATTTGGAAGGAGTAGTTGGGTTATGATGCAGTCTCAGTGTAGGCTTCAGCCAATCTTATGGAGAGTCTGGAGGATGGGAAGACCCTTCAGAGTTTCCCAAAATGGGATGAGGGGCCATACATCAAACCCCTACTTCAGTCGATTGATTTGGGGGCAGAGGCCATTAAAAAAAATACTCATATCTGTGTTTGCTGCTGGAATTGGGGCTGCGTATAATGTGGAAAATTAGATGGAAATCAAAGGTGAACTTGATAAGCTCAGAGAATTTACTGGCAATTTCAAAATATGTTGGAGGGTCAGAAGCAGGAAGGCGATGAAGTGATGCAGGTACACAAAGTAGAGCCTTAGCCTGTACAGAGAATAGTTGGTGTTTACTACGCATAAGTGCTATCATGGGCAATGTTCTAGGCATCATAATTAAATTATTAAATTATTTTTAATATGATTAAATTTTATAATTCTTACAACAAGTTAATGACATATATGCAACTACTCCCATCTTTTTACAGATGAGAAAACTGATGCAGGGCTTGTAGACAGTAAAGACAAGATGCTACCTCTGGAAAGCTGGATACATGGCCCAGGCTCTTGACCACTGTCTTATATTGGCTCTCCTGATGCACTTGCCCTTGCTTTTCATGCATGCCCTTCAGAGTTACATGTGAGTGCACTCCATCAGGGTAGAAGAGGGTTAGCAGAACTTGCAAACAATGATGTGCAGAAATAGAACAACTAGAGTGGGACTAGGTCAGGGTGAGGTGGCCTGGTACTGGGAGAAACAGGATCTCTTGATCCTAGAGAGGACGAAATCCAGGGTACAAGTGAAGGAATTAAATATAACAAGAAGGGACAGGATACTCATGGAGTGGGAATAAGAATAGGTCTTGTTATCTCTTAAGGACTTATAAGGTTTGGCCATGTTCCAAACCAAATCTCATTTTGAATTGTAGCTCCCCTAATTCCCATGTGTTGTTGAGGGGCTCAGTGGGAGATAATCGAATCATGGGAGTGGTTCCCCCATACTGTTCTCATGGTAATGAATAAGTCTCATGAGATCTGGTGGTTTTATAAGGGGTTTCCCCTTTCGCTGGGCCCTCATTCTCTGTTGCCTGCTGCCATGTAAGATGTGCCTTCATCTTCTGCCATGATTATGAGGCCTCCCCAGCCACGTGGAACTGTGAGTCCATTAAACCTCTTTTTCTTTATAAATTACCCAGTCTCAAATATGTCTTTATCATCAGCATGAAAATGGATTAATACAAGGACACAGTGATGTAAATTTCTTTCATTTATGTATCAATCACTTCCATCCATAACGTTGTTCTTGGTCAACTCTGGAGTCAGCCTTCTTAGGTTTGGCTGTTTCTAGCACAACCTTCTGAGATTCTACTTCTTCATCTATAAAATAGGATGGGGATTGAATAAAACAATTCATCTGAAGTGCCTAGCGCTATGCCTAGTGCACCTAAGGCCCTGAATAAATAATACCTATTTCCTCTCTTTAGTCAACCTCTGCTCTCCCCCATTCTATCTTTCTGTATGTAATTGATGTCCAGTACATATGTGATGATTGGCTAGGTCAAGTCTAGTCCTGTATCAATGTCCACATTCCTGTAGGCTCCATTAGGAAACTGAGCAAATTAACATATTCACAAGTGTCCCTTCATCACCTTCCATCCCGGAGCAACTGGTAACTAACCACATTAGAGGCAAAGTCAAGCCCGGTGTTGACAGACACAGATTCTGTACGAGCTTTAGCAGCCGTGTCAGCACTAGACACCCAAGATGACGATTAGGGAAAAGAACAAACAACTTCAGGGAAAAAGTGTTCTCAAAAGTAGTGAGCGGCAGAGTAAACAAGCAAACAGATATAAAGGAATCAATCACTCAATCACCACTGATAGCCTGCACTGTCTGGGGGATATTATCTGTTGGATGCAGCTGTGGAAAGGTGATCTCAAGACCAGCTTTGGATTCCCAGGCCTGTCTTAGGCCCCTTCTCTAGTCCTGAGAAAAATCATTTCACCTCCTTTTTGCTTTCAGTTCCATTAATAACAGCTCACCATTATTGAGCACGTACTATATGCCAGGCCTTGTTTGATTTTAATTGTAACCGTAGAAAGGAGGTACTATTGTTTTGTTCAAAGGCACATGTGGGGAAAGTGAGTCACAGAGATGTTGACCAATGCTGGCATTCAAATCAGGACTGTTTGGTTCCACAGTTCATGTGCATAAACACCAAGCTTTATTGTCTCTTATGTGCTGAAAGGACAAGTGAAACTTCACAAAATGAGTGAAGCAAATTTGTTATTGAATGTTGGGAACTATGCTTAGAGTCCTTGCATTTAAAGGCTGAACAATGTTACAGCTGTTAAGTGGGAAGGGTAGACTAACTTCTTCAAGTGCTTGTAACTAAAAGCATAGTCCGGATGCATTTCAGTCTATTAGATGAAGTGACCTAATCTATCCTTAATACTGTATTGAAAATTATGAGTCGGGGATTCGTACATTGCTCATCTCGAGCTGGCGAGCGCCCAGAACAGTTTTCTTTATTCTCACAAGACTAGAAGTTAATGGAGCCAGCCCTCCAACCACCATGAAAGCTTCAAGACGAGGTACAACATCAGTGCACACCTGCATGTCATCAGTGAAGTCATTAAGTGAGCAGACAAGAACAGCCTGCCATCATGCCTGCTTATTGTCAACACTGAAGAGGTATTGACAGTGTTGAGACAGGCTGTCACTGAGGAAGCTGAGACTGAATCAACAACCAGCAGAACATCCACCCCAATGGAACCCTTTCCTTGAGAAGCATCAAAATAAAATGTACAGAGGGCCCATGTATTCAGGGAATCTCTCACCTTGCCTGCTCAGACACAAAGGGCATGGGTTACATGAAAAGCAGATAAAGTATTGCATGGCTTCGTGAAGAAATGACTGCTGAACTGAGTTAAAACCCAGAATGTAAGTGGGTTCAGCATCTATTTCTGTGATTGATTTATTTATTATTTATTGAATCTTCCATCTCTCCTACCTACACATCAAACAGAGAACACTAAAAAGCCATGTTATGGCCGGGAGTGGTGGTGCACACCTGTAATCCCAGCACTTTGGGAGGCCAAGGTAGGCAGATCACCTGAGGTCAGGAGTTCAAGACCAGCCTGACCAACATGGAGAAACCCTGTCTCTACTAAAAAAAATACAAAATTAGCAATGCGTGGTGGCACATGGCTGTAATTGCAGCTACTTGGGAGGCTGAGGCAGGAGAATTTATTGAACCCGGGAGGCAGAGGTTGCAGTGAGCCAAGATTGTGCCATTGCACTGCAGCCTTGGCAACAAGAGCGAAACTATGTCTTAAATAAATAAATAAATAAAGCCATGTGATGACCTTGTCAAAAGAGCGGCCCATTTCCTGTTCTTGAGAACATATTAAGAATTCACAGCATTTTTGAAGGAAGCCAAGCCTTACTTTCAGAAAGATTGCATTAATTATGTGGGCTAATTTTAAAGGAGCTGATCCTGAATGCATCACCAGCATTTTGGAATGAACATTCTTAGTGATATAAGCTACTTAGTAGATTTTGAAATAGTAAATAATAAAAGAAAGAATTCAGACTAGCTGAGAATTCAGGTAATGTGAAAGAAGTAAGGAAAATAAATAATTTATTTCAATAACTGGAGTGAGAGAAGAGGAAACAGAGAGAGAGCGAGTACACGCACAGACGTGCACATTCCACTTGTGCATAAAATGTGTCCCATGTTAGTTTGGGACATGTTGATTAAGGGGATCCACAGTAGGTCAGCCTGTTCCGGATCTCATGGAATCTAAGCGTCTCCTCTATTGTTAGAAGTTAGACTCTGCCAGCAGTGGAGGGAAATTTTTAACACAATTACACTATCGAGGTGTCTAGTCAAAGGCCTAGACCAGCCTGGCCTGAGATGATAGAATCAGAGATGGGTCATAAATCTCTGGCTGCGTCAGAGCGTTATTTGCGATGCAGAATGAGTTGGTGGCCCTGGATGCGACAATAACTCCTCAGGGGTGATGGATGAGCCAGACTGACATCAGAACAGGTGGGAATATTACAAGGAATATTAACAAGAAGCTTGATGAAAGATCTCCAGCAATCAACTCCATGGGAAAGGTTTAATTCAAATCATAAAAGACACTGTGGATAGCAGATATTTTTCTATTTGACCAATTAAAAAAGGCAGGCCATACTTGTGCACTGGTAACCTCAAAATCATTCTAATAAGTCCATGAAATACTGTTTTATTAGAATTAAAGTTTGAGCTTTGTTTTTTTCCCAAATATTTGGTTGACTAGGTGACTATTCTCTAAATTTGAGTCAATTACTGATTGTTTTCACTTAACTACGTATCACTACAATTCATAAAGCTGTTATTGATCATAATCTTATGAAGAAGAACAGGGGTTAGTTGTGTTGATATGATCTGTCTGGTGTCTAGGGAAGAGTTAGTCAAAGTATGAAGCTAAATGGCACCTGAGGCCATAGTAGATGGTATCCTGCAATTCCTGTCTTGTTTCTCTCCTCCCCTTCCCTCCTCCCTTCCCCTCTCCTCTTACCTTCCCCTCGCCTTCTCTTCTCTTTCTCCTTTATTTTCTCCCTTTCCTTCTGCTTCCTATCTTTCCCTACTTCCTTCAGAATTTTATCCAGTCTTCTACTCTTTTCCTTGTTGACACTTCCTAACTTTTGGCTGTCTCCAGGCTTCTGCAGGCATCACTTTGTGTCTCTGATATGACTCAGGGTGAAATTATGGCTGAGCTTTTAATGATTCTGAATCTCTTAGTGTAGAGATTCACCTGCCTCTGGGGCCAGAAACTTGTGCTTTTTGTAGTGCTGATCTTATGAGATAAGGCTAAGGAAGGATGGAGGCAACCATCCCAGACTATAAAGTCATCTGCATGGAAATGGTTGTGAAATATTGAGAGAGTGAACGGCCCAGCTGCTAAAGTTAAAAAGAATGTTTAATAGACACATGCAGGATATATCCTAGGATTGATTTTTTTTCCCCTAAAATGAAGAATCCATTTCCACCTCACATTAAGTTTGAAAGCCACTTTCCTTGCCAAAAATGAAAACAAAATATAAGACAACCATCTTATCTCTTCTGGAGCAGGCAGAACACATTACATGGGGGCAGAGCACAGAGGCAACTAGCAATGTCAATAAAGGCTCCAATGAGAGAGTCAAGGAGAGGGAGAGAGACAGGGAGGGAGGGAGAGAGGGGGAGAGAGTGTGCGAGAGAGGTAACAGAGCAGCGGTATCGTATAAGTAGAGGTATAAACAACTGATGTCAGACTTTTAGCACAATACGCATTGTAAGAAGCCAACTGTTCTAATGCTGTTGATAAAGACCTTACTTGTGTCATTGTTGAGCATTGGAATAAGTAGAAAATGCAATGGGATGTAAAACAGTGTAATAAGGAATCTGATAGGCAGGAACAGCATCCCAGCATGGACCAGTGCATGACAAAAAAGGAAGTGGGCACCTAGGGGATTCTGAATGAAACAGAAGAGAAATCCAGGCCTTGATCAGAACGGTGATGATTCTCTAGTAGTTACTGATAATTCCTTAATAACAGGAAATTAAAACCCAATCTGGGTCATGTGTAGTTTTCTGTATATAATTATGCTTAAGGGCCAGGCATGGTGGCTCATGCCTGTAATTCCAGCACTTGGGGAAGCCAAAGTGACAAGACCACTTGTGGCCAGGAGTTTGAGACCAGCCTGGTCAACAGAGCAAGACCCCATCTCTACAAAAAATAAAAAATAAAAATGATAATTATGCTTAAGATTATTTTAGAGCAGGAATAGTCTTCTCAAACTTGGCTATACTTTAGAAACCATCAAGAATCTTTGATTCCTGGGCCTTAGCTTAGAACCATAGAATCCAAACATCTGAGAGTGTGATCTGGCCATTAATCTATTTTTTAAAGTCTCCAGGTGATTCAGTCAAGACTGGAAACTATGATTCTAAAGTAAAGTGTATTTTTATTTTACTTGATAATGTGGGGTCAGATCTCTGCAACAAAATTTTTGTTGCTTTCATGAAGTACTGAGCTGAACAACTTCCAAAGGGGGTCCCATGGAGCACCAGGCCTTTGACATCCCAGAGAAAAATAAGATATTCTTTGGCCAAGAAGTCTGGGAAGACGCTGTACTCTGCCTCATAACGTTTATTAGCATGTTACAGGCTCTGAGAAGTCCTGCAAAACTGAATTCTGCCTAATTGAATACAACTTCCCCTTTAAAAAAAAAAAAAAGACTATTTTTTTTTAAAGAGAAATTTTAGGTTCACAGCAAAATTGAGAGGAAGGTATAGAAAGTACCCAGATAAATGCCAGCCCCACACATGCATAGTCTCCCGCATTTTCAACACCCCCTACCAGAGTGGTGAATTTATTACATTGGATGAACCCACATTGACATGTCATTATCACCCAGAGTCCACAGTTTACATTAGGGTTCGCTCTTGATGTTGTACATTCTATGGGTTTGGGCGAATGTATAATGACAGTTATCTACCATTGTTTGTATCATCCACAATAGTTTCACTGCCCTAAAAATCCTCTGTGTTTCCTCTCCTCCCCCTACTTTTGGGGAATACATGTTGCCACGTAGAACTGGTATTCTACATTTGAAAATCATTTTGGGGAAATTTACTTCTAAGTATGAAGGCACAGAATGAGTGGACTCCTTTGAGAATTGCAAGCATGATTCTGAGACCCAGAATGGGCAGACCAAGAAAGCCCCACAGCCTGAAGCTGGTTGAGATGGTGATTTACCTGGGCTGCCAGGGTTTGAACCCAGACTCTGACACTTACCAGCTCTACGTCCTTGGGCAATTGACTAAATCTCAATGTGCTTCAGTCTCCTCATCTGTGAAATGGAGAAAATTACATTTTAAATTTTGAATATTAAATTAAATAAAGAAAAGCACAGCAAGGGAATTGAATGAACATTCACCAGTATTAAAAAGTGGAAAGCACTCTAAAGTTTTCTTACATTTCTAGTTTCTTATTAAACATTATTACTTTAATGTCTCACTGACTACTCAGTCTTAGCAAGATTAAACCAGCACTTATTTGATTTTTTCATTGAAACAAGTTTCTCTGCTTGATTTTCATATTTTTCACTCTAGTACCATCATTCTTATAGTCACTCAATCTCAAAATCTCCCTGTCATCTGGAAATTCTACTCCTTGCAGTTTGAATTTAATCTCATTTCTGCTTTCTTAATTTTATTTGCAATAGTCATTGCATCTACCACTCACTTTCTATTCCTGGTGTTCTTCATTCAGTACCAGGAATTTCTTTAAACCTGAACTGTTGAAATAGCCTCATTTAATTCATTCTTTCCTTC
>NW_012100765.1:4254936-4259571 GCF_000951045.1 Mandrillus leucophaeus | reverse complement strand
TAATTTTTTCTATTTTTAGTAGAAACGGGGTTTCGCCATGTTGGCCAGGCTAGTCTCGATCTCCTGACCTCATGATCTGCCTGCCTCAGCCTCCCAAAGTGCTGGGATTACAGGCATGAGCCACCACACCCGGCCTAGTTTTTCTTTCTTCTAAGACCTCCAGCTTAGCAGTAGCAGGTTAATCAAATAAATGTCTTCAAATATCCATTTGAAGTCATTATTATTTCCTCCCAGTAATATCCCATTGTCATAATTAATTATCCTAAGGCTTATTGAATACCTACTATGTGCCAAACTGCAGACTAGGCATCGAGAGTACAAAAGCAGTAAGACAGTCCTGATGCCCAAGGACTTTACAGAGGAGTGAGCAAACAAATGGGTAAACAATTGCTGTCCTATGTGCAATGGTGAAATTTGACAACATACTTTGTAAGTGTGAGTGAATATGGGTGATAGTGTGTGTGTCTTCTTGTGTACAGTCAATATTTTCTGGGAAGGAAGACTTCAAAGAGGTGTCGTTTAACTGAATGCTTACATAGCAGACCTGGTGCAGGTGAGTGGGAATGATAGGTTAACCTGGGTTCCTTTCACCTTTCCATGTGGGTCCCAACCTAACCATCTTAACTCAGATCTCAGTAATCTTTCCCATTAGGAATCCAATTATTCTACTCCCCATTTTCCGTATATGCCTTGCCCACATCCAGACCACTGCTCATTCCATTTTCTCTGCTGATAGTGCTCCCTTCCTCTGCTCCCATCTTTCTGTCCATTTTATTCAAAATACATTTGTTAAGCTCTTCTAGCATCTGTATGTTTTATGTATTGAGGCACTCCTCAGATTAACAATAATGAAGGTGATCAATATCTACCTTTCAACTTGTACACATCTGTGTCAATGAGATGCTGTGTTTGGCTATAACATGGACTAAAAAATAATGGCAAAGACAAGAAATGGCATTTTTTTCTTTCATATAAGAAGAAATCCAAAGATAAGCAGCCTACAGCTGGGATGGTCAGCAGAAATCTTGGCTCATTCTAGTTCTTTGATGGTAGACTTAAAGAAAGGCCTTTATCCTCATGCTGAAAAATGGCTGTCATAGTTCCAGCCATTGTATTTGAGGTCCCATGTATAAACAAGGAAGTAAAGTAAAAGGGCAAAAGGAGCTGCCTAGCTGAGTTAACCCCCTTTAAAGAACTTTCTGAGAGGACCCGATTACTGGAATTGGCCTTGGACTTGGGCTTTCCAGGACCTGCCCTGGCCCTCCTCTGGCTGTGCCCTCTGCATTGAGGCCAGTAGACTAAAGAAAAATGCCCACCAAGAGTTTATCCACTTCTTCTAGTCAATGCTGTGGGCACTCTGGAATTTTAGCCCACTTGTAGGTCTATATGGGCCCCTTTCATGGGTCTATCCTCCTAAGAGCAGAATGTGCCAGTGGTATGCACACCCACAGGCTAAGAGGAGATTGTACTTGGGAGGTAGGTGGGCAGAAGTGGTTGAAACTTGGACTTGAGGACTAGAATGTCCTCGTGCATGTTCTTGAGTCCCCTTGCTGTATGGATTGGAGTTGAGGGTAGAAAGAGAAAGAAACCAGGCCACTGGACCTAAAAGCCACATGACTTGGAACTTGAAAGAGGTGAGTATTCCAGGCCTTCCAGATATTATGAAGGTATACTAGCCACAGCAGTGGTATAGAAGCTATTCTATTCAACAGCATGGGAACTCAATTTGTAATCTTTAAATATTTAGGCATCTAGTGTACGGACCTCTGTTTGTAACCTCATGCCCGTCACACAAAAAGCCAGGGGAAGGTTTGCATGTACTCATTTCCATTTATAACACTGTGACCATCACATGTGTGAGGAGGCTGGGAAGTGTCGTTCTCTCCATCTCTTTAAGCTGGAAGACAAGCAATGGATATGAGATACTGAGTAGACAGTCAGCATTTTATGCCATTTGGGTTTATGAGGGAGATTGGAAGAAAAGTCTTAGCTTTATACCAAAGGGATTGGCATTTGCATCCCTATTGTAATAAATGGCAAATATAAAAACAGAATTCATAGATTAAGATGCATAGGTAATTTTGAGTGTACAGCTAAGCTATTTGGCAGCAGACCTTGCATTAAGGATAAAGATGAATATTAAAAACAATATAAAAACCCAAAATCCCCAAAACTTGGAACACACCTAAAAGGAAAGTGTGTGGACATGTGGAAATGATGAATTGGAGCACCCAAAAGAACTGTTAGTGCGCTGGCTCTTGGAGGGGTAGCCTAGGACACCCCAGCGGTCAGAGAGAAGGTGCTGTGATAACAGCCTCCAAGTGGTCAAGACAGGAATTCAGGGTGATGAAGGGAAATTGCGGTGCAGGGAGCTGCAGTGCAGGGAGAAAGCACCATCTAAACTGAAGCATGGATAATTTGATTGAGTAGGCACTTGCATGTTAAACATTCTCATTTTCACTGGTAGAAGTTAGTCATGAGCAAAATATTTTTAAACAAATGTTACTATAGATCCAAAAGGGAGCATTTAATGTGGTTTTGGATAGTTAGTATATAATAATTTTCTTTCTGTCTGTTGATCCCTTGGGTAATAGATGTTAACAAAAACAACCCCAAAAGATAAATAATCTGTAAACATCAGTAATAAATGTTTGTGATTTGTGAACACAGTGTTAGGACCAACTGAAAAGAACACATTTCTCTGAAAAAAACAAAAACAAAAACAAAAAACGCTTCCAATGCTGGTGATTCTTTAATAGAGATGTTCTAAGCAAGAAAGACAATCTCTCTTTGTACTTCTTTGGTGAGGAGAACAGAAATGCAAAGTGTCAATAAGGCATGAGTATTGGATAAGCAGAGAAGCTGAATGTCTGGAGTGAAGATGTGCGTCGTGCATGAATAACTTCCTAACAATCTGCTGAAGGAGTGATTTTGTATCAAGCTGAAACCCCAAACCAGCATCATTTTAATTTGCCAAGCACCTGTGAAGGAATACAGCTGCAAGGCCATGGGAAAACAATAGAAACTATGACAGTTCATTAATATAAACCAGCAACTAGATTTATTTGGAAAAGTCATTGATATAGAATTACCCTGGAGGATGCAATGGCATTCCTGATGCAGGCCAGCAAGCAGCTAACTAAGATTATAGATGTGTGCACATCATTTGAAACCGAACAGTAATTTGGTAACTATTACGATTTATTGTGTATGTCAAACAGAATAACAAATGTGTAAAGAGCCGTGATTGCTTCAGGAAAGTTACGTTTGTGTTGCATTCAGTTGTTTGGCTTTTTTGCATGCAAAGTTATTTTGTTCTGGAAAATCAAGATAATGGTGTTGCCTCTAAAATGATTATTTCTGTTTGTAGGCATAGAAGGAAAATATGAAAGTACACATTCTTGTCTAACAACTCCGAGCCTTAATATAATGCTGGTAACAAGTTCAAGAAGTTGTTTATTGCAATCAAATCATTGCAGTCTTGTGTCATTGGTGACTACAAATATATGAGGTATGGTGGGTAACTCTCAAGCAACTGGCTTGCATAAAACGAAAGGTATCAGCAGATCTGGAGGCAGAGAAATGGATCTGCTAACCACTTACTTTTATAGCAAACAGTAAAACGTAACCCTAGAAAATGGGAGGAAAGCAAGATTCTTCCATATATTTAAAGCATCTGGGAAAATCTTGGTTTGTGACACAAAGGCAATATGGCTGTTTCACGGAACTTGTTCCCAGCCATGAGACAGGCCACATGCCTAATAATATGGGAGCTAATGAAGAGAATGCCCCCACCCCTTAATGTTTTCTCTCTCAATGGAAAGGAAAACTCAACAATCCTCCAGTTAATTTCCTTAGTTGGTTTTCTTAATCCTCTTACCACCAGTAGTTAGATTGCCTGATATTCTTATAATCATTGGAAACTGATTAACCTGAACAGCTGGTTGTAAAGAGTTAAGTTTTATAGCGACCACTGAGGACTTGCTGACTGGGTAGTGACGGGTAGGGGGCTTCTCTCATGGATACCATAAAAATATATTGCCAACCACTGGGGCCAATGCCATTTTCATGAGCCCCCATAAAGGTGATGAAGTTGGAAAGAGGCATGGGGAATGCACCAAGAACCTGTGGATAACCTGTTACTGAGTGGGAACAGTTTACAGACTGAGAGCATCTCCCTGGCCCTTGAAAGTATTGTCTTCATTTTTTTTTTGTAAGATACTAAATCTTTCTTACACCAAATAAATATTAAAATGATCTAAAATCCAGGATATTCCTGATTTGAAACAGAAAATTCAGAGATTTGGGTTGGGAGCGTGGGGGGATCCATTAAGAGGCTATTTAGGCCAGGCACGATGGCTCAAGCCTGTAATCCCAGCACTTTGGGAGGCTGAGGCAGATGGATCACGAGGGGAAGAGATAGAGACCATACTGGCCAACACAGTGAAACCCCTTCTCTACTAAAAATACAAAAAATTAGCCGGGCGTGGTGGTGTGCGCCTGTAGTCCCAGCTACTCGGGAGGCTGAGGCAGGAGAATCATTTGGACCCGGGAGGCGGAGGTTGCAGTGAGCTGAGATTGTGCCACTGCACTCCAGCCTAGCAACAGAGCGAGACTCCATCTCAAAAAAAAAAA
>NW_012100765.1:4252073-4253011 GCF_000951045.1 Mandrillus leucophaeus | reverse complement strand
AAAAAAAAAAAAAAATTAGCCAGGTGTGGTGTCGCACACCTGTAGTCTCAGCCACTCAGGAGGCTGAGGCAGGAGAATCGCTTGAACCTGGAAGGTGGAGGCTGCAGCGAGCCAAGATCACTGCACTGCATAGTAGCTCGGGTGACAGTGTGAGACTTCGTCTCAAAATAAATAAATAAATAAATAAAAGAAACCCATGTCTCTTAAAAATACAAAAGTAGCTGAGTGGAGTGGCACATGCCTGTAATCCCAGCTACTTGGGAGGCTGAGGCAGGAGAATCACTTGAACCCGGGAAGCGGAGGTTGCAGTGAGCCAAGATTGTGCCATTGCACTCCAGCCTGGGCAACAAGAGTGAAACTCCGTCTCAAAACAACAGCAACAACAACAAAAAAAAAAAAAAAAAAAAAGTGGGGGGGTGGAATTCTAGGACACAAATGGTATCATGCTATATTTAAAACCAGAACTTTTTCAAAAGATAATTTAAATGTAACTTGGAAAATATGCTATTATTAGTACATTAGAACACCTTATTCTCTTAAACTATATTGCATAGTATTCCATTTCACATATGCATAAACTTATTTAACATAGTCTGAAAAAACAAAAAACATTACTTTCAATATTTTGTTTGTGGATTTCTTTTGTTATTATACATCCCCATTGTTAAAATAAACATGTCCTTTGCCTAACAGACTGTCTCTCTAGATCTCCTCATGACCCTTTTACCCACAACTCAGTTCCTGTTCAAATGTCACCTTCTTAGAGAGAAACTCCCTCTGTTGTTCTTTTTCTTCGTAACTTATTTCATAGCACTTATCAATATCCGAAATTAAATAACATGGTTTGCTTATTTGTTCATATAAGTTTCGTGAGGGCTGGGATTTTTCTGCCTTGTTCATTATTGTATTTCTAATAGTGACACCAGTGCTTTGTCATG
>NW_012100765.1:4250178-4252023 GCF_000951045.1 Mandrillus leucophaeus | reverse complement strand
ATCAAAAAAAAAAAAAAAGGAAATTTAAATTTAAAAATTGGGTGCTCTAGGCCAGGCGTGGTGGCTCACGCCTGTAATCCCTGCACTTGGGAGGCTGAGGTTGGGCGAGGTTGGGGCCCCTGCACTCAGCCCTGGGTGACAGAGCGGGACCTCAAAAAAAAAAAAAAAAAAAAAAAAAGGCTATTTAAATGTATGACTCTAAGGGACAGCTCATTAAAATCCCAGAAATTGAAGACTAAATTATTTGTACTACATTGTTCTTAATTTTAACATCACTTTCATCTTCTTTTCAAGCCCTCTGATCCTAAAAGACTTTTCCAGTGTTTGGAGCTGAAAAGTGCATTCTGTCCAAGGGCTGGTTCTCATTTTGTTAAATTCTCTAATGGCATTGCTTAAAGACATAACTTGCAAACACACACCAGAATTTTTTTGTTTGTTTGGTTTTCACATCACGATTGAAAAATATTCTGAAACTATGAAGCAGTTATAAAATTCTCCAGGTTCCCCTGTAACAATAATGCTAAAACATTCAAAACAAAGGCAAATAACATAATTAGTAAGGGAAAGATGTTGAATTTCAAGTAAGATTGCAGTCACCCCATCATCTTTGAGCCTTCAAAACAACTAGACATGCTCCGATGTGAACTGCAGCCACTGCCCTTGTTTTTGCTAACTCATTCGAACACCTTTTGTGTGGGGGAAAACTCTGTGTCTAGCTAACATGTGAAAATGCAAGCCCTGGATTGCAAATCCCCCTGACATTTTGAGGAAAAGAAAACAGGATGAAACCTAGAAACCAAATTTGGTGTATGGACATATTCTATTTAGATTTTACCTGTTAATTGGTTGATAACATTTCCAAGTTTGGAGTTTCACATAAAAAAATTGGATTTCCAGTTTTTTTGTTTTGAAAAATTAGAAGATATCACACCTGAGCCCACCATTCTTTATTAAAACTCTCACGCAGAGGGGAGGAGCAGTATTGCTTAGGTAGAGCACAGCTGTCTGTTAATCTTCCAGTGACTCTTTTTTTTTCTTTTTTTTTTGAGATGGAGTCTCACTCTGTCGCCCAGGCTGGAGTGCAGTGGCGTAATCTCGGCTCACCGCAACCTCTACCACCCGAGTTCAAGTGATTCTCCTGCCTCGGCCTCCTGAGTAGCTGGGGTTATAGGAACCTGCCACCACGCCTGGCTAATTTTTTTTTTTTTTTTTTTTGTAGCTTTTATTAGACACGGGGTTTCACCATCTTGGCCAGGCTGTTCTTGAACTCCTGACCTCGTGATCCACCTGCCTCAGCCTCCCAAAGTGCTGGGATGACAGACGTGAGCCACCACGCCCGGCCAATTTTTCCAGTGACTCTTGATGCCAATTTCACTCTGATTTCAGCAATTTACACCTGCTATTGGGACAGATAATCAGTGTTACAAGCCTCACATCTCCAAAAATGGTGCAGTGCCCTATGCAACACCAGCCAAATAATTTGTGAGGCCCAGTGCAAAATGCATATGTGGGGCCTCAGGTTCACAAATTATTAAGAATTTCAATATGGTGCAATTCTTTTCAATTCACTCTTTCAATGGTGACAACAGAGTGTTAAACTCAGTATGGGGTCCTATGTGACACCAAGAAGCCAGCTCTGGACATAAGAATAGCTTTGGATCCACTTTGACAACTCAAAAACTATGTTCAGTGGTTTACCAGAAAGATCAATAATTCTGTAAGATTCATGCCTGTAATCCCAGCATTTGGGAGGCAGAGGCGGGCGGATCACCCGAGGTCGGGAGTTTGAGACCAGCCTGACCAACATGGAGAAACCCCGTGTCTGGGCCAGGTGTGGTGGCTCAC
>NW_012100765.1:4216947-4249323 GCF_000951045.1 Mandrillus leucophaeus | reverse complement strand
TTTGCTTATTTGTTCATATAAGTTTCGTGAGGGCTGGGATTTTTCTGCCTTGTTCATTATTGTATTTCTAATAGTGACACCAGTGCTTTGTCATGTGTGGGGATGCAGGAAATATTTACTTAATAAATGAGTGAAACCCTCATATACATTTTTTCTCTGTAGGATAGAGTTATACATTGTGGAAATGCAAAGTCAAAGGCTACACACAGATAATTTTTTTGCCAGATAGTAGCAAATCGCTTTACCAAAGGTTTTACCAATTTAGATTCCCACTGGCATTCTTGTTTCCTCTCACTCTAGTCAACATTGCTTTTAGAAATACTTTTCAATCTTCAGCAAGTTGTTATATTTGCATGTCTTTAAATATGGCATATGTTCATGGGAAAGAGCTGGTTTTTGCTTGTATTAGGTTGGTGGAGGGAAGTGGATGGAAACATCTGGTAAATGATACACTTCCTTGCTGTGGAATATACCGCACCGACCTGGGTGTTTAATGCCACCACACCTTGGTGATGGCTGTCCCCTCAGCCTGGAGAATTCATCATCTCTTCTCTGCCTAACAACATCCTAGTCATTCTTCATTCAAGGACCTGCTCAGAGGCTGCCATTATTCCTGTGAAGTCTTCATTCCTCCCTGTTCCGCCATCTCACCCAGTCAGAACCAACCACTTCTCCTCAGTGTTCCCACAATACGACCACAGTGACTCTACCTAGTCTGACTTGGCCAGCTGAAGGCTTGCCTGACCCTGCCTTCCACACAGCTCCTCCTGCCTATCTGTAGAGTGTCTTCCAATGATGACATAACACAACGTTCTTGAGACCCAAGGGCACTTTCTCTCTTCAGAGAGTCTGGCTGACTAACAAGCCGCCAAACTCTCACTCTACTCTCTTTGGAGTGCTGCTGCCTGACCTGGCCCCTGAGGGTGCTGAGCACACGGCCACAGAGATAACACGGAGCAAGAACAGTAGCAGGTCAGCCCTGAATGTCATCAGCCTCCAACCCTCCCAGGCATGAGGAGGCATTTTAAGCCCACCTGGGGCTTTTGTCAGTACTTTATCTGTGTCACCCATATCTCCTTAAAGTATGGGCAAACAAAACCACAGTGGTTTATCAGGAGTCGTAATTCTTTACATCTCCCTTATCACCTAAGATTACCCAATCTTACCGGAGCTTGCAGGGATCTGTGTGGAGGATAACAAGACCCCTCAGTAGCAAGTGGTCTTATCATCTTTAAAGGGTTTAATTTCTATCCTGGTATTTTTCCTGGTATACTTTCCACTTTTCTAAGAGGCCTGGTCTTATAGCATAGCTTGATTGTCTTTAGAAAACTTACGGCCTCAAATTTCTATGGCATTTAAGTTAGGAGCAAGTATGTAGTCACAGCTGTGATTTAGTAAGTGTTTCCTATGTTTCAGTCTCCAAATTGATCTCATTTCATCTTCACAACTACCCTGGGAAAAGATACTAATGCTATTGTATATATTTTTAGAGACAGGGGTCTCACTGTGTTGCTCAGACTGGTCTCGAACTCCTAGCCTCAAGTGATCTTCCTACCTCATCCACCCATGTAACTGGGATTATAGCTGGGAGCCACCACACCCAGCTTAGTGCCATTTTATAAAGGAGGAAACTGAGGCTCTGAACAAGGAAATGGTTCTTCCAAAGTCACACAACTTTTAAATGTCAGAGCATGTATTTGAAGCCAGGTCTACTATGGACTGTGAAGCCTAACATAACCATTGTGCTGGGTAACAGGTAGTGCTGAGTAGGGGTTAGCATGCTGGATTGTGGAACCTGGCTGTCTGAGTTTAAATTTTAACTCTGCTATTTACTAGCTGTGTGACCTTGGGCAAGTTGCCTAACTTCTCTCTGCCCCAGTCCCTCACCTATAAAATGGGATTAATAATACCTCTTTCATGGAGTTGAGAAAAAATACACACACATAGTCATACATCCTTGGTTCAATGTATATAAATGACAGCTATTACTAATTGATTTCCATTATCAAACGGAACCTGCTGCCTCTTTGAAACAAGGTAAAGAATTAAAGCAGTTACCCAGCTGAGTAAAAAAAAAAGTCAAAATATAGAAGATAGGAGAAAGACGTAAGAAAAAATAGCAGTGTTCACTTGTTTGGTTGGTTGTTGTTTCTTCTTTCTTCTATTTTTCTTTTTTTTCTGGAAGTATAACCATTTCCCTTTTTCTTTGAAAATAGAAGTCTGTTCTTCCTTTGACTTTCTACTCTAGACTTCTCATTACATTGAAAAAAATTGTACTGCAATACACAGAAATGTAATTTTAGCCAACATGCACTTTTCTCCTCCATACCTCCCTCCTTCATGTGCACTTATAGACATACTTACAGGCACACGTACATACGTTGACACATACACACACTCCCGCATAGACACCCATTCAGACATCCACTCACACATAGATACACACACACTCATACCTTTTGCTGGCATCTGAGCTCAGGCTATTCCACTCCCACAAGGGTTTTTTTTTTTTTTTTGCACTGTGTGTGTGACAGAAATCAATTCCTCACTTGTTATCACAGGTGCAGTGGCTTGCTTTCATGAAGTTAAATATTTGTCTCACTCACAAACTCCTACACTCTCGGGGTTGGGAGAGATCATTAAAGTCACCTGGTCCAACCACCCTTCTGATGTTTGAATTGCCTCTGACAACATCCTGGCTAGATGGTAAACTTGTCTACATTTGAACATTTCCAACGACAAGAAGCTCGCTAGCTGCCAAGAAACTCAATTTCGTCCCTTTCATTTTATTAAGATCTCTAGTCAAAGATGGCGCTAATGCTCTAACCCTTCCAGCTTCACAGGGAACATGTATTTCAATCAAGCTGTGAAGTCATTTTTGGTAGGAAAAGCCATTTTCAAAACATCTGATAAGGGGTTAACAATGCTACTCCACAAAAAGAACTTTCAAGTTATGAGAAAATGACAAAGCCTCCAATTTTTTTAAATGGCAAGAGACATAGAAGAGGAATTACCAGTGACAAAAATGTATGTGGAAGATATTCAACCTCAATAGTAATCAAATAGATGCCAATAAAAGCAACGACTAATCCTTTGTTAGAGTTTAGATTGGTGAAGATTAAGAAAAAATAGACCTTTGATTAAACTCAGCATTGATGATGAAGGTGTAAATGGGGGAAGGGGCAGTCTCTATCACACCTGGGGATGGTGTAAATTGAAAGGCAATTTAACATTATGGATCAACGTTTTAAACATGCAGGTATCCAGAAATCCCACTTGTAGGAGCCTTTTATTAAAAAAATTATTATTTAGGAGATTTTTCTTTAGAAAATAATTGAAGAAGTATGCAAATATATAGGTTTATGTGTGCATATGTGTGTGTATGTGTGTCTGTGTGTACCTAATTGTGTTCTTGCTTTACCAAAACTCTGGAAATGATCTAAATGATTAAGTAATCATGGTAGAACTATGCAATGGTATACTGGAGAGCTCTTTAAAAAGATGACATATAGGCCAAGAGCGGTGGCTCATGTCTGTAATCCCAGCACTTTGGGAGGCCAAGGCAGGTGGATCACGAGATCAGGAGTTCAAAACCAGCCTGGCCAAGATGGTGAAACCCCGTCTCTACTAAAAATACAAAAATTAGCCAGGGATGGTAGTGGGCGCCTGTAATCCCAGCTACTCGGGAGACTGAGGCAGAGAATTCCTTGAACCCGGGAGGTGTAGGTTGCAGTGAACCGAGATCGCACCACTGCACTCCAGCCTGGGTGACACAGCGAGACTTCGTCTTAAAAAAAAAAAAAAGAAAAAAAAAGATAACATATATAAGTTTTCATCAACACGGAAAAAGATCCAAGACTACTTTTGCATGAAATGCTATGTTACAAAACAGCATGAATAGTGTGGTCTCATTTATATAAACTTTATTTTTGTAAATATATCTTAATCCCAAACTCAAGTATAAAAGAACTAATTATTTATATATGTATGTACATATAGATATACAGCAGCTGATATATATGTATCAGCTTTTTTGAGATATAATTCATATATCATAAAATTCACCCTTTTAATGTGTCCAAATCAGTGGTTCCTAGTATATTCACAGAGTTGTGCAACCATTACTGCCATCTAATTTTAGCACTTTCTTCCTTTTTTTTTTTTTGCGACGGAGTCTCGCTCGTTGCCCAGGCTGGAGTGCAGTGGCACAAGCTCAGCTCACTGCAAGCTCCGCCTCCCGGGTTCACGCCATTCTCCTGCCTCAGCCTCCAGAGTAGCTGGGTCTACAGGCGCCCGCCACCACGCTCGACTAATTTTTTGTATTTTTAGTAGAGACTGGGTTTCACTGTGTTAGCCAGGATGGTCTCGATCTCCTGACCTCGTGATCCGCCCGCCTCGGTCTCCCAAAGTGCTAGGATTACAGGCATGAGCCACTGCGCCCGGCCAATTTTAGCACTTTCTAAATGACCTCTAAAGAAACCCTGTAGTCTTTAGAGGTTATTCCTGGTTCTTCCCTCCCTGCTTCCTGGCTACCACTAATGTACTCTCCTTCTATATGGATTTGTCTATTCTGGATATTCCTATAAATAGAATCATATAATATGTGGCCTTTTGTGACCATCTTTTTTGCTTAGTGTAATGTTTTCATGCCCCATCTGCATTTTAGCATGTGTCAGTACTTCATTCCTTTTATGGCCGAATAATATTCCTTTGCATGGATAAGCCACATTTTGTTTACCCATTCATTAGTTGGTGGACATTTGGATCATTTTCACTTTTTGGCTATTATGAATAATGCTGCTGTGAAAATGTGTATACAAGCCATTTGTGTGGATGTATGTTTTCAATTCTCTCCAGTAGACACCCAAGAGTAAAGTTGCTGTGTCAAATAGTAACGCTATGTTTCACATTTCAAGGAATCCAAACTGTTTTCCAAAGTGGCTGCGTCATTTTACATTCCCATCAACAATGAACAAGCGATCTAGTTTCTCCACATCACCTATAACAGTGTGTCTTTTTGATTATAACCATCTTAGTGGGCATGAAGTGGTTACATACAAATGTTTTCAATCAACACAATTTCACTTCCAAGCCTCTATCCCTATGCATTGGGATAAAATTCAAACTGTGTAATTCTTGGGGGCCCATCTTCTACAGGCTTGTATCAATATGGAAAGAATCAGAGGAGGAGATGACCAGGAAAGAACAGTAAAGAAATGTTAGGATGGGCTAGACAAGAAGTCTCAGGAATTAATTTTTGATTCTGGGTCATAATGCCCCACATCAATTTACTTAATGATCAAATTGCTGAACTTAGCTATTTACCAAAAAGTATGTTTATTTCAACTCTTACAGCAGTTTTTATTGAGTGGGACTGTTTTAATAGATTTGGAAGGTTCTATAAAACTAATTAGTTGATGGTTTTGCTGTCTTTATAGCAGTATTTTAAGTCACATTCTGTAAGTAAATTGCTAATGGTCATAAGGTGGTATAATTTTCTTATTAAATGTTAAATATCCAGAAAATGTATTTCCTAATGAGGTGCCAAATTTCAAATATATATATATATATAACCATCTTAGTGGGCATGAAGTGGTTACATACAAATGTTTTCAATCAACACAATTTCACTTCCAAGCCTCTGTCCCTATGCATTGGGGACATACATATATGTTCTGTTCATATTATTTTCATTTGAGATGGGGTCTCACTATACTGCCCAGGTTGGTCTCAAACTCCTGGGCTCAAGTGATCCTCCTGCTCCAGCCTGTTGAGTAATTGCGATCATAGGCCTAAGCCAACACATCTGACTTCATTCAGTTTGTATCGACTTCTTTCAGATCTTAAAATTATTTTCTGCTTTGACACTTTTTTTGTTTCTTTTGCCAGTTTTTAAAGTAGTATGTACCATTGCCTTTTTCGTTTTTTAACTTTTACCCATCCTTTCACACTTTAAAAATTTTTTTTTAATCTTTTTTTTTTTTTTTTTTTTTTTTGAGACGGAGTCTCGCTCTGTCACCCGGGCTGGAGTGCAGTGGCCGGATCTCAGCTCACTGCAAGCTCCGCCTCCCGGGTTTACGCCATTCTCCTGCCTCAGCCTCCCAAGTAGCTGGTACTACAGGCGCCTGCCACCTCGCCCGGCTAGTTTTTTGTATTTTTTAGTAGAGACGGGGTTTCACTGTGTTAGCCAGGATGGTCTCGATCTCCTGACCTCGTGATCCGCCCGTCTCAGCCTCCCAAAGTGCTGGGATTACAGGCTTGAGCCACCGCGCCTGGCACTTTTTAAATTTTAAACCAATTTATTTTTAATCTTTTCTTTACAATTCCACATTTATAGTTCATGTATATCAAATTTGAAGTATTAATCAATTGAATTATTACATGCATCCTGTTGAGAAAACTTCAAGTTTTTTGAACAGTTTTGCAATTTCGACTCACATCTTTTTATAAGAGCTTAATAAGTCAATATCCCAACTGCTCTTTATTAGAAAACAATTTTTTTCATTTCATAGAATTCAAGAAATCTTGAAATTTTTAATATGAAATTTCTTGTGAATCACAGGATTTGTTTGTTTGTTTGTTTGTTTTGAAATTGTAGGTTTAATCTGGTTTATTTTGGATTTAGTTGAGGCTCAGTGCAATCATTTTACCAAGTGGTTTTGTAGTAGATTTGTCAGACCAGCTTAGCTGAATATCTATTTCATGCATGATTCAAATTTCAGACACTGATCATTTCTTAAATGCTTGAAACACATGCAAGATATCCATTTCATTAAGCTGATTTATGTAACTGTAAATTTTAACAAGTACAAATGGCAATATAGCATGCATTACTTTACAAAATAACCTATTTGGATCTTGAACAGTTAAATGTTCACGATTAGGTGTTCATCATATGAATTGCTTCCCAATCTATTTTTTCAGTAAACATTTTTGGAGAAAATTGCAACTATGTTTATAGTATTATAGCATTCTTAAAATTAGATTTTATCTGAATATACTTACTTGGGCATGACCTGTTAGTGCTGCTGCAAACTGAATAAGCAGAATGTTTATTCTTAGGTAGCGTCCTCTGTGGAAATAAGTTTCAGTTAGTGACTAATCCAGGACAATGTAGAAATGAATCAATAAAAAGGTAAATCAAAATGAATTCTTTTGATTTCAGATCACGTGGTTTTCTTTAAAGTTGGCTTCTAAAATATAACTTCCTGATAATGATAGAAATGAGGATCTGGTTAGAGCTAATATCTAGCAATAAGTTGGAAAATTCTAAAATGAGGCTTTATACTCATAGGTGTTGTGCTGTAGTGACACAATGGGCTTATGACTCACTTTGGGAATGACAGCAGCTCCTTACCCAACACGAGATGTGAAACAAGGGCAGTGACTGCTGACTGAAGGTGATGAAAATGAAGATGGTATTGTGGGTTCTGATTCTAGGAAATGTCCATAGGTGCAGATAAGGCCACTTAATTCTGATGTAAGGAAAAGAAGATGAATTAATTCACCCCAGGGACCTTTGTGTGGATTGAATTATGTCCTCCCCACCCCAAATTTATATGTTGAAGTCCTAACCCTCAGGACCTTGAAATGTGACTGCATTTGGACATAGGGTCTTTAAAGAGATAATTACTTCAATTAAAATGAGATCATTAGAGTGGGCCCTAATCCAATCTGGCTGGTGTCCATACAAGAAGAGGAAATTTGGACACCAGTATACAGAGGGAAGACCACGTGAAGACACTGAAGACACGAAGAGAAGACAGCCACCTACAAGTCAAGGAGAGAGGCATCAGAAGAAACCAACCCTGCTGACCCCTTGATCTTTGATTTCTAGCCTTCAGAATTGTGATAAAACTAATTTGTGTTGCTTAAGCCACCCATTATGTAGTACCTTGTTATGGTTTCCCTAGCAAACCAATGCGATCTTAACTTCAAATACTGTTTTATGACATTGAGTTGCTGTGGAATGGATTTTATTTTATTTATTTTTTTGAGATGGAGGAGTTTCACTCTGTCACCAGGCTGGAGTGCAGTGGCACGATCTCAGCTCATTGCAACCTCCACCTCCTGGGTTCAAGCGATTCTCCTGCCACAGCCTCCCGAGTAGCTGCTATCACAGGTGCAGACCACCACACCTGGCTGATTTTTGTACTTTTAGTAGAGATGGCATTTCACCATGTTGGCCAGGCTGTTCCTGAACTCCTGACCTCAGGTGATTTGCCCTCCTCAGCCTTCCAAAGTGCTGGGATTACAGGTGTGAGCCACTGTGCCCGGCCTATAGAATACATTTTAATAAATAATTATAAGTAGGTTTTTTTTTTCATTTTAAGACACAAAGCAATGGCATTGGAATTTCCTCTTGGGCAGCAGGTGTCAACGAGGTGGGTTTGGTTTCCACTGGCAAAGTGCAAGATGTCTCCTGCAGGATTCAAGGATAAGCACTGCCGTTTGTCTTACGCAAGGCATCAGGGTTTAGGCAGTGCAGAGCTATGGTTATAAATACAGACTCTGGAGTTCAAAAGCACTGACCTCACTAGGTCATTATGAGGCTTAACTTCATTAAGATGTTGCACACTGTCTGCCACACCATGAATGCTGCAGAAGGGGTAGCTCTTGTTCTTATTCATGGAGTCAGAGGAATTGGAGATGAAAGTGACCTTCAAATTTATGATTATTGTGAGCAGTAGTAATGATAAACTAAACAAGTAACACTGAGAAATAAACTAAGTTAGAGTGGAGATGTGATAGCAATTGCTAGCCTTTGAGGGGTAGCCCATACCATTTGTTACTACCTCTTTTTCTAATTTAACAACAGCTTCCTTTGATATCTGTTCTCAAATTCTTTTAAACCTTAACTGAATTTTCACCCTTGGTCTGCTCACACATCCTCTGAGCTCTTTCAATGCATTGTTCTCTTCAATTGAATCTTGAACTTTTTGTATCTTCCCTGTTCTAACCTCCAGCACAAGAATCTGACTCAGGGCTCAGTTGTTTACTAGGGTCCTCTCTATCCAGAACCTGTTTGAACGAATGAAATCCTCAATGCTTCTAACTTAGAGGAAGATGACACAAACATAAAGGAATTATAGTGTCTTGTGGATTACCTCAAGACCTAAAATATGATCAGTTTATAGCTTTTGAGCCTCAAAGCAATGGTGACCATATCCAAGAGTGGTTGGTGTTCAGCTTTAGTTCATGGCAACTTTCAGCTTTCATCTTTGAAATCCAAATTATTTCTGGTTTACATGGGAGGTCTCATGCTTTTCAGAGACTTTAGGGAAGCAATCCGATTTTTTTTTTTTTTTTAGATGGAGTCTGGCTCTGTCACCCAGGTTGGAGTGCAGTGGGGCAATCTTGGCTCACTGCAACTTCCACCTCCCGGGTTCAAGTAATTCCCTTGCCTCAGCCTTCCAAGTAGCTGGAGCTACAGGCACATGCCACCATGTCCGGCTATTTTTTTGTATTTTAGTAGAGACAGGGTTTCACCATGTTGGCGAGGCTGGTCTTGATCTTCTGACCTCAGGATCTACCCACCTCAACCTCTCAAAGTGCTGGGATTACAGGCGTGAGACACCGTGCCCAGCTGGGAACAATGAGTCATTCTACAAATGAGTTCGATTTAAATTTACTTGTATAGCAGAACAAACAATTTTTAAAAATCACACCATTTTACAGCACTTTTCTTTGAGATGCCCTTGTTGTGGGGATCAAGGGCAGAAAGGTTGGGGAAAATGAGCTTTAGGTTTCTTTCTTCAACTTGTCCCAAGATGTGTCAATGGAATGAAGACCTGCCGTGGGCTTGCTCTGTGAGGGGTTTAGGAAATTAACAAACCTTATACCATCTCCGCCCCCTGCCACCCCCCCGGCCCCCCACAATCCTTCAGTTTGAGTGAGACTGTGTGGCTAGAACTATAGTCTCATTGATACCTCATGGTGTCCTAGCTTAAGGACCCAATCTTCAGGGAAAAGTCAGCCACTGGCAGCCAGGTTTGAAGTATATGGAGTTTGGGCTCAGCATCACTGCTTTTCTGTTAGTTCTGTCCTCCAGAATTGTGCAGTGCACAGCATACACCACTATGCTTAGTAGCCCTCTTCCAACTCTGGCTTAAGTGCTCTGACCCCTCTTTGAATATCTTTCGCTGAATACCTTGGCTGTCATCTTGCTTCCTGGTGACCCAGACCCTCTCCTGGGGAACTTTCTATGGGCTCTTCGCCCCCTGCCCAGGACCTTATATGCTCCCCAACCCTGTCTCTTTTCTTTAATACTTATCAGCCCTTTAGATTTTGGCATTTAAATCATTAGACTAATGTAAAAAATCAGTTTATAAGAAGTTGAGGATTATTGCTGATATAACAAATTATCAAGCAGTACAGTGCCTGGCTCTGAATAAGAATTCAGTGAGAGTTACTATTATTCTTATTGATTCTCAAATTATAATTTTTTTTTACTATTTATTGTTTTACCAATGTTATTTATTTGCCTTTTAACAGAAGTTTTTAGGGTAAAATGGCTGGACTGAAGAAATGAATGTCTAAGAGTAGAAGCTGTTAATTTGGGAGGAAATTTTCATATAAGAATGGTATTTAAAGGGCTGTTTAATCTTTAAAAAAATGACTTTTATCTGATGTGTTACAGAATCAGGAGTTCAGCTATTAGATGTCTTAGTCCATTTTCTGTTGCTGTAACAGAGTACTGCAGGCTTGGTAATTTAAAAAAGAAAAAAGGTTTATTTTGGCCTATGGTTCTGAAGGCTGGGAAGTCTAAGAGCATGGCACTGGCACCTGTTCAGCTTCTGAGGAGGGCCTTCTTGCTGCTTCATAACACTGTGGAAAGCACCACATAGCAAGAGAACAAGAGCATGTGTATCAGCTCAGGTCTCTCTTCCAAACCACCAGACCCATCTTGGAGGCCCCACCTTTATACCTTATCTAATCCTAATTACCCTTCAAAGGCCTCACCTCCAATCAATGTATGAATTTGGGGATTAAGTTTCCAATATTTGAAATTTGTAAGACACATTTAAACCATAGCATTAGGTAAATGGCTCATTTTAATGAGTAGAAACATTGTATAGTGCAGTGGTGCTTAAACTCAAGAGAGCATTAAATCATGGGGAAAGCTTGTCAAAATCCAGAGTCTGATCTGCACCCCTGATGCAGGAGTCTGGGATGAAAATGGAGAATTTGCATACCTAACAATTTCCTAGGTAATGTTGATGCTTCTGGTCAAGGGATCACTTTGAGAACCTTTCACACAGTAGAAAAACAGTGCATCAGCCAAGGAGATATGTGCTCTAGTCCGGTCTCACTCTCCCAAACATGTTGTGAGATCCCAAGCAAGTTTCTTAATTTTCCAGGGCCTCAGTCTTCTTACCTGTAAAACGGGGTAGACTGAACAGTCTCCAGGTTTTCCTCTGGCTCACATTCCTTCCCATTCAAATTCTAAGCTGCACACAACATGTGTGTAGTGTCTGTCCAAGAGGGCGGGGGGACCAACCACAGCCTCGGTGGGGGCAGCGTCCTTTCTTTGTGGTGACCCTCATTATATACATAGGCTTAGCTGCTTCCTTTGGTGGGGAAATCAGGGGAGAATCTTCCCCCGCTGTGTGTGCTCTGAAAGCACAGAGGTGAGAGCCCAGGGCCACTGACGGTGCACCCGCCAGACTTCGCTGCTCTCCTCATTCACGTGTCCTGAATGAGGTCATTATGGGCAAAGGGAGTGGAGCATGGAGTGATGGCAGCCACTGAGGCAGGGTGGAAATCTGTGAGTCAGCCTTCTGCTAAGAGCTGCAGGATTTGCACCGAGCAGAGCACTGGGTGTGAAAAGCAAAAGAGAGGGGAAACTTGCAAATGGGGATAAAAGATGCCAAATGGTACAGAGCGCTCCCTCCTGCCAGTGATGTTACTGCTGCATTTTGTCCAGCTGACTGAAAGAAACATCTTTGGATAAAACACACTGTGTAGATTGAACTTTGCAATATTGTTTTATTGTAGGCATTCCATTCATCCACCTGGCTGCAGAACCAGTTTTTATGGGATTTAAAGCTTCCATAAATTGGAGGAATGCTCTTTGAGAAAAATAATACAAAATTATAAATATAATATCAATTATAGGGCCTTAGAGGGGACAGCTGCAAATGAGATACTTTGAAGTTTTGTTTGATTAGCTTTGGTGTAAGCTAATCTACCTCTACCTCCACTCGTTCATTTATTTGGTTCATTCTGGCCACAAACACTTATTGAGCACCTACTAGATGCCAAATTCTGTGCTGCTGCTTCAGTCCATTGAGACTTTAACACCCACAGGGAATACGCAACTGAGAGAGAGTGAAGGAGTACTGTAGGCGAACTCAGGGGCTACACTTCACAAAAATAGGAGATTTGGAATTTAAAAAGAAGGAGAAGAAGAAGAGGAGAAAGAGGAGGAGAGGGGGAAGGAGGAAGAAAAAGAAGAGGAAAAAGAGTAACAACAACATAAAGCCATAAGTCAAAGAAGAGTGTAGGGTTGGATGATGTTTTTCAAACATTTTTGCCTGTGACTTATACTAAGAAATATACATCTACACAGTGACCAGCTAACGCTCCTCCCACAAGCCACACACAGATGACTAAAACAGAAGTTTCACAGAACAATATTTATCTTTTGTGAGGCATGCTGGTATTTTCATTTTTATTTATTTATTTATTTATTTATTTATTTATTTATTTATTTATTTATTTTTTGAGATGGAGTCTCACTCTGTCGCCCAGGCTGGAGTGCAGTGGGCGATCTCCACTCAGTGCAAGCTCTGTCCCCCGGGTTCATGCCATTCTCCTGCCTCAGCCTCCCGTGTAGCTGGGACTACAGGCACCCACCACCGTGCCCGGCTAATTTTTTGTATTTTTAGTAGAGACGGGGTTTCACAGTGTTAGCCAGGATGGTCTTGATCTCCTGACCTCGTGATCTGCCCGTCTCGGCCTCCCAAAGTGCTGGGACCACAGGTGTGAGCCACTGCTCCCAGCCTTCTTTTTTATTTCTATTTATTTATATTATTTTCTATATTTTTCACTTAAAGACATGCCAGTTGTGACCTACTGGATTGGTTTTCCTGCCCCAGTTGAACACAGACAGGAATAGAGGTCCTTCGTGTGTGCGTGTGGATTGTGCGTTACCGAAGGGTCACAGGAGACTGCACAGGAGGAGGGGACAACTCACGACAGCAGAGTGGGGGCCACAGAGCCAAGGGCAAGCACTGAGGCCCAGGAAGGAAGGATGGAAAAGATGGTGCTGAGAACCTGGAAGTTTAGTATTGAGAACAGAAAACGTACAGGCCATTGACTGAACATTCTTCTTGTTAATTACATATTTTGGGATTTTGAAGAAAAAGACAAAATGTGTAAGAAGCAGATTAAAATCAGAAACATGAGCAAGAGTAGGTGGTGGGAAGCTTAAATGTAAGGAAATAAACCGTTCCAGGATTTTTTTTTTTTTTTGAAGTCTTTTATTTCAAGGTCAGAAAAATGTCACAGAAGGAAAAAATTATTATTTCTTTAAAAAGAAAACTGAAATGTAAAAGATATGACAGAACTCTTGGGAGGTAGAGAGAGCGAGGAAGAAAAGTGAGTACAAAGCAGAGAGGAAGAATATTGTTGCAGAAAAACATTGGTTCTAATTCCCAATTTCTGCCACGCATTGATGATGGAGGTAAGTCATCTTCGGTGGAGTCTTTTTTTCTGAAAAACATGAGTAGATGTATGTAAAGTAACTAGGAGAAGGGAAAATACTGTACGAGCCTAAATTCCCATTCGTTAAGCAGCAGTAAGTCTAATGTGACTTCATAGGTTCTTAGGGATGTGTGAGGAGGATAAATACGTGAGACTATCTTTTAGATAAGAATCAAGAAGTAAAGCAAATGGCACATGATATGCAAAAAGTATGGAAAATTTGACAATTTAAGGTAAACATTTAATAGAAAACACAAAATTCAGACAGCAGGGGAAGGCTAAGGGAAGACTCCTTTCACTTCTTTTTCTTTCTCTCTTTTTAAATTTTTCTTCTTTCTTCCCTTTCTCCGTCAGACCCTCCTCCTTCTTCTTTCCCTTCCTTTTTTTCTTTCTTCTTGCTTCTCCTTTTTACATTTTTTTTTTGTTTTTCTTTTTTTTCTTTTTTTTTTTTTTGCAGTGGCACGATCTCAGCTCACTGCAACCTCCGCCTCCTGGGTTCAAGCAATTCTCCTGCCTCAGCCTCCTGAGTAGCTGGGACTACAGCCACTGGGCCGGGCCAATTTTTGTATTTTTGGTAGAGACGGGGTTTTGCCATGTTGGCCAGGCTGGTCTCAAACTCCTGACTTCTGGTGGTCCGCCTGCCTCAGCCTGGCAAAGTGCTGGGATTACAGGTGTGAGCCACCGCGCCTGGTCCTTTTTAAAAGTTTCAATCAATGTGTTCATGAGTGCTCCTTATCTGTCAATCATATGTGCACACTTAGAGCACACAGGTTACAGAAGACACAGTTTGGCCCGGAAGAGTGAGACACATTTGCAAAGTGCCATTTGAGTGCCCAAACTGAGGAGCACAGGTTTGTAGAAGGTAGAAGCCCGCCTTGCTAATAACTGAATGATAGGTTGGCTCTGAGTAACCAAGAAGCATGGACAGCGATCATTCCTGAAAAGGAAAGATAAAGGCTATGGAAGCACAATTCAGCTTTGAAGAATGGCAATGGTTTACATGAACAGAATTATAACATTTATGTTGGGAAGTTGTAGATTAAGCCAAAAGGAAAATTGTGACCAATTCTGTCTCTGGTGGTCTTCAGAATTCAGTGAAGACCCTCTGAGAAATTTTGAGTAGAATTTTAACTGGCATTGCCTTTTAAAATGGAGTTTTATTTGCCGGAAAGCAATGTAGAAGACAGATTGGAAGACTAGAAGACAGTCAGGGGCCCCAGAGGAAGCTAATGGTCTGAAATAACAGCTTAAGAACAAAGAACTGTGAATAGTTGCTCACCTCTGAAAAATTCTAGAAGGAATAGGTGATCATTGGGTTGAGGACAAAACAGAAGATGATAAACTTGGAAGATAATAAACTTAAAAATTACGCCTTTCTTATATGGTAAAAGGACTTTCTCCTAAAATGCAATAAACTTGAGATGACTGGGTATGCAAACAAACAAAAGTAGTTAGGGTTTTCATTCTGGTTTCTATAAATATCATCAATAACTCTCTTGCTAGTTTCCAATCTAAAATTTTCAAAATCATGGATTTTTTTTTTCTGCTGGTGAAATTAGTTTTTCTCTCTACTGTTTTAATTTTTAAATCAGTATCATTTCCCTAAATTTGTTTATTAAATGCTCTAATTTCTATGAGGGTTAACTTAAATGAAACCTGGGCTTACTTTTTTCTTACATAGTTGACAAAAAAATGGTCAAGGTTAGATCCCTGTTGCCTCAATAGATGAATTTATAATTTTAGTTCCTATTTTTCCATCTTACTCATCAAGTCCATAAATACATCATTAAAGACAGGTTGATGCCATAGTGGAATCCAGATACAATATTGTTATATCTTTCATTAATTGATTAGTCTTATTTTAAAAATGAATTTTTGGATTTACTTGTTTTTAGTGAAATATATAGCTCCCAGCAATCAGTTCTTCTTGTCAGAGTTTATTCATGTCAACTGTTAAGAATTCATTAGAAAATGTTGATTAAGATAAGGATTAAACCCACTACTCCACAGTTCTTAAAATTTGCCTTTTTTGCTTTCCTCCCTCCCCTCCGTCCCCCACATTTTTTTTGGAAAGAAAATGTCTTCTTATATTGTTCTGGTATCTCTCCCCTTCTCCACTATTTTTCAAAGACTGTTGACGTTGATTTTGTGATCATACCTCTAAAGCACTTTAAGCATCCAGGGATGTAATTTATTTGAGCCTGGAGATTTGAATGCAGTCAACATGTTTAGCTGCAATCATTGCTCCAAGCTTACTTAATGCTATTTATTCTGTCTATTCAAGGTTGATGATCATGATCCTGTAGTGAGTACATAAGTAAAGCAGGAGTTAAGCAGTGTTGCTTTCCTTAGAGTCTTCTACCCAGAATAATATTTAACCTATTAACAACCCTATGGCAGTGGAATGAACGGGCAACGGAAGCTTATGATAGACATCTGGGAGGTCTCTGTAGGGTAAGTGCTTGCTGGCTGAACATCAGGCCTCTTTTATCCTAAAGGAGATCCCAGGGGCTACAGCTCTTTCTTGTTTGTCTAACTATAAATATAAGTCATTGTAGTGTTGCCCTGTAGTAAATTCCACACACTGATAGGAACCTGTTTGGGCTTTAGCTTATCTTTTTCTGCATTTGTTTTGATTTCAGTATAGATTGTTAACTCCTTGAAAACACTCAGTCTTTCTTGGACCACTTTTCGTCACCCTAGTTCATAGCAACCCGTATTTGGCACTGACGATGGACACGCCTGTTATATTTTGATTAAATTATTTCTTAATGAAAATTCTAATAATTATTTTAAAAACTTGGACATTGGAGCTTTTTGGCCTAAAAAAACCTCTTTATATAGAAGCATATCTTTAGTTATTAACCTTTCCCTCCATTTTCCCTAATACACACAAACTCCTGTAAACATCTTGCAAATTTTGCTTGGCCAAACACCGTCGTAAGAGTTCAGTGGAAGTTTAGGGTCACATTTCTGTTATGTCTTTGGGAACTTGGGCAGTCTGGATTTGGAAGTCACAATTAATATGATGAACATTTAGTTTTTGGAAAGGTTTACTATATACTTCAGGTTCAATGGTAAAACTGGAGCACAAAGAGATAAGAGATGAGAGAATCACAGTGGAAAGAAAAAAAAATGACACACACACAAAACCAAACCTCAGAGGAGAGGCTCAGCCTGGTGTGTCATCACATTTGTCTTGCAGAAATGAATGGTTGAATAGATCCTAGAACTCGGGTCAGCAGGATCCACCTGCTGATGGAGCTCTGGCTGTTCTAGGGTGGGCCAGAGTGGGTGAGACACCTGCTCGTTTAAGTTCCAAAGGTTTCCTGAGTCATATTACAAACACATTCCTGAGGAATTGCATTGAGCTGCTTTTAAAGCAGTTTATATGCACTGCAGTAATGGGTAAACTAGCTATTTTGACACATTGTAAAAGAATGTTTTTGAAAAGAGAAACACTAGTGGTGAAAACAGAAAAATGATTGAGGGACGTTACATTGTAGCTGCACTCAGTGTTGATGTAGGTGTTTAAACAGCCAGTTCCCAACTCGCTATTTAAATACCTATATACTGAATTAGTTATTCACCAGGGAGAGATGTTGAAGAGAAGCAAAAATGATA
Source organism: Mandrillus leucophaeus (assembly GCF_000951045.1). Taxonomy (NCBI): domain Eukaryota; kingdom Metazoa; phylum Chordata; class Mammalia; order Primates; family Cercopithecidae; genus Mandrillus; species Mandrillus leucophaeus. The sequence continues at coordinate 4,231,992 of NW_012100765.1, read as the reverse complement.
CAATTAAGTTACAAATATAGGAGATACAGTCCAAAATATCCCAACTGTCCTCTTTTTCTTCTTTAACGAGTGTCATTATATTTTGATGTGTTTAATAATACAGCAGAGGTTAAATGAAACATGAAAAAGGGATGTACATTAAAATTGAGATAACTCTTCCTTCAGTGAAGTGGAACCCAGCAGATGTAGCAGCACACTGTAATTGCTGCCTGTTTCCTGTCAGTCTGATTAAGTTGCATTGTCCCAGCTCCAAGTGTAAGAATCAGTGGCTTCCCATAGGGCACAGCATGGGATGACGGGCTGAGACAGAGGCATAACTACATGCACCTCCTGCTTCTCCTGGTAATAGTGTAGACATACAATATACATTGATGACATATAAAGTCAATAGGCTGTGTAGTGCATTAGGAGCACACAATAATCTATCTTCTCAGAGTTACATCCCAGGAAAGCCAAATCCACAATAACACCCTGAAATCTAAGGCTCAGTGGACTAACCTGCTAAGTCCAGAGTCAGTGACTTGAACATTCATTTTTTTAAAAGAAACACATAGACTTAAATGTAATCTACATTTGGCCAGACCTGAAATCTGCCTATTGCTTTTCATTTCCCCCACACCCGACACCAACTGTGTACTGTGTTTTCTAAATCAGCCAGTCAATCGACAAGTATTTATTGGGCACAAAAAGAAGTCCAACATTGCGCTCAGATTTGTAGGGGATAGATACCAAACAGTTTATGATCCACTTGGGAAGACAGCACTAACGTAACATGAAACAATTAGAGCACTATTAAGAGATACACTGTGTGAGCAAGAGTTCAGAGAAGGGACAGCTTGGTGTAGCCTGGAGTCCTGTGAAAGGGGCTTCTTGTGGATAGAGCTTGAACTAGGCCTTGAAGAATAGGTGGAGTTTACGTAAGGTGTGGGGCAGAGGGAAGCCATCCCAAGCTGTGAAATCATGGTGACTAAAAGTGTCCAGGTTGAAAAAAGCTTGGGAGACCTTAAAGAGGTAGGTCTAACTGGAGTGGCTGATGTACAAATAAAGTTAAATAAGGATTTATTGTGGGATATTCCAATAAAGGTACCACCTTGCAGTGATCTTTCACCTTAAGAAATATAATGATAGCTATCAGTAGAAGCTCTCCATTGATTTAGTCTCACTGACGAAGTCTCTGAGGATGAAGACAATGTGCATTTTTGTATTTAATTTAAGAAAAGGCATTGGTGGCCAGGCGGGGTTTACACCTGTAAATCCCAGCACTTTGGGAGGCCGAGGCAGGCAGATCACGAGGTCAGGAGTTCAAGACCAGCCTGACCAACATGGTGAAACCCCGTCTTTACTGAAAATACAAAAATTAGCCAGCTGTGGTGGCACGTGCCGTAATCCCAGCTACTCAGGAGGCTGAGGCAGGAGAATCACTTGAATCCAGGAGTTACAGTTTGCAATGAGCCGAGATCACACCATTGCACTCCAGCCTGGGCAACAGAGCAAGAATAAAAATAAATAAATAAATAAATAAAAGGCATTGGTGGCAATAGAAGGGGTTGAAAAGTAGGAAGAAAGTAATCTTTTGATTTGGATATTTGGTTCACATGAACTGATCTAATTTTTTTTTTCTGATTGTTTTAGAGAGATGTGTTGATCTCGCGTACGTAGAGCCAACACTGACATACAGCGAGTAAATCAAAATATGCTAACTCACATGACTGTAAACACTTTGGACTCCTCACCTAAAAGAGGATAAAAGGACATTTAGTTCTCAAACCTCCCCTCAGTGTACTTCCTTACTAAGGCTGGGAGAGGAGATAAAAACTATATATAAATGATTCTAATACCATCTAGATTAAGGACTAAGAGGACAGTGACTAAGGAAATTCAGAGGAGAGAGATGACATCCAGCTACCAGCAATCAGTGCATACAATTCCTTGTCTGCATGTTTAAGTTTGACTTTGATCTCATGTCTTAGGTAGTATACTTTAGTTGGGGGCCCTGCAATCAATTCCTGGATGTCAATGGAGATTCGACTTACTAACTTGAAATCTAATGAGAAAATTTTAGGTCTTGGAAAAAGAAAAAAAAATCAGCCATTCAATTGATTATTAAGTCTGTATAAGACCTTGAAATAACTTTGAAATAATTGTGGCCCTTTAGATGTCTAGAAAAGAAATACTTCCTTTGACTTGTTGTGTAAATGAAGTGACTGAATTGAAATTGAATTAAGTAGAGTCATGTGTATGGAAGTTCAGATGGAAGGGATTTAGATGTGCTTAATGCTGATAACCAGTTTCCCTGAGTCTCACTGTTTTTCCAGCTCATCCTCCTCCAGTGTGACTGGAGGAATTCCAGGGACTCTTCAATAATTTCCAACTCTGCACTCTCAAGAGAGTTCACCTGTGCTTGCGAATGCAATGCCACTGCCTTCCATGTGGCACCTGCTTGGTGCCAGCTCTTGGCATTGACCTTGTGGTCCTCTTTCTTCAGCACGCTGCTTAGAAGTGGCCTGATCTGATGGCCATGGTCAGCTGACAGGATCAGAGTATTAGTCCGTTCTCATGCTGCTTATAAAGACATACCCAAGACTGGGTAATTTATAAAGGAAAGAGGTTTAATTGACTCAGAGTTAGGTTAGGCATGGCTGGGGAAGCCTCAGGAAACTTACAATCATGACAGAAGGGGAAGCAAACATGTCCTTCTTCCCATGGTGGCAGAAGAGAGAAGTAATGAGCAAAAGGACAAACATGATGTGAGTTTACTCTTTCTTTAGTATAACGTACCTTTCTAAGTTATACTAGATGCTTCCTAAATAGATGCATGACAGAACAAAAGACTCTACTGTCCCTATAAATCATACCTGCTGTTTTTAAAACCATGCTCTCTTCTTACATGAAGTAAGGCTAACATTAGGAGAGTGTAGGTATTTGAAATTTCACTTGCTTAAGAGAAAAACACAAAAGCATAATAAAAAGTGATGATGCTTTGTGTGTGTAGCAGTGCTGACACTTCTTTGCATTATCTATGAAGCAAGTTGAGCATTATTTTATTCTTTTGGATAATTCAGTGTCATTGATGTAACTACCTTATGACTCCATTCTCACCACTGAAAAAGTGTGGGTGATGTTAAAGTGTTGGAAATCTGGGGGAAAAGATGACAACATGCTGGGACTATAATCATGAAGAGCCTTATATCTTGACTTTAGGAAAATAAATTTTAAAAAGCTAAAGAAACAATAAATACTACACCTTGGCCAAAGTTTCTAAAAGAGGGACTATTAACAGGCAAGTGGATTTTAAAAGGGAAATCCTGACGATAAGTAAAAATTGCTTTAAATGAAAAGTTGAGAGCCTTTAAAGACAGAAAGTGAGGTCATTTTGAGATCAGCTGGAGTCATGAAGACCTGGATGAAGTTCTTGCTTTCTCTTCTACTCCTGAGGTTACCTTAGTGCAGGGTTTCTCAGGCATGGTCCTAGTGACATTTGGGCCAGATAATTCTTTGTTGTGGGTGGCTTTCCTATGCATTATAGGATGTTTAGCAGCATGATTGGCCTCTCTCCACTACAGGCCAGAAGCACCCCACTCCCCAGTTATGATAAACACAAACATTTCCGAACATTGCCAAATGTCTCTTAGGAGCTGGGGGATAAAAATCACCTGGTTGAGAATCACCACTTTAAGCAAATTACTCAAAAAATGTATTTTTAAATACAGAACTATTCTTCAGCAATTATGCTTACAACTAGAGAAAACATTATAGCTAGGGAACTAAAACTAATAATTAGGAAAAGGGTAGATCGATCTCATTAAATTGTTTCATGTTTCTTACAGATTAAAGAATTTTACATAAAATCTCCATATCAGCTGGTAATCTTTGTAAAATGATAGAGAGTTTTGCAAGCTATGGCATGGTGGGATTGATAAACATTCCTGGCAAAATTACAGAGTGTATCATTACAGAGGTGACTTAATTTAGAAAAAAAAGTATAATTGTAGGAGCTAAGATGGGTTTACAAGAACTAAGCAAGGCAAACAACCTAGATGTTTTTTCTTTTATTTTGCATAGATTATTAATTTGGGAAGTACTCAGACACCAAATGGGTGTACTGCAATATAATTCTGTTGTTAACCACCTGGAGTTAGTGTCAGACTCACAAGTAAAGGGTTCAATCTTTCACAAGATTATTCTCACTTCAGATGCCAGTTCTCAATGGGGTCTCCTGGGCCACCCGTACTTCTGATAAACTGGCTACTAGTCCGGGAGGTCACCATGATCCCACTCAGGGATCAATAGAACAATTCACAAAACTCAGGAAAGCACTATACTTATGATTAGTTTTATTATAAAGGATATACCTAGGACAAAATCTGGGAGGGACCACAGAACTTCCACACCCTCTGCATGGAGTAGGCCTATCACTCCTGGTAAATCAATGTGTTTACTGACCAGGAGCCTCCACTGGGCTTTGGTTTTTATTGGGCTTTCATTAGATAGGCATGATTAATTAAATCATGGGCCATGGGACTGAACTCAATCTCCAGTCCCCCTCCCCTCCCTGGAGGTCAGGCAAGTCAAAAATCTCAATTCTCTAATCACATGACCAGCCACCATCCTGAAGCTATCTAGGGTCTCACCGTGAGTCACCTCATTAGCATAACAGAGCTATTCCTATCATTCAGGAAATTCCAAGGGTTTTCAAAGCTCCCTGTCAAGAACCTGGGATGAAGACCAGACGCATCCTTTATTATAACACAGGTAGATTTAAGGAGAATTTTAAAAATCTAGGTTCTCTTTACTTTAGTAACATAGTTGATTGAGTGTTTCTACCTTTGTGGAAAATACATAAAATGTTGACTACATAAGAGGATGGTCAGTGAAATTTATAGTTAGTGAATCATTATATCCAAAGGTTTTTAATTAATGGATTAACCTGGAGGAATAAAATTAAACTATGAGTTAATAGCTAATATTTTGGCAAACCAAATAAAAATTCAAAAGCATTTCACGCTTAAAAAGAAGTACGAAGACAGATATCTTCAGAGTCACCAAAGATTCGGTCTTCATCTCTTTCTTCTCCACCATCTTTCTTTTCATTCTCAAAATTACTTCATTATCCAGAATAACTACTGGAGCCTCAACCATAACATTTACATTCTAGGAAGGAGGAAGAAAGAAGGAAAAGGGAGAAATGGGTATCCCTCTCACCTGCTTTAGTTCCCATTAAACAGCCTTTCCTGAAGTATCCACAAACTTTCCATTGTAACTCATGGCCTTGAACTTAGTCATTTAGCTGTAAGAGAGGTTAGGAAATGTAATTTTTTTTTTTTTTTTGACTGAGCACAAGGCTGTTCTCCCTCCAAAAGCAAACAAACAAACAAACAAACAAACAAACACATAATCTTAAAATGGTTGAAAAGGGATAAAAACTAACAAAGTGAAATTTAGAAAATAAATAAAGATAAATAAATCATCATGATTTTATATTGGAATGAGTTAAAAATTTAACAAACACAATTTTAAGTATAAATGCAAAAATATGCTAAATACAGTACTAGTAAATTAATATAGTAATGTAAAGGAATTATAATTATCAGAGTAGGAATTATTTTAAAAATGCAAAGGTGGTTTAATATCTAATTCCAATTTGTCACTTCTCTGCTCAAAATTCAGTTACATTGGGTCCTCTCTTGACATAGGCAATTTTTTTTGTTCTCATTCTTCAAAATTATAAGCAATGCTGCAATGATACAAACAGTGCCACAATAAACATCTGTCTATATCTTTTGGAACAATTTATAGTTATAATTCTTGAAAATAAAATTGGTAAGTTGAAGTGCAGGCATATTTTTTACTTTGTTAAATCTGGCTATTTGCCCTTCAAAAAGACAGTGTCAGTTCACAATCTCTCAGCATTGTGTGAGTGCTTGCTTTTCTATAATGTTACCTAACCCTGACTATTATCATGTTTAAAAAGATCTTTCATAATGAAATAATGAAAGAAAAGTGATAGTTCATTGTGGTTTCAATTAGTATTTCTTTTTCATTTTTTTTCTTGAGACGGAGTCTCACTCTGTCTCCCAGGCTGGAGTGCAGTGGTGCGATCTTGGCTCACTGCAACCTCTGCCTCTTGGGTTCAAGTGATTCTCCTGCCTCAACCTCCCAAGTAGCTGGGATTACAGGCACCCGCTACCGCGCCTGGCTATTTTTTTTTTTTTTTTCGTATTTTTAGTAGAGACATGCTTTCACTGTATTGGCCAGGCTGGTTCAAACTCCTGACCTCAGGTAAACTGCCCGCCTCAGCCTCCCAAAGTGCTGGAATTACAGGCATGAGCCACCAGACCTGGCCTGCTATTTTATTAGGAGTAGAATTATCATCTTTCAAATGCTTATTTGCTGTTTTTTTTTTTTTTTTCTTTTCCATTGATCACATCTTCTTGTCCACCCCCACTCCTTTCATATCTTTCTCTTGTTGATTTGGGGAAATACTTTCTATACTAAATACTTTTTCCTGTTATTTACCTTTGAACATATAGAGCATCTTTTTCTATAGGGAAGCTTTAAAAATTTTAGTTTTAAAATTTATTCCATTTTTTTCTTTTTTTCTTTGTGGCAACTAGTCTTAGAATCATGCTACAGAAAGGCATCACTACAATCAGATTAGAATACGTGTTTAAATGGTTACTTCCAAAAAAAATTTAAATGCTTAATCCATTTGAATTCTGCCTTTTTGAGTGGTATGAGATGGCTTTCCCCCATAAATATTTAGGCATTTTCCTAATGCTTACTGAAAATTCCATCTTTATAATATATTAAAGTCACATTTACATCTAGAAGTAAATTTTAGCATAAACATTTTAGGACCTATATGAAGAAAATTATAAAAATTAACTCAAGACCAATTAGTACAACTTGAAAAAATGGAGAGTTATTGCATATTTTGATACTGGAAAGATCAATATTATGTGAGCTTCCATTCTTCCCAATTCATGTATAGCTTAAATGCCACTCCAAGAAAAGCCCAGTAGAATATTTTTGGAACATAACAAAATGATTTGAAATTTCATCTGAAATAATTAACCAAACCAAGGAGAAATAGGAAAAGAAAGACTTACGAAGGGAAGTTAATTCATGGCATATAAAAATACAAAGGTAGAATAAATAAAATATAGTAAGGTGATCTGTGCAAAAGGAGACAGGCATGCGGACAGAATAAAAAGTCAAGAAATATAGTGGTTTCTGGGGGCTACAGGTTGGCGAGATGTTGGTTATTGTTTAATAAAAAAGAAAAGCAAAGAGAAGCCAAGAAATAGATTCTAGTATTAGTAATTGGTAAAAGAGCATTTCAAACCAGGAAATGCATAAAAATAAGAATTATTTATTTTTTAAAAAATGAGGGGCCTGAAATATCGTGATCCACTAACTTTGGTAAAAATGTAGTTAGATGTTTACACCATACACATGGATAGCTTAGAGAGCTAAATATAAAACAATACAAAAACAACAATAAGTTAGAAAAAAACTATAGGTGAGTGTGTATGTGGTATTATCAAATAAATGGCCTTTCTAAACTTTCAGATAAATAAAATTATGAAAGAAGATTTCCCTATATTGCATTATATAAACTGTAATACTTTCATACATCAAAATACCTTATACCAAAAATGCAAAGCAGATTACCAGCTGTTAATGATATTATGGCTGGGTGTGGTGGCTCATGCCTGTAATCCCAGCACTTTGGGAGGCCAAGGCAGGTGGATCACGAGGTCAGGAGATCGAGACCATCCTGGCTAACACGGTGAAAACCCGTCTCTACTAAAAAAATACACACACAAAAAAATTAGCCAGGCATGGTGGCGGGTGCCTTTAGTCCCAGCTACTGCGGAGTCCATCCCCCCCCAAAAAAAACTTTAAAGATTAATAATTAAATGATACCCAATCAACTGAAAACTGGGCAAAAGAAGTGGCAGGAAATATATAAAAAAGGAAGATAAACAACCAATAAAGACAAAAAAATGTCTTCCTCCCTACTAATCAAAGAAATTCAGCTTAATACAATAGCAGTAATTTTTATCCCCCAATTTTGCAGAGACTAAGACATGATAATGGCCATTGTTTGCAAAGATGAGATGAAAAACAAACACAGGTATACTGCCAGTGGCATATACTTCAAAAGCTTTAAATATTTTTTTTTCCATTTCTACTTGGTAATTCTACCTTTAGCAAATTATTTTAAACAAATAATCAAATGTGTGTGTGTGTGTATGTATATATATGGCTCACTATAGTACTGTTTTTAAAATTTATTATGAGCTATTTATTACATACAAAAGGCATGAAGATTAATGCCGTGAGCATCCATGTACCCAAGTGATATAGTTTGACTGTGTCCCCACTCAAAATCTCATCTTGAATTGTAATAATCCCCATGTGCCAAGGGCGGGACCATGTGGAGATAATTGAATCATGGAGTGGTTTCCCCCATACTGTTCTTATGATAGTGAGTTCTCACGAGATCTGATGGTTTTATAAGGGGCTTCTCCCTTTGTGCAAGCTCTCATTCTTCTTTCTGCCACCATGTGAAGAAGGACATGTTGACTTCCCCTTCTGCCATGATTGTCAGTTTCCTGAGGCCTCCCCAGCCATGCTGAACTATAAGTCAATTAAACCTCTTTCCTTTGTAAATAACCCAATCTTGGGTTTGTCTTTATTAGAGGCATGAGAGTGAACTAATACGCCAACATCCAGAGAAAGAAATAAATCATTATTGACAGAGATATACGCTTTATTCGTCTTTCCCCCAATGTCTTTACTTCTTCACCTCCAGAGATGAATGTGGTGTTCATGATGTGGAATTATTTGTTACAAACTTCCTATGTGTCCAAGTTTGAGGAAATTAATTAAATAAATTATGATACCTTTAAGTGGTGAAATATCATTTATTAAATTAATGAATTAAATATTTTTATTACAATTATAATACATATACATTATTAGACATTTAGAAAAATAGTCTTGAAATGAAACTAAAAAACTAATGATTCCTCCAACCAGATGTAACCATTTTAGCTTTTGTGCCATCTAATCTTTTACAATAAGTATAATTACATATTATTTAAAAAGTAAAGCATGCTGTATATACAGTTTTATAATTTTCTTTTTCTCTTAATTCATTGATACAACATTTTTATGTTATAAAATATTATTTTAAAAACAATTTAGCAGCTGCATTGTACTTCATTGTTTAGGTAAATATTTACTCTTGATATTTTTGTATTATGTCAATTATATATTATTATAAATGAAACTGCTATAAACTTCTTTGTAGCTAAATATTTGCTATACAACGATAACTATTTATTAGGTAAATTTCTAGCAGTGCAATATTTTGCTTTAAAATTCTAACCAAAAGCATCATTCTTTGCAGAATATTTAATGACGTTATATATTGCTAAGTGAAAAAAATTGACTACTAAGCAATATATGTAGCATATTTGCAAATGTTAAAAGATGTATGCAAAGAGATGGGGGTGAGCTATTTTTATTTACATCTTTATGCTTTTCTGAACTGTCCAATTTTTCTACAGCAAGTATAAATTACCTTATTGATCAGAAACAAAATAATAGTTTTTAAAATAATTCAATAAATATTGAATAAACCTAACAAATACCAGGGTTCCCAGAATAGTAGCTTTACAATTGTCCTTGTGAGAAAAACCTGAAGGTCTTAGTGAACCACAGGCTCAAAGTCAGCAAGGTACTGAAGCTGTTTAAGAATAAAATGCTAGATTACATTGTTAAGAACAAAATGAAATAAGAGTACTTCCACAGCCTAAGTCTGTGAGACTATAAAAGCCACACTGTATTCTGTAGAGATGATATAGTGTCTTCACATAAGTGGGACCAAGTTGCTTAAGGGGATCAGAAGCTGGTATAAATTACCAGGCCCAGCCATCCAGAAAGGCACCAGGAATTGATTATATTGTATGTCAACAAAAATCTACCGTTACTGGGGATGTATGAAAATAATTTTTTTTCATTAGGCTTCTAACCCCCTTCTTGGCAGCTTTCTCTTTTGAGAGTGAAAGTAACTAATAGTCTGAGTCTCTGTGTTGAAGGAGGAATGACAAACTCAAGCTGAATCAAGGCTATCATTTCACTCCAAAGGAATAGAATCTGGGGAATGGGAAATTCAGACTTTGAAGAGGATGGTTAGGGAAAGGCAAGTGACAGCACCATGATTGCAGTTGATATGCTGTTTCAGAACAGGCATTGGGAGAGAACTCAGTCCCCAGCAAGAATAGGTTAACCTTTCAGGGAATGGCAGGAATCTAGTACTGTAGTCACACTTGAACACAGCAAGGTTTACACTGCACAAAAATAAATGTCTACACCTAGGACCCGGCCTATACAAGTGTCATGGTGATAATCAAGATGACCAAGAAATGAAAAATATCTGTATTTTTTTTTTTACTAAACTAAATTTTTATTTTGAGTCAGCATTCTGCCAAGTGCCAGAAAACCTAATCTGGTTAATCTCTGCTAATTGGATGACATCAACATTTTCCTCCTCATTTTGGGTCTATTCATAGACACTTTGGGGCCCTGTTTCTCTCCCATGCTCTGTGGCAAGGACCTGCTTGGTCCTGTATACTCCTTCTCCTTGGGATAGAGCCTGGCTCTGGTAGCAGTCTCATGGTTGGTGTTCATTTTCCAGGCTCTGGAATCACGATTGACCCCTGAATTCCTCACCCTCTGTTGCTCCTAATGATGGATTCTTCTCCTCCAGTTGTCCATCCAATGTTGGACCCTTGGGAATTCCCATGTCAGATCCCAGCTGAGTCCCGATCCTCTCTCCCTATCTACAATGGGTGGGCACCAGTGAATCAACACGTCTTCCTTAACAGGAACAATTGGTCTATTGCTGTCTTATTCTTATATTAGAACATCATATGTAGAATAGTATTGTTCTAATATAATAATATAATATGTAGAATATTATAATTTTTATAATAGAACAACATTGACATTCTATATTGTACTGGGCAAAACCACAAAATCTGATTTCCTCCTTTGATTTCAAAAGTTCAGTAACCTAATTGCATAAAGAATTCAATAGAAATATAATTTCTTTATTAATCTTTCTTGAAGTGATATAAATTATTCTGAAGCAAAAGGAAAGATAGAATGTAAAATTGGGACATCCTTCTGGTATTGTTATAATCAAAAGAAAATTCAGAAATACATGCAAAATAAAGTCACCTGAAAAGTGCAGCAAATAATCCAATTCTTTAAGGAGCAGACAAACTGTGAGAACAGATGAACAAACCAGAGACTTACAATGTCTATCAACTTTTCAAATAAGCAGACCAAATTACTGGCAGATGCAATTTGTGTCATATTAGAAAAGGGTGAGTTGACCAGGAATGTATCCCAAAGAACAGTAACAGTTATTGTAATGAAGGAGAAATGATGTGACGTAAATAATAGAAAATTGGTACTACCACTTAATATGAATTTGAGTTTGGTAGCATTTTTTGACAATATGAGAAAGACACACACAGAAAGAGAGAAATAGGGAGATTATCTATCTATTTATCTATCTATCTATCTATCTATCTATCTATCTATCTATCTATCTATCTGTTTAGAGTCTCTCTCTCTGTCTCTCTTTCTCACCTATTGAGATACTAAAACAGAACCTGTCCATAGGGGTGGTTTAATGAGTGTTTGTTGAATGAACACAATGAAGCTAATGTAAACCCCACGTGCTCCAAATGAAACTTACAGGAGAGTCCCCCTTTAAACATGTTAAGTTCATTTAAACATATCTTTCTTTGAAAGCAAACCACCTTTATTGCATGCAGGAACTTCTTAGGTCCCATTTGCAGTTTTGGTCCTCAGCTGGGATGCGCTCGCTGGCCCAGTCTGATGCTTATGACTGGTTCCGATTAGCTAGTCCTCATATTGCTCTGGCTGTTAATAACTGTACTGTGAAGTGCATCTCTGCATCTTTATCAACCAAAAGAGGGCTCTGATGTGGAGGCAGAGTAAATCAGTGAGTGAGAGATGGACACTGAGTTGATGGTATTGGAAAAACTGCCTAGCTATTTGCGGGAAAAATCAGATTTTTAACTCACAATGCAATAAAGTACAGAAGCAATAAAGAGTTAAATGTGAAAACAAACAAGCAAAAAAGCTCATAAAAATGCAAGTAGAAAAAAAATAGGTGAATACATGATTTTCTGGAGAGCAACATAAAAGAAAAAATTTTAAAATACTTGATACATTTATCTAAATAAATCTTTAACATTTTTATGTATCAAAAATCATGAATAACATTAGCAAAAAGTAAAATGGGAAAAAAAATGCCACAGTTACAACAAAGGGCTGATACATGGGGTTTATATAAATAGAATTAAAAAAATTAAGGCCTCAATAGAAAAACAGGCAAAGGACAGTAATAGATAGTCCACAAAAGAGAAAATGGCTAATGAACATCTGGAAAAGCTGTTCCACGGCAGTAGCCCTCCAAAAATACAAATAAAACAACAAAATCTTTTCTTTAGCCTATCAAATTAGAAAAGGTTTTTTTTTTTTTTTTTTTGTGGCTGTGGTATCAGTCACTACTGCTAGAAGCATTAGGAGAGAACAGCTCTCTTCATCTATTGCTGCTTGGACTGTAAACTGCTAAAATCAATTTGACAATATATTTCAAAAGCATTAGAAGTACTATATGAACCTAGTAATTCTTGTTATGGAAGTCTATCTTAACGAAATAATCTTAAACTCAAAGATTTATGCACACAGATTTTCATTTAGCATAATTTCCAATAGCAAAAACTAAGGCCCACAGACATTCAACAATAGAGAATTGTGTTGTATTGGTATGATCTAAAATTAGACAGTCACTAAAAATGTTACAGATCCTTTTTAGTTACATGGGAGAAAATAAATATAAAAACAAGAATGCACAATTTTATACTCCATAGGTTCATACCAAGGCTAAAAAAATAAAGGGTAAAAAGACTGGAAGAAATGATCAAAATATTGAAAGTGGTTAACTCTCACTGGTGAGAATAAGGCTGTTCTCATTTGCTTCTTTATAGCTTGTTTTCTCATGTTATACTAAGTTGTCCACAATGAGCATGTATTACTTTCATAATACATGGAATTCAGGAAAAGAAAATCATTATTTTCAAAGAAAATCTCCAGAAGTAATCTTGCCTTTACCTGGTAGAAAACATCAGAGGAAAACATTTTGATGAATTGTTTCATAGTACTTTTTAAGGCAAGATTTCACAGTTCTATTCAAACATAAGCCCCGAAGTAATAAGTAATTTTTGGCAGGGCAATAGTAAACAGTAACTAGGCAAAAATTGTTTCTTAAAAAATGATTACAATATCTCTATTAAAAAACACTAAAAAAAAATATAGTTGTTCAGGGTTTAAGTAAGAACATAGACATTTCTGTTTTACTTACACCTTCATTATTAACGGACTTAAAAATTATACACGGGGTATTTTGCTTCAGCCTTAATTTCTTGTTGTTTCTGAAAGTGTTGTTGATTGATCTCGAGATCCGGAAGACTTTTGATGTGGGGATAACTTTCCATAACCATTCTCCTCCACCTTCCCAGACTTCATTGCTTGCTTTTATAACTGTCTGTCCTTTCAAGGAAGTAACTGCAGATTCACATACTTGTGAGAATCCAAGTCTATCCCCCAGAGCCAGCCCCAGACAAAATTGCTGAAGAGCTGAAGTTAGTGGTGCTCCCTTTCCTGCTCTCAAATGCTTTAATTAAATGAAACATGGCTAAGTCTGTTGTGTATCTACTACACATCAGGCATTCTGTTAAGGACTTTCACCCATACTCTTAGATTTTATCATCACAAGCGTCTTGCAAGGGCTTATTTGTCTCATTTTACAGATGAGGACTCCGAAGCCCAGAGAGGTTAAGAAAGTTGCCCTTGGTCACACAGCTAGGCAGAGTCACCATTCAAATTCATAGCCAGGTCTTGTCTCACTTGAAAGCTGTGCTTGCTCTCATTGAGTGGGATCAGTACTTTGCAATAGCCTTTCCATGCCTTTTAAACTCAATCATACAGACAGTTTGTCTGCTTTCCAACTAAAATTCAAATTGTCCTTCATTTGAAATGGTCTAAAGCTTTTCGGTTTTCTCCTCAAATAATAGAAGCTTCCAAAAGAAAATGGACATCTGCCTAATTATATCTAGCAGCTCTATCAGTTTAAATAGAACCTTATTAAAGGAATTTGAGCACTTTTCAGTTTTCTCAAATTGTCACACCTTTCCCCAAACCGCATCATAGATAACAAGAAGATTCACGGACTTGTCTTTCTTTGGGCTTAACCTAATTTCCCCACTAATCTAAAGATCCCCCCGAAGTTAATTAATTTCTCAGATTCCCTTGGTAACTAATCGAGAGTTTAGAACACTAATTCTCAAGGAATTCTTGACTCTTTAATCAATTCTAATTCTGTCCTAAGTAGCTATATGCCCTCAGGCAATTTACTTTGGGCCTCTGAGATACAAATTTCTAATCTGTAAAAATCCGAATTAAAAATATCGCCCTTCCTCTTGGGTTGTGGGTAGAATTCGACGAGATAACGTAAGTAAAGTTCTTGATACTTGGGGGGTGGGGACGGGAGGGCTCAGCAAGGCGCACCTTATTTGACGCGTGCCTCTCCTTTACATATTCATGTGTCCTCTAGTTAAAGACCAGTGTGTCATACTAAGGGTTTTCTTTTTCTTTTTCTCCAGGACACATTATATTTCCTATTCCTTAACTCTGTTCTAAGAGACCTTGTTTGTCAGTCATGTACTTACGCAACTTCTCCATTCCACATTACGTTGAAGAACAAGACCTAACAGGATTTGGATAAAGCCAGTAACAGAACACTCTTTCATCTCCCTATCCACTTCCCCTTTCCCCTCCCCCAAAAACCAAAACCAAAACCAGAAAAACCTTACAAAGCAGGGGGAAAAAGAACCTAGTGTGACAGAGAAAACCCAAAAGTTATCAATTCAG
>NW_012100765.1:4213174-4215857 GCF_000951045.1 Mandrillus leucophaeus | reverse complement strand
AAAAAAAATATAGTTGTTCAGGGTTTAAGTAAGAACATAGACATTTCTGTTTTACTTACACCTTCATTATTAACGGACTTAAAAATTATACACGGGGTATTTTGCTTCAGCCTTAATTTCTTGTTGTTTCTGAAAGTGTTGTTGATTGATCTCGAGATCCGGAAGACTTTTGATGTGGGGATAACTTTCCATAACCATTCTCCTCCACCTTCCCAGACTTCATTGCTTGCTTTTATAACTGTCTGTCCTTTCAAGGAAGTAACTGCAGATTCACATACTTGTGAGAATCCAAGTCTATCCCCCAGAGCCAGCCCCAGACAAAATTGCTGAAGAGCTGAAGTTAGTGGTGCTCCCTTTCCTGCTCTCAAATGCTTTAATTAAATGAAACATGGCTAAGTCTGTTGTGTATCTACTACACATCAGGCATTCTGTTAAGGACTTTCACCCATACTCTTAGATTTTATCATCACAAGCGTCTTGCAAGGGCTTATTTGTCTCATTTTACAGATGAGGACTCCGAAGCCCAGAGAGGTTAAGAAAGTTGCCCTTGGTCACACAGCTAGGCAGAGTCACCATTCAAATTCATAGCCAGGTCTTGTCTCACTTGAAAGCTGTGCTTGCTCTCATTGAGTGGGATCAGTACTTTGCAATAGCCTTTCCATGCCTTTTAAACTCAATCATACAGACAGTTTGTCTGCTTTCCAACTAAAATTCAAATTGTCCTTCATTTGAAATGGTCTAAAGCTTTTCGGTTTTCTCCTCAAATAATAGAAGCTTCCAAAAGAAAATGGACATCTGCCTAATTATATCTAGCAGCTCTATCAGTTTAAATAGAACCTTATTAAAGGAATTTGAGCACTTTTCAGTTTTCTCAAATTGTCACACCTTTCCCCAAACCGCATCATAGATAACAAGAAGATTCACGGACTTGTCTTTCTTTGGGCTTAACCTAATTTCCCCACTAATCTAAAGATCCCCCCGAAGTTAATTAATTTCTCAGATTCCCTTGGTAACTAATCGAGAGTTTAGAACACTAATTCTCAAGGAATTCTTGACTCTTTAATCAATTCTAATTCTGTCCTAAGTAGCTATATGCCCTCAGGCAATTTACTTTGGGCCTCTGAGATACAAATTTCTAATCTGTAAAAATCCGAATTAAAAATATCGCCCTTCCTCTTGGGTTGTGGGTAGAATTCGACGAGATAACGTAAGTAAAGTTCTTGATACTTGGGGGGTGGGGACGGGAGGGCTCAGCAAGGCGCACCTTATTTGACGCGTGCCTCTCCTTTACATATTCATGTGTCCTCTAGTTAAAGACCAGTGTGTCATACTAAGGGTTTTCTTTTTCTTTTTCTCCAGGACACATTATATTTCCTATTCCTTAACTCTGTTCTAAGAGACCTTGTTTGTCAGTCATGTACTTACGCAACTTCTCCATTCCACATTACGTTGAAGAACAAGACCTAACAGGATTTGGATAAAGCCAGTAACAGAACACTCTTTCATCTCCCTATCCACTTCCCCCTTCCCCTCCCCCAAAAACCAAAACCAAAACCAGAAAAACCTTACAAAGCAGGGGGAAAAAGAACCTAGTGTGACAGAGAAAACCCAAAAGTTATCAATTCAGCAATCTTCATTTAATGTCAAAAAAAGAGAACATCTAAAGGGTAGCTTGCAAGTAAGAATAAAAGAGGGTTTTCATGACCAACTTTTTCCATCCTCCATTATCCCTCAGCAGCAACTTTTGGTGTCTCTGGTACGAGGCAAGGTGTCGAGGGGGACCGTATTAACCCCCTGGGAATGCCTGGCCAATAATTAACATCTTGGATCCGAGAACCAATACAATGAGCTGGGGGAACGGAATCTTTCCCCACCAGTAATAGGTAATGGAAACGCTTTCGCTGATTTGATTATAAGGAATTACTCTTGGTGATTAAAACCGCAGCTGGGTTAAAATCCTAAAGCTGGGGACAGCTGAAGCACCCACTTCACGACTTAACGTTTCAGGAATATGAATTCCATGTTCAGAAAATTTCCCCACACTCTTCTTCGCGCGCACATTCACTGATTCAGAAAATGCCAGGAGCTCCGGGGGTGTGATGTTCCCGGTGGGTAATGTCCCCCGCCCCTGCCCCGGGGCCCAGACTGCTGGTGCTTAAGCGTCTACAATGTAGAGTTTCCTGCATTTTCCTCGGGCCATTTGTCTACCTGTCCCATCCAGGACATCTCCCCAAATAATCTCTAAGTGGAAAAATCACGGTCCTCTAGGAGATATATCCGGGAATGAGCGTGCGTGGGGCCGTTCAAATTCCGGAGCTCAGATTTCCTTTCCCGCAGGTCAGATGGTGCGGTCTGTGGGGCCCGAGGGACGCGCACAGCTGTCCCTGAGAGGTGCTGCTCTCCCGCCACCGAAGTCGCAGGGAAATTCTGCTGCACTGACGTGTGAGACATTTTAATCTCGGATGTTCTAATCCTGCGGGGGAAAAAAAAAAAAAAAAAGTTTGAACCAGGCACTGGGCTTTTGTCACGGTGAACCCCACCCGCGCCCCGCGCCGTCCCTTCATTCACTCAGGCGAGGTGGCTTAGATTTGCACCTCGTTGAAGAAGCCTCCCATGCGACATCTCCGCCAGCACCCCGCGCGGACTTGGCTGGGTGGCGGCTGGGAGTCAGCCTGTCCCCGCA
>NW_012100765.1:4189570-4212684 GCF_000951045.1 Mandrillus leucophaeus | reverse complement strand
CCAGCGTTCCCCTAGGTGTTCAGCTACCTCAATTTCTAACGATTCCACAATCCCTTATGATTCATCCCTTTCTTTCTAACGGTTGCCAGTGGCTCAAAGTTTAGACTTGGGATATAGAAAACGCTATTCACAGCCTTATTGGAGGGGTAGGTGGGGACGGAGAACTGGATACTGAATGGATTTTTAATCTACGGAGAAAAATCATTCAACTGAGACTCGACCTCTTTAATTTTCCTTTCTGAATCTCAATGACTTCCTCTATAAAATAAAATGCTAAATAATGATATCTCACCTGCGTCAGAAAGTTGGTCACATGGTCTCATGAAGTCTCTTTCAGGGCTAGGATCTCTATGATTTTGTGATCAGCAGATTGAAATTTAAGATTAGAAATAGGTTATTTCTTGGAAGCAGTAACTGGAGGACATTATGTGTGAATTAAGTACCAGAAGCAGGGGGTCTTTGTCTCTCCCTCTCCCCAGATGGGGCAGGGTCTCCACACTCCGAAATGTTAGTGTCAGTAACACATAATCAGGAAGTCGATATGCGGATGAGCTAGTCCTTTAGGATTCTTTGCACCACTGATTCTCTCCACTAATACTGATAATCCAAAGTTAATGACATATTGTGAGTTTCTCTTCTTTGCCTTCGTGTTTTCAATCCTGGAGAGAGAGAGAAAAAGGAACTAATTCTCTTCTTTTAAAACAAAAACAGAAACAGTAAAAATCAATCCCATTGATCAATGCGGAAAACCAAAGACCCAAGACTCCCCTGTGCCAAATCCTTCCCATGACCCTCCACTGTGATTCAAATTGGAGTGTTCTGGAAAATGCCGGTTCGAATTGCAAGGAGGCAGAATCAATCCCTCCCTCTCTCTTAAAAGGAGACACAGGCACTTCTCAGGGACATTCCCTTATGTCTTTTTGACGCAGGAGGTTTAAGAGGCTCCATCTTAAAGCCGGCTGACTTGGCTGAATGCTGACTTTAGGTGTGTCCAATATGAGCAGTGTAGTGCCCAGTCCTCAGAAAGAATCTAGAGTATTTTTACAGAACGAATTGCCTTTGTTTACCTTTGTGAATCATTTCATGCATGTTGTTGTTTTTGACCCACCCTTTTGCTAGGATACAAGAGCCAACCTTCTGTAAGAGGGGGAGAAAAAGAAGGAAGATGTGTGAGCTCCCCCTGGTGCTTTCCCGCATTCAGGCCCACTGACAGGAGTTGCAAGGAAACACGTCTACACAGGCATCAGGAAAAAGAAAATACCTGGAGTATTTCCTTCCAATAGGCCTGTTTCCATGCTGATGGGCCTCAGAGCAAGACTTCCAGGCTTCAGGCCTGAATTCTCTATGTCATCTTAGGAGGAATTCTTGCCTTGTCAGAGAAAGTGTTTCTAAAACAAAATTTCAAGTGCGGGATTTGCCAAGCTGCCCCGTGGACGGGATTACTCTTGGAATCAAACGGGATTACTTTTTGTCCAGAATTGTTCTCTTTGTTAGGCTAGTTATTCTTTGGCTGAATAATTTTCACACACTTCTCTTTGTATGTGTTGACAGCACAAAGATATCACAGGAATCTGGTACCAGCCAATTTGACCGGTGGTGCCTTTAATTCCAGACGATATCTCTTATCCTAATAATAACCTGTATACATAATGGCCTCCTTAACACTGGGGGTCAGGGACTTCTGTGGACTCCAGTCATCTGTGAAGATCGCGAGGGAGATTTCACTCAGTCTATTCAATATATCCAATATAGTGGCCTGAAATAATTTATCGACGTGTAGTCAGTCAGTCCAGCTCTTGGTCCATACGGTGAAGAGTCTAAAAGATGTGTGAAATGCATTCCCTACCTACACTAGAGCAAATCACTTAAGGAACAAACATTAGTGTTCACTAACATAGTTAAAATGGATGGGCCAACATTATCATGGTTCTTTCACCTCCCAAGTAAATGCAAAGCTTTTCTTCACTCCATTTTGTATGTGTAATTTTGATTGAGTGGGAATCTTGTAAAGCCAGAAATGGAACTGAGAGCCCACTCATAAGACCATAAGTCTTTTTTTTAATTTTTAATTTTTCTTCTCAGACAGGTCTTGCTGTGTCACCCAGGCTGGAGTGCAGTGATGCCATCATGGCTCACTGCAACCTCTGCCTCCCAGGATCAAGTGATCCTCCCACCTCAGCCTCCTGAGTAACTGGGACTCACTGGTGTGCACCACCATAGCTGGCTAATTGTTAGATTCTTTTTTTTTTTTTTTTTTGTAGAGACAAGGTTTTACCATGTTGTCCAGGCTGGTCTTAAACTCATGGACTCAGATTAACCACCTGCCCCAGCCTCCCAGAGTGCTGGGATTACAGGCATGAGCCACCGTGCCTGACCAAGACCATAAATCTTAATTAATCTAGTTCATAGTCTCAAATTCATTCTACTCTCTGATTTTTATTTCTCCCAATTTACTGCGCGCATGCCCTCCCCCCCACCTCTTTGTTAATGATATTTCTCTGATCTGCACTGCCATCCTCTCTCCTACTCCAGTGATCCAGCACCTACAATTCATTTTGTCATAGGTGAGGCTTACCTCTTTCCTGTCAGCTCTCACCTGTACAAATTGCTTCCTTTTCTCTTTTTGCACTTATTGTTTGCATCACCCAATGACTTCTTGTAGAAAGCCCCATTCTATAGTTGATAAAACCCACACACGCAAGTATATTACCTCTGGCTCGGAACTGGAAGCTCCATGGAGAAAGGAAATGGCTTTTGTTTCTTCAGTATCTTCACACTGCCAAAGTGTGCTGATTTCTTTAGTTGTTCTTAGCTAAATGAGCCAATTGAAATAATAATCTGGGGGGATTTTTTGAAATCTCAAAAATGTTCTAAGTCCCATGTCTCTTAAATGAAAAATTGTCAAATGAAGGAGGCATTTTCAGGATTTTAATTTATGTATTAATGGTACTCTGCTTCCACCCCAAAAGGATTTAAGGTGAGCTTAAAATATTATGAAAATGAGATAAGATTATTAATTCTATTCATGCAAGCTCTAAAATCTTCTATTTCTAGATAGTAAGCTAAACAATGAAGAGGTTTTTTTTTTTTTAAAGACAAAAGGTGCTCTTTATAATATCTCTCATTATCGTGTTAAGAAAAAAAACCAAAAACACAGATAAAAAAATTCAGAAATATTTTTGCGTTTTCTTTGCATATCATACACACACACACACACACACACATACGTACATACACAGTCACACTAGAACTGTACTGGCAGTGAACATAGGTTGTTTAAAGTATAGCTATTCAACTGTCATATAAAGTGAAATCTATATTTTCTCTCTCCCTATATGACTATATATTTAACATCTCTATGCATATGTGTGTGCATACATATGTATATGTTATATACACACACTCCACATTATTATTTCAAAGGGGATTTTGCTCCTTCTGGCTACCAGCAATAACTAGTCAATATTTACACTCTTGAATATCGATGACATCATGCATACACAGGAAAGCTGTGGAAAACATCTCCATTTTCAAACAGAGTTTTAATTATTTGTAAAGACTTCAATTGTTCACTATCTAATGTCATGGATTGGTCCTCACAGTGTGAAGTGCAACTGCCCAGATCCCCCACAGTATTATAAATAGTCTTCTAAAGCCGGGTTGATTGATGTTTGGCATAAAACTCTATTCCTCTGAGCACATATATTCCTTCTGTTCACCATTTTCATAGAAAAATACCAGGGTTGATTTTTTATTCAAATCTCCAATTTATGCAGGGTTTAAACTACTAAATACTTAAAGCCGTTTTCAGATCTTTCCCCCCTTTTCTGTTAGGTAGGTAACTAAATCTTTTGCTTCAGTGCAAATAAGAATGGAAGATTTAGCAGATTGCTGTGGGGAAGAGGAAGAGTTTATTAATTATATTGAGAATCAAATAGTAGGCTTCTTTGACACTAATGTTCCATCTTTCTCCACCCCAAGTATCCTATGGGACAACTTTAAAGCCTTTATCAGGGTCTAGATTACTGCATTTATGGTTCCTTAGAAGTAGGAATTTAATGAATGGCGTTCTGAGTTGAAGAGAGAATTTGAAGGTTTAAGCTGCAATGGTGAAGCAATATTTTTCAAAGTATGTCGCAGGGATTGTAATATAAAACATCAAAAAAAGCACAATAAAATACATTTTCATGAGTTTTAATAAATTTTTAATACTGATGAAATGTAAATTTTTCCTTCATGACCCTTATCTGCATTTGACAGAGTCCAACAGAAAACTTTAAGTACCTGTTTAAAGCAATTTACAAGATACTGTGGAGATTCCCCAGCAATAAAGAATGATAAGTGATCTTTTAAAAAACTTTTATATTGACAATACTAAAACCAAGTACCTTATCCAGATTCAACTGGTTTTGGCCAGTGCCTGTATTGGTACCTTTATCAAGAGTGCACTCTTACTTTATAGGCTCTATATTAGAAACAAATTCTGCTTGAATACAATTCTGAAAATGCTGTTACCTGATGGATAGCAATAATTGTTAATTATTATATGATACTTTTTACATGCCAGACACTGTGCTAGGCACATTCCATGTATGATTGTATTAAGTTTTTATAACTATAATCTTCTCTCAGTATCTGTAGGAGATTGGTTCCTGGACCCCGCAAATACCAAAATCAGTGGATGCTCAAGTCCTTGGTATAAAATGACATAGTATTTACATATAATCTATGCACATTTTCCTGTATACTTAAACTCATCTCTAGATTATTTATATCAGATATAAGGTAAATGATACGTAAATACTTTCCATAGTGTATTATTTATGGAATAAAAAAAAGAAAAAAAAGTCTGTACCTGTTAAGCACAGACAAAATATTCCCTCCAAATTTTTTTTTTCTTTTTCTTTTTTTTTTTTTTTTG
This sequence comes from Mandrillus leucophaeus, assembly GCF_000951045.1. Lineage (NCBI taxonomy): Eukaryota > Metazoa > Chordata > Mammalia > Primates > Cercopithecidae > Mandrillus > Mandrillus leucophaeus. The sequence continues at coordinate 4,207,763 of NW_012100765.1, read as the reverse complement.
AGACAGAGCTTGGCTCTGTGGCCCAGGCTGGAGTGCAGTGGCGCGATCTCGGCTAACTGCAAGCTCCGCCTCCGGGTTCACGCCATTCTCCTGCCTCAGCCTCCTGAGTAGCTGGGACTACAGGTGTCCGCCACCCCGCCCGGCTAATTTTTTGTGTTTTTAGTAGAGATGGGGTTTCACTGTGTTAGCCAGGATGGTCTCGATCTCCTGATCTCGTGATCCGCCCGCCTCAGCCTCCCAAAGTGCTGGGATTACAGGCGTGAGCCACCACACCCGGCCAAAATATTTTTGATTCATGATTGGTTGAATCTACAGATGTAGAACCTATAGATATGGAGGACTGATTACTCCATGAAGGAAATTATATTATTATCACAGTTTAAATGATGAGAATTTTGAGGCATAAAGAGTTAAAGTGATTTGCCTAAACTTACCTGCTTAATAAGGGTAAGAACAGAGCTCTTAGAATAGTGGATAGTCTGGCCCCACTATGCACTACCTTAGGAGTCAGTAAACTTTTTCCATAAAGGATCAGAGAGTAAATATTTTAGGATTTGCAGGCCATGCAGTCTGTCACAACTATTTAGCTCTGCCACTGCAGTGTGAAATAAGTTCTAGATAATATGTAAATAAATTACAGTGCTCTGTTCCAATAAAGCTTTATTTAAAAAAAACAAAAAACAAAAAACAAGTTATGGGCCACATTTGCCTTATGGGCCATAGTTTGTTGGTCCCTGTGCTATTCTATTCTGCCTGCATCCTTGGTGCAAAGAAAACCAACCAAATGGACATTACATTGGAACAGGTAAATCTCTGTGCTGATTCTGTCTTCTGAGTAGGCAAAAGCAGAAGATGTGAATTGAGGGCCTCAAAAACTGCCTCCCACCTTGGAACTTGACCCTAGGCAGCATTGTTGGACACTTTGGAGGGCTCCAGTTAGAACATGTTTATAGGCTGGGTGTGGTGATACGTGGTTGTAATCCCAGCTACTCAGGAGACTGAGGTGGGAGGATCTCTTGAGACCAAGAGTTTATGTTGACCAGCCTGGGCAACATAGTGAGACCTTGTTTCTAAAAAAACAAACAAAACAAAACAAAACAAAAAACTTAAAAATTAGCCAGTGTGGTGGTGTGCACTCACAGTCCCAGCTACTTGGGAGGCTGAGATGGGAGGATTATTTGCGACCAGGAGATAGAGGCTACAATGTGATGTTATCAGGCCATTGCACACCAGCTTGGGTGACAGAGCAAGGTCCTGTCTCTTTGGGAAAAAAAAAAAAAAAAAGAATGTACTTGTAAGGATAGTGTCCTGCATTAATGTATGTGTCCTCATTATTATTGCATTGTGGTTTACTAGTAGTATAGGTAAGCTGAAATCCAACTCCTCCTAAATTTCTGGATCCCTGAAGACCACTTAGTCTTACTCACAAGATGAACTTGCTTCATTCTCTAGGAATTATTGGAGCCCCAAGTTACTCTTACTGCAGACCCTATTTTGCTTAATTGAAGTTTTAATCTGTTTCCCTGGATCTATGTGACTGAGCTGGTGACTCACTGGTTTTCTAGTCCACTGGCTTGAAGATATGTCTTATATTTCCAAGTCTCTGAACCAGATAGGCCAAGGATTAAGTCTCATCCACCTATTGGCCAACTTTTCTGGTGCTGGCTGCCACTCTGGAATTCTATTTCCACCTGCTCCTAGATCCTTCATTACCACAGTGCATCCATGGCCATGTGTTAGGAAGTAGATACTATTTCCCCCACCAGTGTCGACCCATTGTGCTCCCCATCAGATGCTGTATTCTTCAGGGCAAATCAAACTTTTTAGCCACTGAAGCTTATCAGGAGCAGCCAGCCTGGCCCAGTGGACAGATAAGGCCCAGTCCCCTGGGTCCTTTCAGCTGCCTCTGTCCAATGGCAGGCCATGGGGCACAGATAGCAAAATGGGGTGGGGTCAAGAAAGCAAACTCCCTTACCCAATAGCTTTGCCTAAAGTGAAATATTTCCTTTCTCTCATACTCAAAAGCAAAATAATATGAGTATAGTTATTATAAGAAAATTGCACAAGGATTTGGCCTGACGTTTCTCTGAAATAGCATAATAATGGGCATACAGTTTTGGGCTGATTAGCAAAATTTCAGATGCAATTTGGTGTAAGGAAAACCAAAATGATAGTTGATGATTAAAAAGAAGCAAGGTGAAATCATAGCTGTCATATGACCAACAATGCTTTCTCTCCTCTTCCCATACAAACATCTTTTAAAATCAATTTTTATCAAAAATCTCAGTGATTATTTTGTATTAAATAATTAAGTGGATTTTTTTTAACCAGGAGGTAAATTCTCTAGTGTTGGGTTTAATCCTTAAATACCAATCAACAAATCTTTTAAAGTTCTTTAAATCATCACAAGATGAAAGAATTCTTTGGATTCAAAGCCAAAGAAGTAATCCCTTGTCTTGTGTATGACTAAAAAGAATGATTGTAAGCAGTGAGCCCTGCTTTTAAGTAGATTATAGTGTCACTGGGAGATAAAATTAACATATAAGAGACAATTATAACAACTAAACGGTATGGCAGTCACAGTCTATGAGTTTAGAGTAGAGAAGGATGACTAAACACTGGAATAAGTGCTTTGCAGAGAAGGTTGGGTTCAAGGTGGTTGACAGGAAGTCACTGATGGTTTTGTATGAGGGACTGACCCAAATGTCTGTTCCTTGAGGTTAGAGGTGCCTGAATCTTTTTGGTAACTCAAGTAGAAGGCACACATCGTGGCAAAGAGTATGTGCTTAAGAAAAGATTTTTAGTATGAAAATGGAATTTTAAGGAGATTAGTGTGTGGTGCAGACCATATGTTACAGAGATTGGAATTAGGGAAAAAAAGATGGCAACTTTTTGATGACCACTAGTGTATCCTGATTGTTTTTGCCAGCCAGATGCGTAGCAGCTACCAGTAATAAGAAAGCTCTCAAGACGTATTCAGTAAATTCAGCAAATTAGTCCTGGACATCAATTATCAGGTTTAAAAAAATTGTCTTAATATTCCAAAAAATGTGAACTCCAAATTTAATACAAAGAAGTTGATCTCCTTTCTTGAGTGAAATGAAGGAATGATTGTATGCTATACTTTCAAGGAAAGTAACATGGCAAAAAAACTCATGGACATGGGGATCAGACAGATCTCAGCAAGGAACTTGGCCATATCAGTTGTTTGTTTGTTATTAGCTGGGTGACCTTCAGTGATGTCAGTGTTCTATGCTTCAGTTCTGTAACTTGAAAAATAGGAACAATGATGTATAAAATATCAGCACAGACTCCGGTACAAGGTAGATCATTCATAGATACTCATTTCATTTCTCTTTCTCCTCCTATAGAATTGAATGGAATGTGATTCTACACTCAGGTGAAGTCAGGGTATTTTGAATGTCCCTACAAGACTGAGGCACCACTGGGGAATAAGTAATAGAGATGTCGTCATTGTGGAGGTCATAATGCTTGTCCTGAACACGAGGAGTCTTTAGTGGTGAGTACAAAGAGGAAAGCTCTGAGCACTGAGTAAGCCTGGTGGGATATTCACCACTAGTGCTCAAGAGGCAAAAGGAAAGAAGATAGTATTAAAGAAAAATAAAAAAAATAAAGCAATTTAAATGCAATGGAAGGCAAAAGAGCAAAAGAGATCATTCATTATTGTTGATCAATAAAATATAAATTTTTTAGATTCGGCAAAGTTATTTCATTGCACATGGTTGTATTAACTAGTAAAAATAGATCTTAATGAAAGCTTCCAGTGAGCTAGCTCTGTACAACTGAAAATGAGTTTCTTTTATTCCTCATGCGAACAAGAAAAGGGGTCTCTTTAGTTAAGCAGAAAAGTGCTGGGGAACGTTTGCACATGTTGTTTTTTCTGCAAGGGGGAAACAAGCTTAATAGAGGATTGAAAGCTGATGCCTCCAAATTGTAAGGAGAGGTTTTTGAAGCCTAAAAATTTTCAAAGGAAATTGGCACACGGGCTGTTCTCATGGGCAACAGTAGGTGGAACAATTGACTGAAGTCTAAGTAGAGTTTCTTGCCCCACAAAGACCACCTTTTTGCCGTTGGCTTCTCCCTTTTATTCTCTTTCCCATTCCTTGCCCTGGATGCAGGAGTTGCACTAAGAGAAAAGTTGCAGCAACTCCTAAGGCCCTGAGGTGCACTGTGTGATGGCTCATTCTTTGCTGGAGTGGCCTTGTCCTGGAAATGGCTATGTATCCTCCTCTGAACCCAGGTCGGTACAGTGCACTGGAGCATCAGCTTTGTTTGTGATCTATCAGTTTTTTCTTTTTTTCTTTTGCCACTGCCCACATGTTATCACCTCTGTCTTTAAAATGAAACTGCTGAGTAATTTGCCAAGGTTGCATGAAAAGGCAGATTGTAAAGCTGAGATGAGAATAGAGGTCTTCAGGCTCCAGGAGTTTGTTTCTGTAGACCAGTAATCAACAGACAGGAGACACAACTTCTCCACCTCTCTGCCCCCACTCAGATAGAATAGCATTATCTAGGGGAAGAGAGTGTAGTTTGTAAAAACACTTAAAGAAAAAATCCTTCTAAGTACCTATTGTTTTCACAACCAAACCACCCATGGTTTGCTGTTCAAAATCATCTTGGTTAGGGGACAAGCAAATGTTGAACTTGGTACTTGTAACCATGTGGCTGGCACAGGGACCATGGCTTCAGAGACTCAAAGGAAAGTGAAGACTGAGAAATATCCCCTGGATTTGCCAGATAGAAAGCATTTGGTGACCTTTAAGAGCCTAGTTTCAGTACTGCAGTGAAAATGGAAACCAGGTTGCAGGGATTAAGAAAAGAATAGATGAGGAAAAAGTGCTGGCTTGCATGAAACAGAGAAGTAAAAGTATGGAAAGAAATTGAATTAGAACCTTTGGCAGGATCAAGACTTTGTCTCCTGGCAGACTGGATGGGGACTCCCCACCCCAGTTCCTCCAACTCTCTCCTTTAATGCAATGTTACTTAGCCATTTACATAAAAAGGCAGAGGGGTTATATCTCCATACATTGATATATTTATTATAGTAATAGATATTTTTTCCTATCCTTGAGGTAATTGCATTTCTTTACTTGTTTCCTGAGGACGTCCTCCTGATCTCTGCAACCGTCCGTTTTCCCTATCCCAGGACTAGACAGCTAGACAATGAGTCACCCAGAACAAATGCTAAAAATATTTGAGAATCCTCTGGTCTTAGTGTAAATCAGAAAGATTTGAATGCATACTTGCTGAGTGAGTTTTGCTGCCTTCAGAGACAAATCTAGTTCATAGTTTTAATTATAAATCCCCAGGGGCAGGGTAAGAGGAGGAGGAGGAGGCACTATAGAAATAGAGAGCAGGAGGTGAAGGAGCTACAGATCTCTACCAGGGAAGGCACTCTCTGTCCCCTACCCAGGTGAAGTTCATGGAAGCCCACGTAGCACCCAGCAGCCCTTCTCATTGACCATGAGTATGAGCCATCTTTGAACAGCATTTAATATGGCACTCTAGAGCTAGGTTTGTGTATTCCCCAAGACCCTGCCCAGGCCTCGTCTGTCTTACAACAACCCTAGGTGTGGAGCTTAAGGTGGTGATACCAAAAAAAAAAGAGGAAGTCCCTGCTTCTCTCCAAAGAGGCATTAGCTGGAGCTAGACTGAACTCTTCCATAGGACAGGGAAAGTGGTAGAAGACGTTATCCTGTTATGTATATCTTTATGAGTAGGAGTGGGTCTTTCTCATTGTACTGGGCTATTCTTGAAGGCAAAGATAGTATCTTTTTACCTTTGCATACTCAACAGCTGGATAGTACTTGCCATAGAGCTTAATTAATATTTGTTGGATGAATAAATGAGCAAATGGCTGATTGACAAATACATAAAAGTGAAAATATTTAGAGGTAGGAGGAAGAAGTAGCCAAAGAGAGAGACAGAGGAGAAGGAAGAACGATCATTTAAACTGCGCCGAGCCGAGCAATGATCAGGGCAGAAAAGGTTGAAGAATGGATCCAAGTTCATTCAGAGCTTGGAAAAAGGGATGAAATGATGGAAGGTCTGATATGTTGAAATGAAAAAAAGAGCCACATTCTTAATTGCTATAGTTAAATTTAGTTAACACTAAATTTATCTTCTTTATAGTTCCATTTCTGACCATAACACATGTCTTGTACAGCTGACAGGTAAGAAATAATCAAGATGGTTGTAGCCTCCATAAAAGATAAAGGCACAGGGCTATAATTTAAGTCTTTTGGTGTTCATATATAGAGAAGCATGTCACCACCACCATCAGATAACTCTCTTTATGATCTAAAGACAGAATTCTGCTATAAGAGTATGTTCCAAGTGCCAAATAGAATTGTGTGCCCTTTTACTTTTGAGAGTGGTTTCATAGTTACTCATTCACTCATTTTTCACTCTGGGCCCTGTATTCACTCATTTAGAGGCACCAAATTCAGCTCCTGTTCTGTGGAGACACTACTTGGGTGCCAAAGAAACAAAGATACAACACAGCTCCGCTCAAAGGAGTTCAGATCCTAGCAGGGGAGACAGACCCACGAAGGCATAGTTATACATCAATGTGCTGCACGAGCACTGAAGCCCAAGCACAAGCTGCCTGAGTCCCAGTGTGTCTAACCCCTCCCCATCCTGCCCTCCCACACCGCAACCCAATCCATCCTATTGACTGACGGCTTTATCCCCCATGCTGCTCTCAGCCTGGACACTGTATCCAGAATCTCAGGCTCTAGCAAGGACTGGAGCTCTGAAGCTCTCCTTGGTTCTCCCAGTCTCTCTCCCAGGAGCTTAGATCTTGCCTCCTCCCTGAGGAACACAGCTAGACCCTGTGCTCTGAATTCGCCTCTACTCCAGTGCCACTTCGTTCCAACTGTTGCCCAATCCTAGTGTGATCTAGACAGGACCTTTGGACACTGGCTTTGGACTGCCTGACTACTCTTGCTGGAGGCTGTTCTCAGCCTTTTTCTCAGATCTTCTCCTCTGTTCTCACTGAAGCTCTCTGCTCCTTCATGCAATGTCTTGCTTTGAGGTCTCCCAGCTTGTCTCAGGTCAAAGTCTGTCCAACATAGCTCTACCCCTTAGCCCTACACTGTCATGATCCTTGTGAGTACCTCTTTTGGCAGAGAAACTTCCTTAGATCTTTTCACAAAGGAGGAGCAAGAATTTGCTTCTGTCAGGGATAGCCATATACTGAGGCCTTGTGGGCCTACAAATGCAGTCATTAGCATAATTCTTCTTTTTTTTTCCTTTTGAGACAGGGTCTTACTCTGTCTCCCAGAGTAAGTGGTGCAATCTTGGCTCACTGCAACCTCTGCCTCCTGGGCTCAAACATTCCTCCCACCTCATCCCCCTAAGTAGCTGGGACTACAGACATGAGCCACCATGCCCAGCTAATTTTTGTACTTTTTTGTAGAGATGGGGTCTTGCTATGTTGCCTAAGCTGGTCTTGAACTACTGGGCTCAAGCAATCCTCCTGCCTTGACCTCCTAAAACTGTTAGGATTACAGGCATGAGCTACTGTGCCTGGCCCATTCACAGATTTCATTATAAGAAGCAGAAGAAGACTAGTGAGATATGAAGTGACGTATAACTCACTCATTAACTCTACAATGTGGAAGTCAAATGCTTTGTGTTTCAAGGGAAGGTATAACATTGTGGATTAAATAACGTAATGAAATATATATGTATATGCCTGTGTGTGTGTGTTTGTGTGTATGCATATATTAGTGGGAAAGATGGAAATGAAAATCAGTATTTCTTAGTCTCTTATTTTAATTGTTAGGTCATGCCAATAAATTTCAACATATACTTTTTTTGATGTGATAAGGTTATTTCATTTAGAATATGACAAGGTTTAAGAAAAAATATTCTTTCTGTAATATTACCCCTTGATTTACCTAAGCTTTAGGATTACTTTTGTTATTAAACTAATTTGCCAATATGCCTCTCAATGTTGTATTTCTCTACAAGAATAACAGCTTAAAACATAAAAGGACACCACAAAAAAGAAGAAAAATGTTCCTTCAAACCGTTTTCTTTTAATTTTATTTATTTTGAGACAGTCTCACTCTGTAGCCCAGGCTTGAGTACGGTGGTATGATTTCGGCTCACTACAGTCTCTGCCACTTGGGCTCAAAGTGATCTCCCTGCCTCAGCCTCCCAAGTAACTGGGAATACAGGCACGGCCCACCAGGTCAGGCTAATTTTTGTATTTTTGTATGTTTTGTTTTGTTTTTTTTAAATAGAGACGGGGTTTTAACACATTGGCTGGGCTGGTCTCAAACTCCTGACCTCAAGTGATCTGCCTGCCTAGGCCTCCCAAAGTGCTGGGATTACAGGCTTGTGCCACCGTGCCTGGCCCCAAACCACTTATTTTGGAGGCAAGTGTGCTATTTCAAAATGAGAGTACTTAGTTTCAAGCCTTCAATTCTGTTAAAATATAAATATATATATATGTGTATATTTTTAAAAGTAAACAAAAATAACTTCTTTATTGTAAACACAGTATCGCTGAAAATTCAAATAATTTTTGAGCTGATGGAAAAATAATTGTGAATCATCAGTTTGTCAGATGTCAACATCAGCTCTAACAAATTTGGGCTGACTTCTTAACAGGTTTCTGATAGCTGAATAGTAGAAATCCAGAAGGCAGACAGGGAGGAACAACTGTAGATAGATGACCGGTTTGGAATAAATGGCATCTTGCTGCTGAAACAAGCTTCGCACGTTAACCAGCAACCGTGAGGTTCCTGACTTTCCTGATCCCCAGGAGATGCTTATGCTAGGGATAAATTTCTATCTTGAAGCATTTGACAAGCTTTAGCTCCTGATGTCTCACACTCAAGCCTTACTTTATAGTCACATCTGTTAGTTTAAAGCATTTTTAGTTTATTGAAGAAGGCTTCACAAAGAAAAAACAGATGATGAAAATCTCATCTGTCAAAACTGTTATTAAAACCAGTAACAGTGTGAAATTTTGTTTAAATTGAAAGCATCATTTATTTTTATCAAACATTTTATAAACAATCACATTTGAGAAAGATTTGGGGGACCTGGAGAGCCCTCAACAAAATGCAGCTCATTATGTTGCTTTGTTTAATGTGTAGCTTTGAGATGGCTGGGGCTGCCTCCCTTTATCTTAGTGTGAGCCCAGAAGGGTGAGGAAATTACCAAGGAGCAGGGGCTCACCCACCTTCGTGAGGGAGAGTGAGCAGGGGAGAGGACTAGCCCTTAAATGGATGCTGAAAGGCAATATTGTGTTGGCAGACAACAGGAACACCTGATTGGCCCTTTTCTGATGGATTAGGTAGAGTGACATGGCCTGAACTTTGAAGTCCCTGAAAGAGCTTAAGAAAAATAATGAAAAAGAAAAAAGAAGAAAATTCATGGAAAGGTTGAGTAAGACTTCCTTTCTTTTCCTCTCTGGGTAGGCAGTTGACTTCGTGCTCAGATCTGCTACTGATATCAAAGGGTGTTTCACGGCCAGAAGGAGTAAATGACACCCTTAAGAAGGAAAACAAGAGGAACATCAAGCCCATTTAGTCGAATTTTCATTCAATCCAGATGTTTGGCAATGTAGAGACAAAACATCCGACACTTTGCTATTGTGTAGACTTGGCCTTAGAATATACAAAAGATCCAGTTTCACATTCTTAACTGGGCTCCTAGTGCTTTGGCTGTTCGGTATTAGCAGCTTGGAAAAAGAAAACACGTCTAAGGAAAGGAGAACAGTGTAAATCTGAATGATTTGTCTAAGCAGTGACCTTTCCTTCCTTTTTCCAGGTGATGCTGTACTTAATTTTGTCACACCTGGAGATCATCCCCTGGGGGCCAGCAAAAGTTTCCCCATGGGGTATAGGGGTACTGGAACGGGGGCACACAGGGTGTTAAAAGGCTTTCCAGATACTCAAGTTCCCATTCACACTCTTTCCTAAGGCTGCCTGGTCTAAGAATGGGTCTAGTTCTTCCATATCTGCCCTTTCTCAAGCCCTCCTTCTTCCACCTCTAAGAAACAAAACCCAAACCAAAACTTTCTCTCTGGATCTCACTGGGAAGTGTTCCCTGCAACATATACAGAATCTTCAGCACAACCGGAAAAGGGACTTGAGAATCTTTGAAGCCTACTAAAATCAAGACCTCAGTCTGTGCCTTAGCTGCCTTTATTGCACAATGTCAAAGAGGAGAAAGTGAAAACTATATATTTACTTCCCAAAGAGCAATACTGTGTTTTCTAGAAAAAGGATCACATATGAGTGTTAAGTTTGTATTTATATTTTTTGAACATTTATTCAGGGCCACAGGAAAAACATTTTCATTAGCTTCTGCCAGATTATTGTATACTTTAAGCCTCTATTTTATTTTAACTGTAAGCACAAATATCCTGGTCTCTACTAGCCTCTTTTCTGCTCACTTATTTATTTATTTTTTGCCATATACTTATAACAGAAATGTCTTGTTGGTTCTACTCCTTAAAAATTCATTTAATAACACTAATTAATGTACCTTTTGTAAGCTCTGAACTCCCTGTGGCCCAACCCTTTTTAAGACTTGCTATTGATTTACTCTGAACCCTGCATCACTCTAGCTGTAAGTTATATTTATCCATGGAGACAGAAACTAATTGGGAGAAAAATCATCATTTTTTTCATTAAAAGATGCATTTCCAATAAAAATTTATTACATTTAATCATGTTTAAATCAAAATTTATATTTATGCTTGATAAATTGTGGATTCATAGCTGTAATGACAATTCAGAAAAAATTTTGATAGTATTCGGCATATCGTTCATTTTTATTTCATGAAGTCATACGAAGTAAAAACAAGGTAAACGTTCCCATTTATATACATATTTTTATTGCATAGAAAATTGTTTACTGAAATGTTGAGTAAAAGACTATCAAGCATATATTTGTTAGGAAAAAAATTCATGAGAAAAATGGAATGGGAATATAAGATCAAGGGGAAAATGATACAAATTTTCCATTAAAGAAGCGTTTGTCCATGTATTTTATAAATGTATAATGATGGTTATGAACTTCTGCTGTGTATCAGTAAGAGTCTTGGTGGAGATCAGGTGGCACATTTCAGTTAGAGAAACTGAACTGAGTTTATTAAAAGAAAACTTACAAAGTGAAATCTAATTGGGAATGATGGGGGAGGGGCAGCAAAGTCCTGAAGGTGTCACGGGAGGGAACTGCCACCAGTTCCTGGAGAACATGGCTGTAGCTGAATAGAGAGCTGCATTGTAGTAGCTGTGGCTTTTGGTAGACCAAGGGAGCAAATCTGTATTCTAGAAAGAAGGAAATCTGGGGTGCCTGAAGTTTCCACGTATCCTTTCGTCTAGCACCTCCCACTGGTGAAACCCAACCCCTCAGAAGTGGTGACAAACCTCAAGTTTCTACTTCCCACTCCTCAGCTTCACCTCTTGTTTCCAAGCTAGTTCTGTTGAGGCAGAAAGGAAAAATGACGTCATGATATGACCAGGCAGAGCTAGCTTGACTCTCCCCACAACTCCCTTCTGGGTTGTCTGTTTGCCCTCAGAGTTGTGTGGAAGAACAGGTGCACTTTTCCAGTATGCCTGAGAAGGGCAAGAAAATTAGCTGAGCAAAAACTAGGTCTTGGGACAAAAAGTTAGTGCATGCATTGACAGAGTGCAGAAATTCCAACATCTGAAGCCCAGACATTCCCACCCCTGAAATCCTGGCTCAATGTCTCCCCTAGAACTCAAACTTCATTCTGGGGAGGAAAAGCAGAGGGCAAACCTTAATGTGACTAAGAAAACCCTAAATTGGCTAAAATGACCAGATTTAAGTTTCTAGTATTACTCAGAATAGGGATTCAAATTAGATATTTCTCATCCTTCGAGATGCACCCTTCAGGACTTCCATGAATTCTTCCCTGTCTTCATCATTTTCTGTCTCCATACTTCTGTTCCAACTCTATACTAGAGTTTGCCTTCAGTGATGGTTGAATTAAAATTGTTTGTGTGCTTGGATTTCCCTCTTAACGGGGTAGTTGCTATGTCTTATATTAGCTGAGGAGAGAGCTGCCTTGTGGTAGTTGTTCATGGGATGGAACTGTGTTATAGAAAGAAGGAAATCTGGAGAATGAGTACCCAGACCCTAGTCTCCACTTGTTCTCTGGTCTATGTGCCTATCGCTTAGTGCAATGCCTGTCATGTAGTAGGTTTCAATGTGTTAAAAAATTAGGTGAGAACTTGAATTCTTTTTTTATCTGTTACATGACTATCTGATCTCACTATTCAGTGTCACAATAGTGTGTACCTTCATTTTTAAGTGTTCTTAGGTGGCTGATTACTGTCACTCCATGATGTTAGGAGTAGCCAGTGATAGGCAGAGTCAATGCCTGACTTGGCAGCCATCTTTTCTGATGAGCTTCATTAGTTCCATTATTGATTACAATTATCTAACATTTACACATGCGGTCCAGTTCTCCAAAGTGTTCATAAAAACCTGGCAAAGATCTTGCATTTTTTAGAAATGTGTTCATTAATTCACAGAGCTTATCTCTAATCAACAATTTTTCTCAGATCTTATTTCATCAATCGTTGCTTTCCTTGAAATTTAAACAATTCTTTTCACCGTAGAAGCTTCCTCTTAGTCCAAGTTAAAATTCACCACATTGTAACACATCTTTTCTTCATCCTTGTATTCCTCAAGCCATAGGCTGTTCTACTCTTGGCTTTATGAATGGCTGTCTAGAAAGAGCAGTCCCTGCTTATTTCCCCTCCTTCCATTCTGCTTACTATTTAGCTTGCTGCAGTGTATTTTTTACCCACATTAACACACTAACCACTGAAACTGCTTCTTCAAAGTCAAATATAAATGTATAGATAGTACATGTAATTTTCCTTTTATGTTCTTCTCCAGGTTCTGTCTACATTATTTTTCCTCCTGTAGCTCCTTGAAATTCTCCTTTTATTTCCAGGTCATTTTACCTTTCTTCTTTACTTTTACTTTCTGGCTATTCATTCCCTGACTTGTCTTCTTAGTTTATAGATTTTGTTTCCCCTAAGGTTTGAGCTTTGACTGACTGCTCTCATGTTCTTCTCTTCATTGGATGATTCTTATAATCTGAAGTCGTCAACTCTGATTTTTCTACAAATGACTCTCTGGTCTTGATCTTTCTCCAGAGCTCCAGTTCTTTAATTATTGCTTTGTCAGAATCTTCACCTGTATGATGTAGCAGCATTTGTTCTCAGTATGTAACGCATTATCTCCCATCACTGTCTTATTTATCTTCTTATTAATGGCCATTTGGCCTAGATGAAGGTGTAATTTACATACAATGAAATCAAGAGTCTTAACAAATGAATAACCCATGTGTGCCTACTACTGCAATCAAGATACATGTGTTTCGGCCTGGTGGGGTGGCTCACGCTTGTAGTCCCAGAACTTTGGGAGGCCAAGGCTAGTGGATCACCTGAGATCAGGAGTTTGAGACCAACCTAGCCTACATGGAGAAACTCTGTCTCCACTAAAACTACAAAAACTAGGCGGGCGTGGTGGCGCATGCCTGTAGTCCCAGCTACTCATGTGGCTGAGACAGGAGAATCGCTTGAATCCAGAAGGTGGAGGTTGCAGTGAGCTGAGATTGCGCCACTGCACTCCAGCCTGAGCAACAGTGAGAGCCTGTCTCAAAACAAAACCAGGAAAACAAAACAAAACAAAACAAAACAAAATACCCCAAACCTAAAAATACATATGTTTCGTTCACCCCAGAAGTTGCCCTGTGTCTCTTCACAATCAGTCCCTCCCACTCCAGGCTTTGGGCAACCACTGACCTGTTTTTGGTCGTTAGAAATTACATTTATTCTTTCTATAGTTTTGAAAATAAATAGATTCATATATACTATTTTGTGTCTGGCTTCTTCTGTTCAGGGAGGATAATGTATTTTGAAATTCCTTCCTATTATAGCAGGGATTAGAAATTTGTTCCTTTTAATTGCTGAGTTGTGTTCCATCAAATGTATATTCCACAATTTGTTTCTCTGTTTACCTGCTAATGGGTATTTAGGTTGTTTCAAGCTTTTAGCTATTATGAATAAAGCTATTAGCCACATTTTGGTATGCAAATTTGTGTAGACAAATGCTTTCATTTCTTTTGGGTCAATAGCTAGAAGTGGAATGGTTGGATCATATGGCAGATATATCTTTAACTGCCAAAAAATCTGCCAACTGCTTTCCAAACTGTTTGCTCCCTTTCGCTCTCCTAATTACACTGTGTGAGTTGCTCCACATCCCTGTCAACACTTGATATTAATAGTGTTTTAATTTTAGCCATTCTAATGGATTCCTGGTGGAATTGCAATGTGTTTTGTTTTTAAATGACCTATTTGTTGATAGTAAGAAATTACAAATTCATAATAGTCAAATCACTAAAATAGATAACTGTTCATTAGCCATAGTTCTCTAAGAAATTTTATTTTTACCACTAGTATGATTTCCTGTTTAAATGTATTGATTAAACTTTTTTTTACAAATTAGACTTTATTTTTCAGAGTAGTCTTAGGTTCACAGCAGCAAAATTGAGAGGAAAGAGATTTCCCATATACTCCCTGCCTCACACATGCATAGCCTTCCCCATTATCAGCATCCTCACAGAGTGATACACTTGTGTGTATGTGTGTGTGTGTGACTTTTTGTTTTTTATTTATGAATGTACAAACATCTACTTAACTGTTATTCAGTTGATGAGCATTTAGTCTGTTTCTTTCTTTTTTAAAAAAAAATTCCACTTTTATTTTAGATTCAGGGGATACATGTGCACTTACGTTACACGGGTATATTGTATAATGCTGAGGTTTGGGATACAGTTGCTCCCACCACCCAGTTACTGAACAGAGTATCCAACAGGTAGTTTTCCAACCCTTACTTCCCTCTTTCCTCCCTCCTTCAATATTGTGTTGGCCATTCAGAGTAATTTGCCCCTCCATATAAACTTTAGAATCAGTTTGTCAATATTTATAAGCTAACTTTCTGGAATGTTGGTTGAGATTGCATTGAATCTATAGATTAAGTCTGGAAGAACTGACATCTTGACAATACTGAATCTTCTTGTGGAATACCTCCCCATTTCTTTAGTTCTTTGGTTTCTTTGATCAAAGTTTTGTAATATTGCTCATATAGATCTTGCACATAATTTGTTAGAGTCACGTCTAAGTATTTTATTTTTTAAGAGTGCTAATGTAAATTTTATTATGTTCTTCATTTAAAATTCTACTTGTTCATTGCTGGTATACAAGAAAATGATTGACTTTTGTATATTAACCTATTTCCTGGAACCTTGCTAAAACACTGATTAGTTCCAGTAGGTACTTTTTTTTTTTTGTCAGTTCTTTAGGATTTTCTACATAGACAATCATGTCATCTGCAAGCAAATAAAGTTTTATTTTTGCTTCCCAATCATTGCACCTTTTATTTCCTTTCCTTGTCTTATTGTATTAGCTACAACTTCCAGTCTTGAACTCTTGAGCTCAAACGATCCACTGACCTTGGCCTCTCAAAGTGCTGGGATTACAGGTATAAACTGCTGTGCCTGCCTTTTTCAAGATCTTCTTTATCAAGTTGAGGAAGTTTCTATTCCTATATTCCTAGTTTACTGAGAGTTTTTTTTTTGTTTTTTTTTTTTAAATCATGAATGGTCATTGGATTTTGTCAAATGATATTTCTGCATCTATTGATAATGATACTGTAATGTTTCTTTTTTAGCCTGTTTATATGATGGATGACATTAATTGACTTTCAAATGTTAAACTAGCCTTGCAAACCTGGATAAATCCAAAATTCTTTACATAATTACCTACAAATTTGATTTTCTCTATAACTTTTAGAATCAGCTTATCAATTTCTACATAAAAGCATTGATACTTTGTGTGAAATTGCATTGAATTTATAGATTGATTTGGAAAGAATTTCCATTGTAATAAAACTAAGTCTTTCAGTCTATGAATATTATATATTTCCTTTTATTTGTCCTGTTTATCTCTGTAGTGTTTTGTGATTTTTAGTATACAGATCTTGTACAGTTTATTGAGCTTATTCTGAAGTATTTCTTGATGCCATTAAAATGATTTTTTCTTAGAAAAAATTTTCAGTTTCTAAATGTTTTCTGAGAATACATCAAAGTACAATTAATTTTTGCATATTTCCTTTGTATACTGTCTTGCTAAAGTCACTTATTTCTAATAGCTCTTCCACAGATTCTTTAGATTTTTTTTACATATCCAGGAAATGTAAATAATGAAGTTTCACGTATTCTTTCCTATCTGGATGATTTTCTTTTCTTTTCTTTCTTTTTTTTAAACTTATTAAATTGGCTAAGACCTCTAGTACTACAGTGAATAAAAGTGGGGAGAGTGGATATCCTTGTCTTGTTCCCAATCTTAGGAGGAAATTATCTAGTCTTTTACTGTTATTTATATTATGTTACTTGTACTGTTATTTATATTATGTTATTTATATGATGATAGGTTTTGTGTGTATATCCTTTGTCAGATTGTGGAAGTTCTATTCATAGTTTTTGAGAGCTTTTATCATGAATTTTGGTGGAGTTTTGTTAAACGCTTTGTTGCATTTTTGGAGATTATCATCAGTTTCACTTTTGGCTTATTAATAAGGTACATCACACTGATTGCTTTTATGTTAAACTACCTTGCTTTCTTGAGATGAACTATAACTGGTTATGAAGTATTATCTTTTTTATGTATTGCTGAATCTTTTTGCTAATGTTTTGTACAAGATGCTTGTGCATATGTTCATGATAATTTTTTT
The DNA here is from genome assembly GCF_000951045.1 of Mandrillus leucophaeus. Classification (NCBI taxonomy): domain Eukaryota; kingdom Metazoa; phylum Chordata; class Mammalia; order Primates; family Cercopithecidae; genus Mandrillus; species Mandrillus leucophaeus. Next base: position 4,190,942 of record NW_012100765.1, on the reverse strand, counting down.
TCCTTGAGTTTTCTTTCTTGAAATATTTATATCTTGGTTTGTCATCAGGGTAATGCTGGTCTCATAAATTGAGCGGGGAAGTATTCCCTCCTCTTCTATGTTTTAGAAGAGTTTGTGTGAGATTGGCACTTTTTTTCTCATTAAATGCTTTAAAGGATTCACTGTAATTTCATTTGGGATGGAGTTTTTTTTTAAGATTTTAAACTTTGAATTCAATTTCTTAATTGACATAGAAATGTTTTGGTATTCTATTTTTTCTTGAGAGAGCTTTAGTAATTTGTGTCTCTATTTTTAAAATTTATTGACAATAAGTTGCTAATGTATTCCTTTATTTTTCTTTTTTGTTTATGACCTCTGTAGCAATGCTCCCTTTTTCATTTCTGATATTGGTAATTTGTCTCTTCTCTCTTTTTATCTTGATCATCTGTCAGTAGATTTTACAAATCTTTCTGGTTAGTAGGTTTTAAAACTGTTTTTCGTTACAAGCTTCAGCTTCATTGACTTTTTTCTTTTGATTGTCTGCTTTCTATTTTATTAATTTCTACTCTTAGCTTTATTATTATCCTGTTGCTTATTTTAACTTATTCTTTTTTATTTTCTTCAGGTGGAAATTTAGATAATTAGTTCAAGACTTTTCTTCTTAAATGCTTAATATAAGCATATAAGTTATCCCAAGTTTATAAGTTATCCAGGCACTGCATTAGCTGCCTTCCATAAATTTTGACACGTATTTTCATTTTTTTTCCATTCAAAATAGTGTCTTATGTCCTTTTTGAGATTTTCTTTGAACTATAGGGAATGTAAATGCATGTTGTTTAATTGTCAAATTTCCAAAGATATCTTCAGATATCATTCTGTTCCTGATTTCTAACTAAGGTACATCATGTAGAGAACATACTTCGTATGATTTCAATCCTTTTGTTTTCTTGACACTTTCTCTGATCTCTCTTTGTGAATGCTCCATGTGCACTTGAAAAGAATGTGTATTCTGTTACTGTTGGATGGAATGCTCTATTAAGGTCAAATAAATACACCTGGTTGATATTCTTGCTCAAGTCCTTTATGTCTTTACTGATTTTCTGTCAAGTTGTTCTATCAGTTGGTGAGAGAGGTGTATTGAAGCCTCCAACTGTAATTGTACATCTGTTTATTTCTCAATTCAGTTCTTTCAGTTTTTGCTCCATGTATTATGAAGCTTTGTTATTAGGGGCATAAAAAGTAGACTAAGTCTTTTTTGTTACTTGTCCTTTTATTATTATTTAATATTCCTCTTTTTTTTTTTGACACAGAGTCTCGCTCTGTCGCCCAGGCTGAAGCACAGTGGCGCCATCTCAGCTCACTGCAAGCTCCGCTGCCCCGATTCACGCCATTC
>NW_012100765.1:4184638-4185739 GCF_000951045.1 Mandrillus leucophaeus | reverse complement strand
TTTATATATTTTGTTCAGTTTTCTGGTTGTTTACAGCAGAAAGATAAATCTGGCCCCATAACACTCTCATGGCTAGAAGTGAAAGTCCTTGTGTCATCTTTGATTTCTCTTTTTTTTCCTTTTGCTTCCACATCCAAGTTTTTATTCCCTCCCAAGTTCTATCGCTGTGACATCTCTCATAGTTGTCTTCTGAATAATCACAAGTATTTTATCTAATCTTTCTACTTCTAGAGTCCATTCCTCCAATCAAACCGTCAACTCATTACCAGAGGAATCTTCCTAAAATTTTTGCAATTACGATTTAAAAATCCCCTTAAAATCTTCAGTGGCTCCACTTTGGTAGCAGAGTAATTAAGAATTTTTAATATTGATAGTAAAGCAATTTTAGGCTTTTCTCTTTTGCTTTCATCTCTCATTTTACCTACCATGATTTCCCTTTGCTTTCCTTCCTATCTTACCTTTTCTACTGTGTTTTCTCCTCTCGATATAGAAAGATCCTTCCTATTTTTGTGAACAAGAGGAAATAGTATTTTCTTTTGCAATTCCTTCCTGGATCAAATTTCTTAAGTATTTCCTCCTTTTCTGAATTCTGAAAGTTCTTTGTTGACATTTCTCATGACACTTTTTACTCTCTACAACTTTACCATAGTCCTTTATGAACAAGTACTGTTGACATCAAGTGTTGATGGTAGGTGCTGTGCTTCTTTTTTATGTTTTATCTCCTATAACAAATGTTGGCAATGAATTCCACTGACTTGGTGCCTAATAAAATTTTGCTGACAGAATTATTGCCTATGTTAATATCTTGACATCTTCCGTTCTTCAGGTCCGCTGCTGCAACCCCAGAAGAGGAGTCTAATTCTGACCACTCAACTGTGGTCAGATGTAAAGGCAACTCTTCTGTATCATATTCTGCATCATAGTACCATTATCACCACTGGATATCACACATCACATTCACATCACTGATTTGATATATTAAAGACAGATAATTTGATTATCAAGTCATACTTATTGCTTTTCTTTCTTCTACCTTTATATTTGCCAATATTTTTGTTTTTAAGTATGTGTTTCTTTCTCATTAGATTATCAGCTCTATCC
>NW_012100765.1:4181527-4183043 GCF_000951045.1 Mandrillus leucophaeus | reverse complement strand
AAGGTCAAATAAATACACCTGGTTGATATTCTTGCTCAAGTCCTTTATGTCTTTACTGATTTTCTGTCAAGTTGTTCTATCAGTTGGTGAGAGAGGTGTATTGAAGCCTCCAACTGTAATTGTACATCTGTTTATTTCTCAATTCAGTTCTTTCAGTTTTTGCTCCATGTATTATGAAGCTTTGTTATTAGGGGCATAAAAAGTAGACTAAGTCTTTTTTGTTACTTGTCCTTTTATTATTATTTAATATTCCTCTTTTTTTTTTTGACACAGAGTCTCGCTCTGTCGCCCAGGCTGAAGCACAGTGGCGCCATCTCAGCTCACTGCAAGCTCCGCTGCCCCGATTCACGCCATTCTCCTGCCTCAGCCTCCCGAGTGGCTGGGACTACAGGCGCCCGCCACCATGCCTGGCTAATTTTTAAAAATATTTTTAGTAGAAACGGGGTTTTGCCGTGTTAGCCAGGATGGTCTCGATCTCCTGACCTCGTGATCCGCCCGCCTCGGCCTCTCAAAGTGCTGGGATTACAGGTGTGAGCCACCGCGCCTGGCCCCTTTTGTAAATCTATGGTAATGTTACTGTTCTGAAACCTACTTTGCCGGATTATTAATATGGCTATTCCATCTTTCTTAAGATTCATATTTGCGTGGTGTATTTTTTTCTGTCTTGTTACTTTTAATTATCTGGATCTTTATACTTAAAGTGAGTTTCTTGTAGACAATGTATAATAAGGTCTTGATTTTTTACTCATTTAAGTGATTTATGATTTTTAACTGGAGAGGTTAGACCATTTATTTTTTAATATGATTGTTATGGTTAGGTTAAAATCTATTATCCTTGCTCCATCTGTTTTTTAAAAGACTCCCTTTTCCCCCTCTTTACCTGTCTTATTTTACTTATTTTTTAATGTTCCATTTTATTTCTACTACTAGCTTATTAGCTACACGTAGCAGTTGTTTTAGGGTTTACAAAACACATCTTTCACCCATCGCTGTCTATCCCCAAATCATAGTATACTATTTCACATAAAATGTAACAGTCCAGTATACTTTGATCTCTCAATCCCATCCTTTGTTCTATTGTTATACATTTTACATCTTCATTTTTTATAAACCCCATAGTGAGTTGTTTCTGCCTCAAACGGTCAATTATTTTTAAAGAAAAAATTTAAAAACAGGAAAAAAGTCATTTTTATTTCTCCACAAATTTGTCATTTTAACTGCTCTCCATTCGTTTCAGTAAAGTCACTTTCCATCTGGTATCATCTGCCTGAAGAATCTCCTTTAATTTTTTTTGTATCAAAAGTCTGCTGGTAAAATATTCTGTTTTTATTTTTCTTAAGGTCTTTATTTCACCATTATTTTTGAAACATATTGTACTGTGTGTAACATTCTAAGTGGACAGTTGTTTTTGTCAGTTTCTAAAATAGTTTCTTATTAGAAATCTGCTGATAGTTTTATCTTTTGTTCACTTTTTAATAACGTGAAGTTTTTGTTCCTTCCTTCCTTCCTTCCCTCC